>NC_142253.1:1220769-1525961 GCF_052056855.1 Sturnus vulgaris | reverse complement strand
TTACCCTTGAAACTAGGCCTTGTGAAGAGCCAATAAACTTCCAAGTGCTTTTGTTACCAATCCAATTACCCATCATACAGAACATCACATTGTTGGTATTGCCCTCAAATGAGTGTCCAAAGGTTGGGACAGCAGAGCAAGGAAATTATTCTGACATTAATAGAGGAGAATGTTACAGAAATCTGTTATAAAAAAGCTCAGTCCAAACCCTAAGAAGAGACAAGAACAACTGTAGAATATCTGAAATAATTCTCTAGAGTCTCACGTGGCAAATCCCTGAACTAAAATCCTAAAAGTCCCAAGTGCAGCACAGCAGTGATGCCACCAGACCCAGGATCCATCATCCCCCAGAGCCAAAACCCCAGCTCCCAGCAAAGCTCTGCTGCCAACTGACAGTGGGGAAGAAAAATCTGCATTTCAAACACCCCTGGGCTGTACAGGGTTATCTTCAATGAAAAATCAAGATTTTTACAATAGTGCAAAATGCTTAAACAGTGGGAACTGCAGTTGCCAAATCCACCAAGAGATTTTTATGGATTTCATGTACATTTGGAAAAGAAGATTCAACAGGGGCTGAAGTCCAAATTGTCCTTAAGAAATAACAAAAACATCCACAAAAAAACAGCACCAAAAAAAGCCCAAAACAACCACACAGACGTTTTGCCCAAATACACTGGATGACTTCCCTACATAACAAGTTATTTATGTCATTATTACTTTTTTCTGGACAAAATCAACTCCTAGAAAATGTTGATTAATTTGCAGCTTGATGCATAAAAAGTGAGCTTGTGAAATTACCAGAAGAGGTAAATAAATGATTCATGTGGGTTGGTTTTGCATGAATAAATTATTTGTTCCTTCTCTGTGTTTCATCTGATAGAAGAATGCAAAATTAATGCTATTCTATGCAAATAGAAAGCCTTTTATAAAATTCTGACCTAATTATAGGTGTTTGCTAAGAAACTCACACTTGAGATTTCAGGGAAAAAAAATTCTTTGGTGTCACATTAGTGTCATGGAAGGAAAGATTCAAACAATACAACATGTCACTCAATGATTATGAATAGAAATAGATAATATTTTTGTTTTCTTTAACCATTTTCATCTTGTTGGAGAGGTGTTGGCACCCAAAATGCCCCATCCCTGCAGGTAATGTTGAACACAGCACAGGATTGCAAAGACATCACTGCAGATCATGCAAAGTTGTGTATCCCAGCAGATTTTCATTAATGCCAATAAAAGAGATGGCATTTCAATGATGTGGTAGCCAAGGAAACAGAAGCACCTGACAGATGTTATCCCCCAGCCTTCTCCAGATGAACACTTTGGGCCAATCCTGCAACAGCTGATGACCAAATGCATCATTAAATCATCCTCATTCCCAACACCATGGTGCTGCCTGGAAAGGAGCTTTTAATCAGAATTGTTCACTAAAAAAAAGTGATAAAAAAAGACAAGTTATTTCTTTCCAGCCACCACCTGAAACAACAAAAAACATCTTTCCCAGAGCAGCTGTGTCTGCCCTGGATCCCTGGAGTGTCCCAGGCCAGGTTGGACATTGGGATTTGGGACAGTGGGAGGTGTCCCTGCCATGGCAGGGGTGGCACTGGGTGGGATTTCAACCCAAACCATTCTGGGATTCTGTGATCTTCTTTTGGAGCTTGTATCTGGCAGAGATTTATTTTCTCCCAGATTTTACCATTTTCTGTCTTTAACTGCTAACCCTTAAATTCCATTAACAGGATTTCATCACAGTAACTGTCCAACAATTCTGGAAAAACTAGTCACAACACACCTCAAGGATTTAAACAGAAGTAAAAACCACTAAACTAAAGCCTATTCATCTGTAAATATGAAGATAAAAAAACCATTCAAAATCTAAAGATTACCTTTAAAGTGAGAGGAACCCACACCATTAAGCTGACAAGATGACAGGCAGGAACCAGAATAAGTAAAGAAAATTTGTGCTATCAACCACAATATTTTCTATGGTTCTATCACACACTGTAGTTTCAACATAAAAAGCCCTTCCAAGAATTCACCTAAAATCTTGTTCTATGTAAATCAGAATAAATGAAATTAATCTTTCCTGTCTGACCAGCACTACATTATTTTAGGGACATTGATGCAGTCACTTTGGCCTGCTTGCAGGTATTTTCCCCAAGGCCATTCCACTGCTCTCTCACTAACTCCAAGAAACCTTGTTTGTGTTTATAACAGAGACTGATGGAGTGATTGATTCAATCAGTCTGAGCATTCTAAGTGGGGTTTTGCAGCAGAATCACCCAAGAAGCTCCCATTGACTGACCTGGCTGCTCCTGCCTGGTTCTTGGCTCTGAACTCAGCAAGGCTTTCACTCCTTGCTGGTGACAACACTCAGCATTGGTGATCCTGTGTTTCCGGGTGGTTTAGCTCACTTTATATAATTAATATGTATGCAATAATTCCTCCATCAGTCTGTGGATGGCCAATTTGGCAGCAATAACTCAGCTCAATAGCAGGTGACTGAACCACCCAGACACCATTCCCAACAGAGAATCCTCATGGGCAATCCTCTACACTGAAGGGTGGAATTCCTTCTGAAATGCAAACTGAAGTCAGACTAACAGGAAATCCTTTTAGGAAAGGTCCACAAAGCAATGAGACACTGCTCAAGCTCAAGCCATTATTCCTCAGCAGCAATCCTGCACTTGGGAGCATCCTCAGAGCAACATGTCCCAGACATCTCATCCCTCAGGAGCCAACAGTTAAGGCAGAGCTGGCTTGTTTGGAGATAAATCTGGCAGATTTTCCAAGTACTGTGGATAATTAGTGGCTAGAGGTTAAACAGCCACAGAACCCTGGGACTGCATTCCAAGCCTGAATGCCCTTGATAGAAGTCAGCGAGGTGTCGATTCCAAACATTTCTGTTTCTGTACACAAAGTGGCTGCTCCGATTCAAAACAGACAATTTAGTGGGTGGATCTGTAATTAAATTATTATGGCTCATATCTAATTAAAACAGATTCCAAGGCACATTTCAAGCTGTGGTTGGATGTCAGTTTGAAGCTGCCTCGCACGGCTTGGCAAGCAATCGTGCTGAAGGAGGGCAGGAGCAGCATCCAAGAGTGAGAAAAGGAGGATCTAAAAATAAAAAAAAAAACGTTCTGGAATGCCTGCCTTGGGTTTTGAACCCAGCAGTTGAGTACTGGCACGGTACCACCCCACCCCATGGACATCTCAAAGGGCCTTGAGACTCAGAGAAAGGAGGAACAATTGGAAATGCACAGCCTGCAGTTGTTCCCGGGTTCTGCACAGAGCTGAACAAAAGCCAGCAGAACAGAATCCTTGCTGAGGTATGGGAAACAGGCTCAGAGGGAATATGGAATGACAAGCTGGCCAAGGCAGAAAGGTGCAGCCCAGTGACACACACTACACAGTTTGTTAAGCTGAACATACACCTCGGGCTCAGCACTGACTTCTGAGTGATGGAACAGGAACAGCAGTTCAAAGATCTCATTTCAGAAACCAACAGAAGGGTTTGAAAAAGCAAAGTTTAAAAATGCTGTGAGTTCTTTTTGCTCTTTAATTTTCCTCTGTTCACCCAGTGGGAGTTCATTTCTACATCAATTTAAATAAATGGATGTATTTTCACAAGACCTCAAGGTGCTGAAGTCACCATGGGACTGAAGCCATCAGAGGAAGAAGCAGGAGCTGAAACCCCAGCTCTGGGCTCCTCTGGGATCTCCCTCCCAGCACTCTCATCCTGTGCACTAATTACTTCCCCTCCCTCCTTTTTCCTCTACTTTTCCTTATGTACTTAAACACATTTCAAATGTAATTGCATAAAAGTTTGCCTGGTTCACACAGGAACTAATAAGTCCAAGTAACTGTTATTACAAAACTCAAATCAAAGGCACTGAATATTGCCATTGCAAAGTAATTAAGGCAGTAAAACCATCGGTGACTTGAAGGGCTCTTTCATTAGTAAAAAGAATGCAATTATTTTCCTGCCACGTCTCCTGATTCTATTAGGCTGACATGCAGGAACAGCCACACTAAGCAGGCTGATTTCTCTCCCAGCAGCCTGGAAATCCTCCTCCACACACAGCTGAGCCACTGATGGTCACCACAATCCCTGTGCTGTCAGGACTCAGCCTGGCTACCGAGCTTAAACATGAGCTGAGCAGAGCCTAAAGCCCTTCAGCTCTCACTGAAGAGCAAATATAAAAGTCCAGCAGGTTGAAAGGGAGCACACAGCATGGGAGCTGTCCTTGGTTCACGGCAGGGGAGTGGAATGAGGGGATCTCTAAGGTCCCTTCCAACCCAAACCATTCTGGGATTTTGGGGGGATAACTCAGATGTCCCAGACAACAAGGGATAGGACAAGAGGAAACGGCCTCAGGCTGTGCCTGGAGAGGCTCAGGTTGGACATCAGGAGGAATTTCCCCATGAAAAAGGTGGTGAGGCTTTGGGAAGGGCTGCCCAGGGAGCTCTGGAGTCCCCATCCCTGGAGGTGGCCAAGGATGGGACACTCAGTGCTCTGGGCTGGGGACAAGGTGCAAATTGAGCTTGGACTCCATGGTGTGGGAGGGCTTCTCCAACCTCAGTGATCCTGGTATTCCTTAACCTCAGATCAAAGCAAACTTCTGGAAACTTTTCACAAGTTTTGCTTTCAAAGGACAAGCATCAAGCAGGGTTTTCCTCTAACAAATTCCAGCCATGGTTTGCATTCTGTGTTACAACAGGCTTGATTGTTCCAACTGTTTGAAACCGAGTTAAAACAGCCAGAAGAATAGAGTTACATTAGAATCTGAGCAGGTTAAAAAATAGAAAACAAATATGCTCTGCAAGTACCAACCCTCGCTGTGCACACCAGGGCTCATGAGCATAGATTTATAAATGAGGAGTCACTGCCAAACTCCCAGTGCATCTTAATACCACCAAAATTCAGACTGAATACTGAAAGGGACACAGATCCCTTGAAATTCAGCTCAAGAATGCTCCTACCTGACACACCAAAGGAAAAAGGGCTTAATTTCAGTGGGTGGTACAGTTTTATGACAGAGGGAAATGAATTTGCCTCGGCTATGATTGGCACTTGTGGAAACCGAGTTCGCTTTGTTTCCAATCATCACGTCAAAATCGATTTGGGTGCTCCTATTCAGATCAGCACCATAATCAAAAGACTAGAAAACATCTCCTTCCCACCACACCATTTCAAGTTCTCTCTTCATTTTGCATTAGGGCTCTCCTCATCTTGAGACCCACAACACTGAATAAAATTTCTTTCAAAAGCCAGGGCCTGGTTTCTTCATCAGCTTTAGAATATTTCAGAGAATCAGAAATGGTTTGGGTTGGGAGGGACCTTAAAGCTCATCCCAACACCTTCCACTGAAAGGTCCCTGGGCCACTTGTCACATGATTTCAGATGTGACAAAACTTCTCTTTCCAAATACTGTATTATCTTACAACTATTTCTTATTAAAGAACTCTGTGCTCTCTCAAAAGAACATGCAATTGTTGAACTGATGACTTGCAGGAAGTCATTTCCCACCCTCACAGCCTGTGGAAGCACTGCTGGTTATACCCACACTGAAATCTGGAAAGGGACTGGGAAGGTGCACGAAGGTCACCAGCATGATTTGGCACTAATGTCACTGATTCCCAGGCTGCCAAACCTCTGAGGAAAATTCCCTGTCAAGTTTCAAACAGGTACAAGCAGAGAAGTTCTCTCCTCTCACAAGCACCAGGAAAAGATCCCTTCTTCCACCCTGCCTTAGCCTGAAATCACAATATCTGAGACACCAGTAACACACTGGTTTCTCCTTTTTTCCTTTCAGCAAACACAGTTCTGCTCAGAGGTGCTAACACTGACAAAAGCAGATTTGGAAGTCAAGTGAGGAGGCTGATCCCAGGGGGGAGGAAGGGCAGCAGGACAATATTTGATCCAGAAAGGGAAAGCTGCACCTGGCCAGGCACAGCATGCTGGGCTGGAACCTCATGCCTCAGACTTTGGGCACGATTTGATGTGAGCACACACAGTTCAGGAGCTGCTCAGAAGTTTCACCTCCCTGTTCCAAGGTTTTTGATGTTTATTGTCTATCCAGCTGGCCATTGATCAATATTGATGTGACCCAGCCCTCTGGTTCAAAGGTTTCATTATCAGCAGCAGATTTATGGCTTCTTCAAAACATCTTCAATAATCTGTCATCTAAACTACAATAGGGAATTAATTTCTTCAATCATTTTCCTGGGGTTTAATTAAGCATTCTGAAGATGGCTGCAGTGATTCAGCAGTGAGGGATCAGCTTGGCTGGCCAGCCTCCTGCATGCTCCTGCCCACTTACACTAACAAGACCACAATAAACACATTTTCCTGCCTGAAAGCCATTTATTAAAAAAAAATTTCTTCTAGGAGCCATGGCACAAGGTCAGCAGACAGAAGGTGAGTGACTGCTCATTCACTTTAGGTGGGATTGGTGCTAAACACTCAACTAGCTCACCCAATTAGTGGTTAACTCCAAATATTAAGATGTTTGAATTAAATGTCATTTACTGACAAGGAATAAAAGCAAGATGAGATTGAGGAAAAATGAGATTGAGTGGCACAGGGCCACTGCTGTGAGGGATATTCCTCAGGTGCCAGGAGCTCTGCTCCCCAGTCAGAACCTTCACACTCCACATCCAGGTTTGTCCTGCCAAGGATCATCTGATGGCACAACATGGCAACGTGTGTGCCCAAATCCCTCAGCTGCCAGCACAATTTATTACCTGTGCCTGAGAACCAGGTGCACCTGAGCTGCAATGACACCTGTTTGAGTCCTTTCTGCTACCATAAGTCAATGGCTCCAGTGTCATTTACTGGCAGGGCAGGACAATTCCTTTGTTCACAGCTTTAGGGAGCTGCTGGGACACTTCCAATGTCCTGACACTGCAGTGCCACAGCCATATTAATGTTCTGTGACATCATTTACAGAGGAAACATCCAAGGCCAAGGCCAGGGAAGGTGTTGGGAAGATAAGAGGCAGTCCCAGGAAAACCTGCTGAATTTATACAGTGCCATGGCACAGCCTCACTCCATCAGAACCCTGAGGGGCTGAGGATTTATGAGAACACAAGAGCAGTCAGGTCGAACAGCCCTTCCTGGGTGACACGATTTACAGGGCAGTGTTTGCTCTCCAGGACAGCAATAAAGCAGTTCCTGAGGAGCACAGATTTACAGCAGCTCCTCGAGCTGGGAGTTACTGGCAGGTTGTGGCTGTGCTTTCCAAGAGCTTCCACCGGACCAGCTGCTCAGAGCAAAATTCTCAGCTCCTGTCTGCAAGAATTAAAGTCAAAAACTGGGCTTAAAATTGAGCCAGTGTGTGCATTTCATCAGCTGGCCAGCAAAGGCAAAGAAAACCAGGCTGAGAGATGTGAAAAAACACTCAAGAACAGATTTGATGATGGTAACATATGAAACAGAAATAAATATTTCCTTCAGCCAATTACCACTCAATCCTCACAAGTCAAACAAAAACGTTCAATAAATATTATCTGGCATTTCCACATGGTTCTTTAATCCATCTCATAATCACAAAGAATTTTGAACTACACCATCACTGTGTCCATATGCATGACAAGAAGGTCACTGGAAAACATCTGATACATCCTCAAGCCACTGGAATGTTGGGAAAAGTCTCCCAAGGTGCTCTCCACGAGCCCTGGATTTGTTCTGAATTACATACTTCTAAGCAATAAATACTTTGTTTCTTAAGAAGCTGAGGACACAGTAGGATTTCTGAAGACATGAAATGATGTGCAACTGCAGCAGAATACTTTAAATTATATCAAGATTCAGGATATGTTTAAGAATAAAGGATAATGAGAATAAACGACAATTTTGCCTACACCTAACTGACCTGCTCTAAACGACTAAATAAATTGGGAATAAAGCCAAAAAAATCAGTAGAAATGCAGAAAATTAAAATAATTATTTGACACCATGGAACAACTTATTCTCATTCGAGTGAGAGCAGATGAGGTCATCATCTCCTTTTTGCAGTGGCAAACTGGAAGTGGCCTGAATATCAAAAATATAATTGCAATCAAACAGAGCAAAGCCTGGAATAGTGCAGAGAGCTGCTCCTGTTGTGCTGCATTCTGGAGCACAAGAGCTCCTATCAGCACAGGTTGGCACTAAAATCAGCCATTTCTCTCTGCTTGCTGTGAAAAATAATGATCTGTTGATCTTGGTTTGTCATTCAAACTGTGTAACCCACTAAGTCAGCATCTGTCTCTTGACTGGATCTTCTTCTGTGGTGTTTACCAACTGTCAGAGCTGAACAACAACAGGAACAAAACTTCTAGAAGCACTTGGAAAATAAGACTTGCAAAAGGGTCTGATAATAATGATGAGAGTTCAAAAAAACCTCATCTACTGTGAGTTTATGACCATGTTCTACATTATGAGCTAAGGATTGTGCCCATGTTCTACACACAAGAGAATGAATCCATCCCTTTCCCAAACATGAAAATCCTCCAAGTAATTCCCTGCCAGTGAATATTGTACCTTACCTGACCTAAAATCTTCATCAACACAGTGAACAACACATCTAAATGCTGAAGATGAGAGCCTGAGATTTTAAAGTCGAGCAAATCACTCTAAGATGCATTTTAAATGGAAGGAGCCAAGTTTCCACAGGCAAAGCTAGGGAAGACAAAGCAAAGAACCAAGTGCTGGTGGCTGTGGCTGGACAAGGCAAAAGCTTTGCCTGAGGATTTTACCTGAGCTGTGTGCTTAAATTATTGAAGAGCTCCCTGAAGAGAGGGCCTGAACGTGATTGATTTGTTTCTGGGGTTTCAGTTCTCCTAACTGCACAAAGGGGAATCTGTCAAGTGCCTCTGCACCTCCCAGACCCGTGAAGCCAAGAGGATACCACGTATCAGCAGGAACCAAGTTATCCCAATTTCCCAAAACCAGCCAAAAGGAAGGCTCTAAACTGCAAGATACTTGAAAGCAACAGTTCCTGCAGATTTAAAAGAAAATCCCCTGAATGCATCAGAAGAGAACACCAAAGCATTTCACCTAAGCTGCAAGATGTGCCTGTCAGTGATCTGAAAGGGGATTTTCCCCATTTTCCTGCCATGTGCCTGGGCTCTCTCTAGCAGTGTGATAACAAGTTTTCCACGCTCCAGCTGGAGGGTGGAAGGAGCTGTGCCAGCCCCTCCTGCCTGGCACAAAACACTGTGCACCACAGTAGAGGGCAAGGGTCCCTCTGTGGGCACCCCCAGCTTCCAGCACAGGAGCCCAGGCAGAGGCAGGGAATGGCAGGGCCCTGTGCATCCCCAAACCTGCCCCTGGCCACTGATGAACAGCCCAGGCATCTTCCAGTTAAAGTATCTTGCCTTTATATAAAAAATCTAATTATTGTTTGTCTTGATGTGGTTGTGTGCAATGGTGAAAACCATTCCAGAAAGCATAGACCATTTTGGAGTTAGTGCACAAAACCAAAATTATTCATTAGTATGGTCATCCTCATCCTTGCAGTAACTCTGGGAAGTTTCTCAAGCCCTCCCCTTCCCAATCAATCTCCATCAGATCCAGAGGGAGATGAGGCACGTGCTCATTGATCAGAAAGCCCAGGAGCATTGTTCCCAAGGTTCAGATGGCAAGCCCCAGAGGGCTCCCCAGGGAAAGCTCCCTAAAAGCATCAAAAGTGGGGCATTTGCTCTGTAATTCAACTCCCTAGAAAGATATTTCCAGGGCAGACCAAAAGGCTCCCACGGTGCAGGTGAAGGAGCAGAAAGATGAATTATCCAGCTGCAAACAAGCAGAGCCAGAGGTCTCTGTTCAATCAAAGTAGCAGGGGAGGTTTGGTGTGAGCAGAGGGAAAACCTTAATTTTTTTTTTTATTTCTGGATGGTCTGAAGTCAGGTTCTAGTCCGGAAATTTCCTTTTAAAGAACTCTGCAGTTGTAGGAGCTCAAACCGCGTTTGGGCAAAGACAAATGATGGAGGGGATGAGGCTGCTGCTGACATATCCTTGTGCAGAGCTTTTGGGTCCCCAGAAGAATAAAACAAAATATCTTTGTAGGTCTTATGAAAGATCACATCTCTACTTAGGAACTTCAGGGGAGGCAGTTTTAGGTGCTGAAGTGATGAAATTGGATTGTTTATGTCCCCTCCACACTGGGGGGGCAACCAGAGCAGAGTGGGAGGTGCCCATTTTGTTAGCGAGCTCTTCTCCACAAAGGAACATTTCCTTTTGTTCATCATACAAAAGGGATTGTGCTGGGACATGAGGCAATCCCCAGACCCCCAGCAGTGTCCCCACAAACCCTTCTTGGGGTGACACACCAGCAGTGCTGCACAGCTCAGAGATAAACTGGAGACTGGATGTATAAGCAGGCAGTCAATACCTGCACACTTAAGGTTTTGCAGATAAATTAGTGTATTTTATAGGAATCCTGATGACAGTATCAAGGAGCTTCAGATAGATCCTTAATAACAATTCAGCATCCTCAAAGAGGAGTTCAGGCCATTGGCTTATCAATTACTAAATAACTCAAACTAGCACTGATTGCCAAGAATTGCTTTTTGAAGCACCCAATTTGTTCCTCTCTCAATGTACTGCAGAAATGTGTTTGATGGGCTGCAGCTCTCCTGATCAATTTTATTCCATCTGACCACGGATGCTCAGATAGTTTCAGCAGCAGAGCCCACTCATTAGCAGATAATGCAAGGGGAAAAAAAAAAAAAAAAAAAAAAAAAAAAAAAAAAAAAAGAGATCATCAGCCACTTGGAAATTGTCTCCTTGTGTTTGGAGAGGCAAACAGGAGTGAGCAGACCCAGAGCAGTGGCAGGGGAAAGCACAAGGGTCTGACTTCATCCCTGTCACCACCTCTGGCTTGCCAGCAGCTGGATTAGAGAGCAATGGTGCAGGTGAACACCTGTAAGCACTCCAGAAGGGCACATCAATCATCTCACTACTTTTACTCCATCCAGAGTTCACAAAGAAAATAACCAACCCTTTTGGTAGTGTTCTCCACATTTAGAGAATGAAGTTCAGACCTCAGCGTTTTTAAAAAGCAGCACTACAAATATAACAGCACTGAAAGAGATGAGAGCTCAAAAACTCTGAAGGACACTGCAGGATTCCAAAGGAAAAAAAAAAAAAAAAAAAAAAAGATTTGCCAAGTAAATATGATTATTAGTGTCAAGACTTGGTAATTCACTAAAAGCTGCTGAAAAAAACTGATGTATTAATAATGCAAAGCAAACACACGTACAAACACTCATACAAGCAATATTTCCAAGCAGTGCCGTGTTTGTCAGGAGATGAATTGCCACGTTCCAATCACATAATGCCAGTAACAAAAGATTGTACATCCTTCTCAGAAGCAAAGAATTAGCTGCCAGTGACTGCAGTGGTTACTGATCCCAGAAATCATTATTAACTTGAACAGTATTTGCATACAGAAACAGTCCCTCTAACACTGCTGCAGCCCAGCTTCCAAGTGTTGGGAAGTAGACACTCAGAATTCCAGCTGCTCAAACCACAGACTCCTCCATCCTGCTCATCTGCAGGCAGGAGACTCTTCTCTATTTTCCTCCTAAAATGCTGCTCCATTGCTCCTCTCACTACAGAGAACAAAGGTTCTAGAGAAGCTTAAAAAAAAGGGAGGAGAAATAAAATCCACCCTCACTCCCATAGAAGGCATAACATGACATAAGGAAAAATTTATTTTATCATGTAATTGGTGCAGCTTGTGCACAGACACCAAGTGAGAGAAGCACAGGTGGTTTATTGGGAGTGAAGGGGAATCAGGATGAACATCCTGGAGCCCCTGCCCTCCGTGGCACAGGCAGGGTGCCCAGCAAGCTTTGGAGATGTGGCTTGGCCTGGGTGATGACTGATTTTGACATCCATGCCTTTGCCTCCTGCTCCCATTCCACAAAACACACTCTGCATTTGCAAACAATCCAGCAGCCTCTTGGAAGCCTGCAAGCCTGGCAGACAGCTCCTGCTGGTTTCTGCTCTTGTTTCAAGGGTACTGAAACTGCTTGTACCTCCTAAAAATGGCTAAACTTATTTTAGGTGGAAACACAAGCAATTCCTCAGAACACATGGGCTCCATTGGGAACATCATTATTGAGCTCTCAGATGGATCAGGCTCCTGCTGCCTGTGAACAGAGCACTGCACACCCATTCCTAAACCCACACCAAAAAAATCCCAAACCACATCATCAAGTACCCAGAGATTTTGCTGGTAATGGGAAACACTGAGAGCTCAGATTGTGTGCCCTAAGTGTAGAACACTGGTTAGATTTGACCTGCAAAAGCAGCTCATGCATGGTTTGTAAACCAGGATTCTGTATCAGCACCTCTCTCAAACACCAGTGGAAATTTCAGCTACTTAGTTTGTAACTGCCTGACTGAACCGGGTCTGAAGTTTCCTCACTGAGCAGACAGACATAGATGCAGCAGACTGACCCTGAACCCAAAAGTTGCAGTTCTATGAAGAACTAAAGCAAGTTTATTCACTACATAACACATTGTTCCTTTAATGACAGCACTTGGTGTAACAGGGTGCTGGCCCCCATCAGGATTCTGAGGTGCTACACTTGTAATTAAGTTGAGCTGATTAATACAAAAATCCCCAACAAAAAATCACACTGAAGAGGGGAAAAAAAAGTCTATTAAAGCCATGACTATGGTAGCAAGGAAGTTAATAAATCTGCCAATAAAAGTGGCAACCACACAGAACTCCAAGCCTGCTATTAATTAATTGAACAGAAAATAGTACACTGTTTCTATAGAATTTTAGAAGCTCAGTCTCTGATACAGTTACATATTTGCTCCATAATTAGGTTGGGAGGCCCTGGAGGAAGGGCTCTCTGTTGTCCCATATTCTATTATGTCCTTACAATGCTCTGCTATTGATTTGTCAGCCCCAGTTACCTCCCTCAGACTTTTCCAAAAGGTTATTCACAATCAGCTGCTCCCACGGGCATAAGAGCAGGGAGAGCAGCAGCAGGTTCAGAGTGATCCTGATCCCTGTGAGTGCAAATCATGGATTGGTTTGGGTTGGGAAGGGACCTTAAATCCACCCAGTGCCACCCCTGCCATGGCAGGGACACCTCCCACTGTCCCAAATCCCAATGTCCAACCTGGCCTTGGGCACTGCCAGGGATCCAGGGGCAGCCACAGCTGCTCTGGGAATTCCATCCCAGGGCATCCCCACCCTCCCAGGGGACAATTCCTGCCCAAAATCAGCTCTGACAGGTCCTACCCTTGTGCTCTGGTTCTCACAGAGGCAAAGCACAGCAGCTAAATTACATTCACCACAAATCTCCAAACAAGGAGTCAGCTTTTGTCACCAGCTTTTATTCCACACTGAACTTGCAATTTGTTGAAGTGTCAGTCTGGTGGCTTTGTTGGAAATCAATGAGGTGAGATTATTTGAGCAATTAAAGAACCAGAATGAATCGCTGTGTTTGAGAAACATGCAAGCAAAAAAAAATAACAAAATACAACCCTTCTCATTGTTCAGCGAAAGCTCTGGTTGCAAGTTTTAAACAGTAGTGACAGGTGATCCTTGAGACATGCAGGAAACACATGCAAAGCTTGGCTTAGAATATTTTAAATAGCCATGGAAGCAGTAAAAAGGTGAGGCTGAAGAAAGCAAACCAGGAGCTATGGAACAGACAGAGCTCAGGAAGGAGCACACCACAAACCTCTCTCACATTTCCACCAGCCCTGAAGTTGCTGAAGATGCTCCCAGGGCTCTGCCAGCTCTGGGATGGAAGCTACGAGCAAAAGTTCATCTGCTGGAATTTGGATTTGTGCTTCTTGCCAAGTGAGTGGCCAAGGTCAGCCAGAGTTTCTTTATTCATGAGATCCTGGCTCTCCTCAATGTTTTTCCAGCATCCTCATTCAAGTCCCCCCAAGGCACAGAATAAAATTCTTTAATTAGAGACGACTATTGCAAAAGTGTAGCCCTTGCACAGCCCTGCTCAAGGTCATGTGCTAAGTGGCTGGTGAACAAACAGATCTGCTCACTTTCAGCAGAGTGAGGAATTAAAATCCGATTTCACTTCAGCACCAACCCTGGTATTTGACACTGTCAAAACAATTTTCTGTTTGAAAGCAACAGCAGACTGTGAGTGAGGCAGCAAAAGAAAGCTGGCAGTGAAATTTAAAGTAATTTTGTTCTTAAAATTAGATGATTTTCAAAGAAAAAGGTTTATCAAGAATATTAATTAAGCACAGCAAAGTTCCAAATCCAGTATTTACTGTTCTGCTGGATTTCTAAATTCAAAATAATAATTGAATTTAAGGTTGTCCTTAGACATATTCTTTATATTAAACATACAGTGCCCAAAATTTTTTAAACACTCTAATTTTTTTCCTACTCATTGAACTTGGTCCATAGCAAGGTGCACAGAATATGAAGAGATCAAACAGCATCAGTATTTCTGTAATTTAATTCTTTGCAGCTACTGCTCAATAAAAATTATCACCTGTAACCAGCATCTTGTCCTAAAGATAATTAAGAAATTGTTCGAGGAAATTATTTTTCACATTAAATGATAATTGCTGTTAACACCTTAGTGCTGGTGTGGGAAATGCCGATTATTGGCAGGATTTGGGGTGGAACAGGAGCTCTGCAGCACCACTGCCTTGCCCAGCCTGGGACAGGGAACCCTCACTGCTCCCTTCCTCCAAAGGGCAGCTCTAAGGAACACGGGAAATGGCAGGAAAACAAAGAATTCCTAATTTCAGAAAGATGAAAAGGAGATTAAAGCCACTTTCTGAGCTGCTGCCCTTGTCCAAGGGCTCCTCTTCCAGAGGGACACCTGAATCCCAGCACCAGCTCCTGCTGACCCCTCAGAACATCCCCTGCTTTGAACGGAATTCAAATTATTCCGGTTATCACTTGAAAAATCCTGTTCCTGTAACTTTCTGTGACAGATAAAAATCGGGCAAGTCCTAACAAGGTCTGTGAGCCGATGCAGGTGGCGCTTGGGATAACAGGGGTCCTTTTCCCAGGATATTCTCCACTCCTGCCACAAGGGTGGGGCAGGTAACAGCGAACACAGGTGAGTGACACAGCCCTGGGGACAAATATCCTGTTTAAGGTTTGTGGGACCCCACAAGAGCAGTGCCACTGTTTCCTCCTGAGTGAATTCCCTGCTCTTGTTTTCTTGGCTGTCACAGATTCTCACGAGCCTCACACATTCTGACATGGTCTGAGTGTCCTGAATCCAAAAAAATGGTATTTTTTGTGTTTTGTTTCCTCTCAGAGTCACTTTATTCCCTTTGCCACCTTCCTTCTCCTGGGTTAAGGACAAAGCCATCCCACTCTGTGCACCATGCACAAAAACTTTTGGTGGATGCTCAAATGCAGATAAATGGAGAAAGAACACAACTCGAGGCAAGCAGCACATTCAAAACCCTGGAAATAGTAATTATATGTAATTTAAACCTTTCATTTTGGAGACTAACCACAAATATTAGAAGAGATTTCACAATTCCTCTTTTCCATTAACAACACCAATCCCTGACCTTTATTCAGTGAAGTTATGAGAGAATCTTCCTTCTCTACAGTGAGATGACTTTCTCCACTAAATCATTTACAGCAGGAACCCTTGTCAAAAAATGAAAAAATGACAGACTCCTTTTCAGCAAACTGCCAGGGGAAAAGGAAAATATTAAAACCAAAGGTATGGAGAAGAGTCAAAATAGTTAATATTCCCATGAAACCACTCCAAACCATCTGCATTATAGTTGGCTTAAACCTTCAGGGTTCCCTTTGAGGTTGGAAAAGTTAAAACAGGTGGAAATATGACATTTGTCAATTTTTATAGGCACTTTTGAATCAGTTCCTTAAGTTAGCCAGTTATTTCCATGAAACACGCTGGGGTTGGATGAGGAAACTTTTCAACATGAGAAACAGAAAAAAAAAAAAAAAAAAAAAAGAGTGTTTTTTCTTAAGTAGAGTACTTTGAAGAGAAATTGCACTTCCTTCTGACAAACTCCCCATCCCCAATGGACAATCCTATCACCCTCCATGCACACTCAGGGATCTTCTCTCTGTGTGCCCAGCAAAAGCAACAGAGCCAGAACATTTGAAATCATGGGAGGAGAGATAAAATAAGGCTGCAGTGGTGACAACCTTGTCAGGGAGCTGAAGGACTGCATTTTAAAGCAGGACACTCTCCTTAATGCTGTTTAACACAGAATGAGCTCCACCTTTTCAAAGCCATGTCAGGGAGAACACTGGGTTGTGTTTTTCCTAGAGGAACAAACACGTGAGGTGTTCTCTGCTGGGTTTTTTTTTGGGAACTGGTACAAAGCAAGTCTGTGCTTTGCTGGCTCAGAACAGGCAGGACCAAAGGTTACCACAGTGCTGACAACTCTGCAAACACCCAGAGGGGTGCGAGATCAGACACAGGGATGAGATGGAAAACCTGACACCACGAACAGCCTCCTGAGATCACTGTCCTCCCACTGGGGTAAGCTGGTGTGCCAAAACTCCTGCAGGGTCAGGACTCACAGGTCCTGCAGAAATTCCCATTTGCTGATGGTAAACCAGCAGCTCAGACTTGGCCTTCAAATCCACACCTCCTTTAGAGACTTCTGATAATTAAGCTCTCTAGTTTTTATCCTTCCACACTCTCCTCTCTTGTCTTTGAGTGAAACATGAGTCAAGTCTGTTCCTTTATTAATCATCCACAGAATTTCTCAGCTCTTCTGAACAGGATCTCTACAGACAGGAGAACATTTCCATTTCAGTGTATTAACAAGGGGCAATAAAAACACAGCCTAAAGGGATATGCCTGAACGTTTCCAAGAAATATTGGTCTTGGACTTGTCTTTTGCAAGGAACTTTTCAGACCAAGACACCAAACAGGTAAAGGCAGGAGCATTATTATTATTATTAAGTATTCACAGAGCACTGATAAATCTCCAGTTTCACACAAATCCCAGTACAAACACTGCCAGGATATTGCAGTGATTTAAAAGGTAGAAAATGATGCTCAGCACGCTGCATTTTTAACAAAAACATCTCAACACCATCAGTCCTTCTCCCTGTACCCACAGAGAAGAGAACAGTTCACACCATGAGTAATTACAGCATTAATAACTACAAAACTGGATGTATTATTGAACCGTTGGTCCAGCTCCCTTTCAGCAGGCAGAATGATGAAGCTGCTTGTCACATTCTTCTCTAAATATTTCACATTTATGGTTCTTCCTATACATAAAATCCAGTGGAGCAATTTAAACCTCACTCCATGCCAGGCTGGGGATTTCTAAACCAACCTGGCTGCACTTACAAGTTGCCCTACAGAACATTGGCCTGGAAACGTGACCCAACTTCAGCTTCTCACACAGAACTTTCTGATCTTTCTCTCCTCATGGTTCCACAGGAATTAATTGCTGAATTTTATAATCATCAGTCCCAGCTGCTCACCGAGTTCAGACCCAGCTCTCCAACTTGTCTCTAACCCCTGTTAACAGACAAACCCTCAGGGACAGGGGTTTGTGAAATATTATATACACAGGTGGATGTTTGGAGGGGTTTTCCAATATCAGCCTTTAAATAACTTTGCACCCAGTACAGGCAGCAGCTGCCAATGTGCTGAGAATGCAACAGCAAGTCAACAAGGGGCATGAAAATTGTCATCTTGGTAATTAAATCCACAATGAAACCTCCAGTAACCCCTCAGTGCAAGGAACTGTCTTGATTTTGTATTGCAAAATAAATGTCTTGTTTGTATCTGAAATTATTCTGACAGTAATTCTGCACCTTAAAGTAATATCCCACACATACAATGGAGACATGTGAATTACTGGGAGAAAGGATTATTCCATCCCAGGAAAAAAAAAAAAAAAAATCAGTGCAAACTGATTGAACAAGTTGTTGATGATTGAACAAGTTGTTCCACATCTTGGTTACCCCATCTACCATCTTTTCTTTACAGAACATGAAAATTTAAAAGAGAAAATAACCAAGGATTTATGAATCCAATAGTTCTACTGGAAATATGATGCTATTTATCTGCAGGTTCAATCAGCCTCTGCAAACTTAAAGTAAGTAAATAGTCCCAGGAACAGGCACAGCCTCAGTTCCATTTCCATTTCCCAGGATCAATGAGCACCAAGGCAAACGTTTGCCCACAAGCAGCAGCCCTGCCTGCATTCCCCTGCTCCTGACTAATAGAGACCTGCCATGGGATGGATGGCAGGGAATGAAAACACTGCCACACAGCTCCAGCTCATTTGTTTCCATTTCCAACTAATAATACAAGATCAAATTCTCTATTAGCTTAGCTGCTAGAACAGGTGGCATGAGGAGAAAAACAATTTAAGATGTTATTTGTATGAATATTTGGTCACGTTGTGTAATATTCTTCACTTGGTACGGAGCAAGAGGAGAATTAACAGGTTCTGAACAAACCGTGCTGGGTGATGAGGATTTCCTGAGGCAGCCATGGCCCTGCAGGACA
This sequence comes from Sturnus vulgaris, assembly GCF_052056855.1. Lineage (NCBI taxonomy): Eukaryota > Metazoa > Chordata > Aves > Passeriformes > Sturnidae > Sturnus > Sturnus vulgaris. The sequence continues at coordinate 1,507,481 of NC_142253.1, read as the reverse complement.
CTCTGAGCACCTGGTCACCACAGGCCATGTGTCCCCAGGGCAAGGGGCACCCAGAGCCCTGAAGGTGCCTCATGGTGTCAATTCCTGGCTTGCCAACCCACCCCCCGAGGGCTTTTGCAGAAGCCCCAGCAGGGGCATTGGCAGAGGTGCCCCAACAGCACAACCCCCAGTGCCAGCTCAGGTGGGGCACAACTCGGATGAGCTGCTTTGGACAAAGATTAATTGGGGCAAATTGGGGCTTTTATGTAATTGTCACAGAATCATCAAGGAGACCTTCAGGACCATCCAATCCCACCATCACTGCCCCTAAATCGTGTCCCCAGTGCCACATCTACCTTACACACTCACAGACTCCAGCCCCTCCCCAGGCACCTTGTTCCAGTACCTGACCACTCAGCCCAAGGCTGCCAACAGACACTAATTCACATTCCCTTTTGTTTTCTTCTGTGGTCACAGCTTCTCTTTCCAATTCTAATATTCTGCTGCTTGCAATACAGAGTGAGAGCCCTTTTCTCTTGACCTTGAGTAGCACTGCTGAATTCCAGTTGTTCCATCTCCAACAAGCAGTTGTGGAAGCCACGAGAATTTGGAATGGCTCTGTGTCACAGCCTTGGGAACCAACCCAAACTTCAGGGCAGTGACACCTGGACACCCAGCAGACTGGTGTTTTACCTGATCTTGGTGCAACATAATGCAAAAAAAGAATTCAGGAGTTTGATCTCTGACCCTTTCTATCCCAGTGCCAGGGAAACTCCTTTCTTGCCTCTGAATAGCAGTGATAAGATTTGCAGCAGAGCAGCATGGATTAAACAAGAGAGAACCGAGAACAGGAACAACTTCTGAGCAGATAAGAAATTAAAGCACCTAATTGCTGCAAAGAAATACACAGAAGCAAACTAAGCTCTATAAAAAAATTACATTCTATTCCTAGTGCCACAGGGGACAAGCCAAAGGCTATAGAGATGCCAAACATAAAACAAATTGTGCTCCTAAAATGAGATGAGGGCCGATTCTGTGCATGCACACAGCAACTCAGCATTCAGATGAATTTATGACAAAGAACCCAACACATGCAATCTTTGTCACTGCTCCTCATTTCCTGCTCCCATCTGCTCAGAGGCAGCTGAAAGCTGCTGCTGTGCATCAGACAACCCCTCTGCTCTGGGGCTCTCTGATTCTGCCAGAGAAGGTGAGGAATGAAAAAGCTGATGTTAGATCTGGTGCCAGGATTTGCTACACAAAGAATTCGAGCCATTGTGGCAGGACTGCAGGGGTTGGAGATAAGAGAAATGCCCAAAACAAAACTGAAGCAGAAACCTCTGTTTTCCCAATGTGCTGCTGAGGCTGCTCCGTGCCAGCCTTCAGCAGCAAAACCCACGTGAAATTCACAATTAACTTCACCAGGAGAAATATGGAGCATCACAAGACAGAGGAATGGGCACAGAGTCTGCTGACTTGCTCTGCTTGTTGATAAATGGAAGGTGAATTAGGCTGGAATTTTAATAGCAGCTGCAATTCACCACAAATAATAATTACATCGTTTATTAAAGTGAGAATCCTCCATGTTATCTCTACTCCAAGGGCAGAAAGGATATGGATGAGGTTATCCTATTAGTTTCTTTAATGCTTTTGGATGACCCACACTCTGGAGAATTTCTGGATATTGCAGCCAGGTCTCCCTGTTACCCACATGGAGCTCAATAAAACCCAGCTCTCTAAGTCAGACTGACACTAAAACCTAACTGGGTACAAGAAGTTGTCAGTCACAATCAGAACTAAATTCAAGTTTAGTTTTCACTACTTCCTCTCAACATTGTCACAACCTACTTCTGTCTCCTAGAGTTTATGCTCTTGCCAATTGATTAATATTTTATTATCCAATTTGGCATTATGAAAGTCAACTATTCCATATATAATGACAGGAAACTCTAACCCAAAGTTTAAATAATGAATAACAGCTTACATTATCTAAATAGGTGTTTTCAAACTCTTGATTCTTCATTTCTTTAGTAATTTTTGATCCATACAACGTGGCAGTTTTCCAGTAGAACATAAGCAAAGCAATTATTTCAGCCAGTAAAAGGTAACAGCTTTTGTGACACACAGGTCACACACCATTACCACCACTGCTTTCTATGGTCTTAAAATCATAAATATTTCGTTTCATCAAGGAACAGGTCAGGCTAAAGAGGGGGAAGTTGGCAGCAATAGGACTAAGCTGCAATAGGAAAATTTCTATATACATTTGTGCTGGAGTGTTCTCACCAGAACAGGGATTCATCAACCTCACTGGGTAACAAGGAGACAACAAAAATGTAAATGACAATTCCATGGTAAAGATAATGAAAACTAAATACCAAGAAAATGGATAGAGAATAGCTGGGCTAATGAAAATTACATGATATTTAACTAATCACAAAATATTCTCCCAGCTCTCATCTGTAAGAGCTGTCAAGTCATGTAGCAGCCCTGAAGGTGATCCTGCTGGAATTCTTCCAAGAGATTCCTTAAGAACAAACCTGTTCATAGTAATGAGGGTCTGCAAAGTTACTAAAAATTCTGTACAGATGGCCTTGATCAATACCCAGCCACCTGCACGCAGCAATGGCACATCAATATCCCTGCAAGATTGATTATTAATGGGTTCTGCACCTCTGCCCACATCTGGCTCCATTTCTCCAGGTGCTACAAAAGCCCTGTAGTGCTCTCCAGCACTTCTGTGGCAGGAAAACAATTCCCAGGCCAGATGTTCTCCTGCAGTTTCCTCACTACAAAGTTAATTAGCAGCAAGATATTGGTAAGAAAAAATATTTTCTAAAATATTATGTGTTGTTGCAACACTTCAGAAAACAAGAGCTGGGTAAGAATTTTTGGGGCTGATACCTTTTTTATTATTAAACTTTCATCTGCAGGAATTCTGAATTCCATCACACCTCTCCTGCCCTCCCTGCCAGGCCACAGGCTTTTAAAACATTTCCAACACTGCAAGAGGGAATCTCTCACAACGAGAGTTTTAAGAGTTAAAAGCAGAAAATATCAAAATACCCAAGCCATTCTAGAAGAAACATTTACACATTCTCAGTATTGAAGAGGAACAATAAAATTTTATAAGGTTGCAATAAAAAGAGGTCAGTAGCTAATACTAAAAACTGGCATTTTACCAAGTGCCAAAAGCAGATCAATAAATAACCACCTTAAACTCAAGCAAAAAGGCTGAGTGCTGTGTGATCAGGAGCCTGGCAGCCAGGGGAAGCTCAGGGGGTGGTGGTGATGCTCTGGCAAAAAGAGGAGGATTCTCCACACCCAGGACAAGCAGGGATAAACACAACTGGGACAAGACTGTTCAAAGTGAACCTTAACCTTCACAAATGGGGCAAAACCAGCATGAGCTTCCTGTGCCTGAGAGCACAGAATTCACAAAGGAGAAAGGAAGCTGGAAGATCTGTTCTAGAACAAACCATCCCACAAGAGACGTGCATGGGAATTCTCATTTCAGGAAGCAGTTTGGAAGGATTTCTGATGCACAGGATGATCCCTAAGTTCACACAGCAGCAGGGACACAGACTTGGAGCAAGCTGGACTAGTGAGAGGTGTCCCTGCCATGGCAGGGAGTTGCAATAAATTTGTCTTTAAGATCCCTCCCAAGTCAAACCACTCTGGGATTCATTTCCCAAGCTTTTAACCAGCAGACTTGCAAGGGATTCAGCTAAAAACCAAATCCCAAAATTGGCACCAGCACAGTGCCAGGGAATGCCTGCAGAGCTCAAAACAAGATCCCTTCAGGCCAACACTGACAAACATCCCAAGGACCAAGACACAAAAAGATCCTGACACAAATCAGCCAAGAGCAGGGGAATGGAACAGATTGTGCTGATGGACCAGGTAAGAGCCTGACCACCAAACCTACTCTGTAAAAACTCAACTGTAAACTCAATTTTCCATTTGAATGGCAAAATACAGTAAGTTATGCTTCGAATGTTAATTTTCAAATTATTACTATGTGTTAATTAGAAATGAAAGTGTTTTCATTCCTAAATTGCACTGTCCTAGAAGTAGGAGCACCCCAAACCAAGGACTCAGTCTGGAACTGCCCTGTTGAACACCCAGGGAGGATCAGGAATGTTTCTGGAAGGATCAAAGCCATTGGGCCCAGCAGGGGATGATCCCTTTGCTCTCCTGCACTCCCTGCCAGGCTGACTAATTAGTTTCTTGAATGACCCAAGTGTTTTTGTCCCAGCCACCTAAACTATTCTACTTTTTTTTAAATTATCTGGAACAAAATGAAACAAAAATCAAGTGAATTACCCTGAAATGTACAGTGAAAACAGAATAAATCTGCATACCAAGAGAATAAAGTTGCATATTTTGTAGTTTCCACAAGGTCCTTTGAAAAGTCACCAGCCAGAAAGGAATAAAATGTTGATTAGAATAAGAAATTCTTTTCAACATTCAAAAAAAGGAGATGGATGCTAAGCAGAGAATAAAAAGACTTTAGCAAACAACCTGAGGAAAGGAGGTTTTAGAATAATTTCTTGCTGGAAGACAAAGGAGACCAATGCTGGCTCTGAACCTCTGAGCTCAGATTTCCAGGTGATGCCCCATTTCCCACGTTAGCAGAAGTTGGGACAGTCCCAAGTGTCAACTTCAGTCTCTAATTTCTAACATCACAACTCAAACCAGAAGCCTTGTGAAACTCAAGAGATCTCTAAATGTGACTTAGGGCTGTGTGACTTCAATACAGACAAGTGAAAGAAAGAAACCATCATCCTGTGTCAGAGAGAGGAAGGTCAATATTGCATAATTCATCAGCAAATTGACTCAGAACTGGAACTTGCTGTAATAGTGGCCTTGAAGTGGTTTAATCTTGAGTCCTTCTTTAAAATATAAATACAAAGCCCAGTTCCAAACCCCAGTCATGAACAGCAGACCAGGAGGGTAAAGCAAAGCAGCAATAAAATCTGAATTTTCCTCACACACTGTGTCAGCATCACACTAACGACCTGTCTTCACCAGAAAGTCAAATATCCTTGGCTGAAGCCCTCACAAAATATTCAAGTTGGACTTGGGCTGTAACAGTGTGAAGCAGAGGGAGAAGATGAGCTGACCATGCCCATGGCAGCTGCACCACTGGGCAGAGCAGATTTTAGTCCATGCACATTGTGACAGTCAAAGAGAAACAGGAAAAGCTCATAAAAGGTCACTTGTTCATTAAAAAAAAAAAGTCCCCAAAAGCCCCCACCAAGGGGCAGGAAGGGCCTCCTGTGACACAGCACAGTAAGAAAAGGACATTATAAAGATGGAGCACAAACCACCAACTTTAATTTCATTGCTTTGTGAGTTTTAGTTTAAGGCCCAATGTTATCTTAATGTGCTTCCTGGCTCCCATAATTAAATTCACTAATCCCCAGTCTTAAGGCATCAGCAAGTTAAGCTAATTTAAAGTTAGTACCTGAGCCTACATCCCTTGGTTGATTTCTTTCCCCTTTAGCAAAGCAACAAAATTATCAAACCCTTTCCATGGCAAGGAGGTATTTTTGTCTATGCAATTTTAATGGCTCCATCTCCACAGCCCTCATTCTGTACTTGAAGGGTTACAAACATTGGTATATTCACTCCTGAAGATTTAATATGTCTGGATATTTAACCAAGCACAGAAAATATCTCACACAATATCCCCACTGCAGTGCTGCTTGATTCTCTGAGTATTTGATACTCAGCTATCAGTGTTTGATAGTATTTGCAAACTCACCTGTTCCATCTCTCTCATTGCTTTATTTTGGGGAAGGGGAGTTCCTGAAAGCAACACCTAAAAAAAAAAAATCAGTATGTCAATCACACCTTGAACCTGCCAGAGCTCCCAGGAAAAGCAGGATCAGCTCCCCATCAATCAGCACACTGCAGACAAACACAATTACCAGATAAAAATCTCCTGGAAACATGACTAGCTGAGAAAATAAATTTACCTTGCTATCTGCAAAGAAATCACCCGAGTTTCTCCATCACTTCAAAAGAATGTACCTGGGTCATCTTTTTAATTACACAGAGAACATTTCTCAAGTATTTCCAACTATCCAATCTTCCTCAGGCCTTTTCCATCTGCAGCACTAACCATCCCATGGCCTGCTTTTACCTTTGGCAATTGTTTGTGCTCTACTTTAAATTCCTTTTTGCAGTTCCAATTAGCCCAGTATCATTTGCTTCCTGTCCCAAACTACAGCATCATTCCACATGATTTCCAGAGCCACCAGCTTTTAAATAATGTCCCACTTGCCACATGAATTTCTCCTTGTTAGATGCCACAGTTATCCTTGTCCTGTTCTTTCCCAGATGCTCTTCGACCAGTGCAAATCCAGAATCTATTCAAACAATAGTTACCAGCAATAAATAACATCAAAATATCTAAACTAGAACACCTTCAATGGCATTCCAAGTGAATATTGGAGATGATTAGCAGATCTAGATGAATAGAAAGACTTTCCCCATTTATCCTTGCTGGAAGAGCTCTGGCCCCAGACCAGCCCCTCCTGCTGGTTTTCCTTAGTGCCCAACCCAGAGCTCATGGATGTGTCCAGCTGAACCCAAAGTGATGGATGACAAATTGACACACGAATAGTGTGTGTATATTACAATCAGACCTTCAGTGTGATTTCTATCTTAATTAACATCTTATCTGAGCAGACCCAGTGTGCAGCACTAACTCCAGAGCTCTGCTCCCGTTTCCCTGGAGGAGTGGGAAGGTTGCTTTGGCCAGGATCTCTCCCTCCTTGCTCCATCAGTGTGTTCCTCCTCCAGTGAGGGGGACAAAGCACAGCAGGATCTAAAAGCAGGAACCCATTTTTCCCTGCCACAGCAAACAGCAGCTCAGGGCTGTGTGCAGGCAGTGCTCATCCATCACTCCAAAGGATGGCTCTGCTTGTTCAACTCTGGCTCAGCCCACCACTTCCTCCTTTTTTTTTTTCTTTAGCATTAATTAAGCTTTAAAAAAAGCAGTTAGGATAAGAAATTGCAGAAAAATTATGGCCATTTTATTGTTTGTTCCTTAATCGCACATATAATGAGGCAAATTTAAAGTAGTGCACCTCAGAAGTTGCATTTTAATGACACTGTTACTGTGGTCTGAGTGCTAATGCCCTCGTTTATATCACCAATTGCTGCTCCAGTGACTGCTCAGGAAAAGTCTTGTTAAGAAATGCTTAAAAGGCATCATCATCTATGGTTCCTATTCAGGTTACAGTTAAAGAAGCCAAGAGGATATTTTATGAAAATATACTTCTTGTGTATTACAGTATGCTGGTTACAGTCTCAGTGCTGCACAAGGCACAGAGTCTTGGCAGAACTCCTCGTGAACAAAAAAGCTATTCTGTTTGCCATTGCAATGACAAGTGCTAATTCAACAAAGAGGTGCTTGGCTGTTCTTCCAGCTTGAGATGCATCTGTCTGTCCTGAACACATCAAACACCAGCAGCACTCCTGTCTGTTCTCCAAGCAGGAAGAGCACAGAGTTGAATTCAATACAACTTCAGAATTAGGGCTTAATTACAGCTCTGTCTGCATTTCTAGTTTGGTTTCCACCAGCTGCCAACAGGAACAGGTTCCCAAATCCCCTCTCAGGTTTCCTCCGGGCACTGTGGGACAGTGGAAGGGGTCCCTGCCCATGGCATGGGGTGGGATTGGATGGGTTTTAAGGTTCCTTCCAACACTTAACATTCCACAATTCATTCTGTGATCCTGGAGCTCCTCTGGGCTGCCCCACACAAGAGGGATGTTGTCTTCCTCTGCACACAGGGATGTCTGGAAAAGCAGCACAGCACCAGCACACCCCCCTGAAACAAACACAGAGGCTCTGAGGATAAATAACTGGATTTTGAGATCTGCTTTCAGAGCAGAGAGGAGCCTTGACTGAATGACAGATTTATTAACTTAACAAGTGACAGTGGAAAAAATTAATGGTTCCAATTGAAATTATGAATAAAATTTTCCTTCTTGCATGAAAACTTCGAGTGTCACAAGTTATTTTTTTGAACATCCTTTTCTACCTAACTGCTTCTGCTGTGCTGGACAAATATACATTTAACTTACTAAAATCTATGGAAACTACTCCCATGAAATATTCCCAGAAGCCCTGAAACATTTATAACTAGAGAGAGACTGTAAAAAAAAAAAAATAAAGAGCCATTAATTGTAGGGGGATATTATTCCTGAAGCTGCATCCTGAGCTATTTCCTCAGGCCTCCAGGAACCCCTCATTGGCTCAGGCAGGCACAGATGCTCAGACACCCTCAAATTCTTGGCATTTTGTGTTCTTAGTCCAAACCTGCCTGCAAGGTTTCTCTGCTAAGGACGTTCAGTGGCTGCAAGGAAACGAGAATCCAGTGTTGAATTTGGGTGTTCCTCGAATTGAGCTCCTGCCCCATCCCTGAGCACCCAGGCAGCTCATGGACCATGCTCAGCTACCAAAGCTGAGAGCTCCAAGCAGGAAACCCTGAAATCATAAACAATCATTTACCTCTCCTTCATGCTAAACTTCACTGAGTTATAATTTGGTTTTTTCAATACAAGGTCTCAGCAGGAGACAGCTAATGATTTTTTTTTTCCACCTTAAAATAAGCTGTTCCACACTGTGCTCACTTAGTTTTGTGTGGGAAGCATGAAGTCAGGTAAAATAAGCCTCTTGTACCACAAAACTGGAAAAAAAAATTTCAAGAACTAAAATTAGTCATATGGGTTAACATCCAATTTTTAGCATGTACCATCAGGTTTTTTTTCCCTGCTTAGCCTGCACTGGGAGCATGGCTCCATGAACAAGGATATCAAATTTAGCCCTGAGCAAGCAAGGAAAATAACTCTAATAAAAAAGTGGAATACAAAACGCAACAGCTTGCAGTGATTGTACACAAAATCCATTGCTCCACAGAACACTGCCTTGGCTTTCACACTGCCGAGTTTCCCAAATTCCAAATTTAATTCTATGTATGTACAGAGCTACACTGCTTCAGAGCAGGGGGCCAGGAAATCTGAAAATATTACAGGATTAACTACCAAGTTTTTATTATAGAAAGAAAAGGCCAGATAACTTGCAAAGACCGGGCACATAACTTCAGCTAAAAAAAAAAATATATACTCTGTTTTCTAATTCTTTTAAAGGTGAAAAAGAGGGAAAAAGAAAAGGCATGGAGATCATTTATAACAATAAACTAGAACTGGATGGTAGGATTCAGGGGCTGAAGTGGTCAAGGACAAAAAATAAGTTTCTTTTAATTAAACCAAAGCATGTTTTGGTAACAAATATGAAGAAAGCTAAGGGATATTGCTGATAATCAAGTTTTCACGTTCCTGTTCAACATGCTGCTGAAAACCCAAGGACAAAGCCTGAAAGCCAGAAACCACATCTGTGTGTAGCACAATGAAGTCGTCATCTCCGAGGAGATTTAAACGTTCAAGGACAAACCTTGGACAGATTGCACGAGTTGGGCCAGAGTTACTTAAAGGGAACCGTGGTGATTTTCTGTCCCTGTGCACATTTGGCTGCCAGCCCTGCAGTGAAGCAGTGATTTCCTCCTCCTCCTGCACATTGCTGCTGCTCCATGGGCACAGGAGCTCAGCCCAGAGCATCCCTGACCTCCCAGCACAGCCTGGGAGCCTCCCCTGTGACAGGAGCACAGCCCAGAGCATCCCTGAGCACCCAGCACAGCCTGGGCTGAGGAGCTCCATGCCCACAAAATCCGAGGGAATCCACAGGAGCTCACTTCAGAGTTGTCAGATGTGGCATCCCTTAGGAATTAATTTCAGAATCCCAGGAAGGGACCTTAAAGAGCCACCCAGTGCCACCTCTGGCATGGCAGGGACATCTTCCACTGTCCCAGGCTGCTCCCAAGCCTTGTCCAGCCTGGCCTGGGACACTTCCAGGGATTCCAGAGCTTCTCTGAGAAGCTGTGCCAGGGCCTCCCCACCCTCCCAGGGAAGGATTCCTTCCCAACATCTCATCTCAACCTTCTGCCTTTCAGTTACGAATTCCCACAGCTCCAAACAAAGGTGCCTGAAACTTCCTGAGACAGGTACAGGTCTATTAATAGCACCACAATCCTTCTGTCAACCAGGCTGTTCATTAGAGTGTCAGAAAATATTTAGCCTGCCACACTCAAACGAGGTGTTTTATTCCAGGTGGAGAGCTAAAAATAACTTTTCACGCCTTAACACACAGTTTGTCACAACATTGCCATTTCCAGGGCCAGGAGGTGACAGCAGCACTGCTGATTTTGTGATGGTTACACAGTGCAGGCAGCAGAGCAGTGACCCAGGCAAGGAGCTGTGTATTCCATGTTTTACTGCCCAGCTCTGCTCTGACACCCCCGGTGCTGTTTGTGCAGAATTTTGGGAGAACCAGGTCACTGCTCAGATCTCAGCTGCAGCCTTGTAGCCCTGGCTGGCAGCAGGGACAGCATTGCCCCAGCCCAGAGAACACCCACCACTGTCAGCATGGCACTGCCACCCCTCCCTGCCCTGGGAGAGGGAAAGGGCACAAACAGCACAGCCAGAACCACCAGGTAATTCACTCCCTACTGTGTGAATCCTGGCCCTGAGCCCTGCTCAGTGTGTGTGCCACTCCGAGGTGAAGGAGAAAGCTGGAACAGGAGCAGCTGGGACATGCTTTGCTCCTGCAAAGTACACACTTTCCTTTAATAGAAGCAAATTTCTCATTTGTGTTCTTGCAGCACAGCTGAAAATACTTGGAGTGGTTTGGCTGCTTCAAATCCTTGGTGCTCAAATAAGAAAAATCTTTCTGGAGATGTCTCCACAGGCCAGTGACACTGCAGCAGGTGTGACCACATCTGTCTACTGCACAAATTAAACACACACTTGAGTGTGTTTTCACATTCACACCAGAAATCCAGAGCTGCTCATCCCCTGAAATAGTGGGAAGCAGTTGACCCTCTGCCCACAAACATAATTTTAAAATAGTTTTAAGTTGGCAACTCATTGTGACAGAAAATACACTTTGCCATTCACATCATCTCACCCAAAGACGTTTTCCAAGTATCATCACCATGTCTTAAAATGAACACCTGGGAACTGACAGAGCAGGTAAGGAAAGAAGCTGATCAAGCCACAAATAAAGTGACCAGCACAAATGTAAAAACTGATAGGTCTGACTCATGGAAACCTTCCTCAATTCAAATTCAGACTTTTATTCTTACCTTCCCTTTCCCATCTACTAGCAAGTTACTAATCCACTTGACACTACAAATAAAAGGCTTTTTTTTAAAAGGGATCTTGCTGAAAGTACTGTGAAAAATTAATGTACACATATTGACTAGACCACTCTTATCCACACATCCATTAACTCCTTCAGACAAATCTGATTTGCCAGGCATGAATCCCTTAGAAGATTTTCTTTTCCTACTATTTCATGCTTACATATGTGCCCAATAATCTTTATTCTCTCTCAGTGAGCCACACCTGTGGTTCCCACATCACCTCTCCCATTTCCCATAAAGGATGTCCTTTTTGTCTCTGTAGCACTGAGGCTGATTTAAGTGACAGCTTACTCCACAGTTAATAGCCCACATTTAAAGTTCCTTTTTCACCGAGGATGCTGCCATCTGTTCCCGTCATTTTGTTCCTTTATTGACTGCTTTGACCATCTCCTCCTGACACATCCATTTGTGACAGTTCCTGAGATGATTCCCACAGGAACAGGAGCTGACAGGGAGCCTCCCCAAGCTTCCCGAGGCAAATCCTGCCCTTTGCTTTTCCAGTCTCACGTTCCTTCCCTTGAATGTGACTTGGACGATTGTTTGGTACTTCACCACCCATTACCTGTTAAAGCAGGAGGGCCAGGCTGGTAAAGCCTTGTTTTCAGAGTGTTTTGCCTTTTTTCATTAAAGCTATCAATTCTTCATATTTTTTTCAGCTTTTCTTGTGGTTTTCAATTTAAATGAATCAAAAATGAGTGTTCTTTACATTTCCCTTCTCTTGCCATTCCTTTTCTAGGTATGCTGTTGGTGTCCTTTTCAAATCATTGTGCATGAAAGCATTAGACTCTCAGTTGTTCCTCTAAAATTATGTCTAAACAGCCTCTTAGGTGTTTTTTGAAGTTAAATGCTCCACCGTGCCGGATTTATTGCTTCTCCCAGGAGGTCACATTTGAATAAAATGATGACAAACCTCATTGCAGTATCTTGAATCATGTCCTGTTCGCTGTGCAGGATTAATAAAGATTTGCTTTGCCTTTTCAGATGATGTTATTTATTTTGCTGCAAATACCAGAGGTTTGTAAGATTTAAAATCTTATCTTGAGCCCCAAACCCTGCCAATATACCCATAATTGCAATCTAATTTCTGCTTTGGCAACTTGTCTAATCTCTCTTAGCCTTTCATGGACACTATCAGTATATCACGAGAACAGCTTCTGTCATTGTCTCATTATAATAATCATTGTACACAGATTTTTTTTAATTCATAAAATTTCACAGCTTTTGATGCAATTTAGTAATTTACCCTATTTGACTTATACAGATAGAACTGTCTTGAATGAATATATGTATCACAATTCCTCCATAATATGTCCTGCTCTACCAATTCCATCTAATTTTTACTCTAGAAGAAAAATACTGCTCTAAGTAACTCCCTTTAATTTGGAGAATAAATAGAATTTATTGCTTGATAAACGGGGAATTTCATTATATACAACAATTAATTCACAATTATCATGCACACAACAGTTCAGCCCTGAAAACCCACAGAGATCAGGATATTCCACTTACACATGCCCTGGGCACAGCTTCCAGACCTGGCTGTCTCAGGGGAATAACCAGCATCAAGAAGAGGAAGAAAGGCCCTTTCCTGATGTATTTTAAAATAATCACAGTTTTCATCAACCCCCACAGCTTCAGATGTCAGGAGAAGCAAAAAATGATGGGATCTATCAAGCTCCTGGATTACTGGGAAAACTGGGGAAGGATTTTTTTTCCTCCCTTGCAGCTTACAAGTATTCCACTGTTAAATCACACCAGGTTCCCTTGATTACACACATCAACACAGGGACCGTGGATGCTTGGAGACTATTTGGTATCTGCTGATGATAAAAAACTGCTCTTAAAACCAACTTGTGCTTTGTGAAATTCAGGCTGTGAAGGTCCTGTGAGCAGGACACCAGGCACCAGCCCAGGGAACAAACCCTGCCAGCTCTGGAGCCCCAGCTCCAGCAGGGAGGTGTTAACCTGGCTTGTCTGCAGCCAAATTCCAGCCAATTCCAGCCACAGAAATTCAAATGCACTCCGGCAACCTCATTAACTCCACAGCCAGAAATATGCTGCTGTAACTCTCAGCAGCACAAGGGTGCAAGTGTCTGTCAGGTGTAAAACTCCTCCAGACACTAAAATAAAATACTTCTTCAGCTGAAGTTTCTTTATATCCTCTGGGTCATTCTCTCCGAGTTAATGGTGTCCCGTAAATCTGATTTAACTACAGTGCATAAATCTAACGTTTCAGTGACAAAAGCTTATGTAAACTGATCTCCATTCCCCCACTGGGGGCTGAGGCTAAGTGAGGCACAGATTTAGGGTTTCAGACAAACTGAGAATACTTACAGGCTCTTCTAAATAAAGTCTGGGATTTAAAAAAAAAAAAAAAAAAAAAACCAACCCGTTGTTGCTTTCCCTCGGGCTGCCGTATTTCTGTCTCAGCACAGAAATACTCAGCCATGCTCTGTGCTCCTGCAAACGCTCCCCACACCTCCACAGGCACAGGATTTACAGCTCCTGCAGCTCTGCCTGCTGGGCTTCCCAAGGGGACAGGACACCCAGACAAACACCCAGGGGCATCCTGATCCCTACAGGCTGTGACCTCTGAGCTCAGGTCAGATGGACAAGGTTATTTCGGCTTGCCAAATGTTTTGAAACCTAAATTGAACGACTGCAGATTTTAAAAGGCGATTTGTGTTCCACTGGAATTGTCGTTTGGATGAAATGAGAATTCTTATGCCAAAACACCATTTTGTCCAGAAGCACCTTCACAGGACCACACTCCCATGGAATCGAGGAAACCTGGCTGTGCAGGGAAGCAATGGAGCCACCACTGCTAGAAATGCTCAATAAACCAAATACACGTGGAACTTCACCAGATGGGTGACTGAACAGAGCAGTATTGGGTTAAAAGCTGGACTAGATGATCCTGCAGGTCTTTTCCTAATGATTCTGTGATTCCCTGATCTAGGTGCCCAGGTAAAAACCTCAAAAACAATGCCTGGGGCAATTCTTTGGCCTCCAAAGCACAGCTGTGAGAGGAGACCCCTTCAGCTGGGACAACGATCTTGGGACACCCATCCCCATCCCGGGCTCCTCTTCCTCCTCTCGGGGCACCCATCCCCATCCCGGGCTCCTCCTCGGTTCCCTTGCCCGTTTTCTGCCCCAGGCTCAGCCCAGGGAGGTTTTTGTGCCACCCCTGCTCTCCGGTGTCACACACACAGTCCCTGCCTGGCCACACACCCCAGTGCTCACTCCACTGCTCCTCATTTGCCATCAGCTCAGCATCAAATATAAGCTCCAGAACACTTCAGAGGAAGACTTGGTCTGTTTCTAGTGAATATGTTCATTTTTTTTGCATAAATAAATATTCAGGAGACACACAATTAGAATGCAGGCTCTCTCCATCTCACTTTGTCCATCCCGGGAGTCCTCTACCCCACTGGCTATAATCACTCTTTTCCATCACTTCTCTCTCAAAGACCGAGTTTTCCCTAATAAGTAGAACAACTTCAGTAGAAAAGGTTGAGAATTCACTCTGTAAAATATCCTTTGCACGGTGCTTAGAATATTTATTGGCTATTATAAGAAAATAAAGAATCGAGCACAAATCCCATACTAGAAGAAATTAATGATGTGTATACAGGAATCTTAGCACTGAGCAAACTATTTGTACAAAGCAGTCCCAAAGATACACAGCAAAGGCACCATGCAGAGTGGAGGAGAAGAGGGATTTGTACCCACTACAGTTCCACACACAAATGTATCACTGACGTCTGCTCCCCAAAACACATTTTCCCAAATTCCTGACCATCCCCATGAGACAGAGCAGCACAGGAGGCTGAACCCCATCCCAAATTATTAAATCTTAGTAAATCCAGGCAGGGAGGCACTGCTGAGAGATGGAGCCCATTCGAGCACCTTCCCAATCTACAGCCAAAAAGATCCTGACTTGCCCTGAGAATTGTGACCATTGGCCCACAGCCAAGGGAGCTCAGCTGTGGGGGTCTGAATGCAGCCCCACCTCCCCACACACTCCTCTAGGAACTTCTCTCCTTCAGTGGAGGCAATTAAAGATGCTATCAAAACTACCAGCTACATCTTTTAATCGTCTAAAAGGGAATTATTAAGAGCTAATCGTGATCTCCAAAGGAGCTTCCAGGCAAAGAGAACATCACTGAACAACCCCTCCCTGTAAAACCATTAGGAGCTTCCCAGAACACTGCACCCATCAGTGATGAAGTGTGCTGTCATCCTCCAAACTGTCTGGGGGACTGATGTATTCCCTCCATTTCTGTTTCACTACCTTAGTAGATGGATACATTGATTTTTTTCCCCCTACCAGTTTGTCAGAAAAAAAGAATTCATTACACTGATAAACCTACAATTCTCTTCTGCCACCTTGGAGTTCCTCTTCCAATCCACAGTCCCAGCTAAAACATTTCCAAGTCTTCCTTGGGATATTGTGCTTCTGTCTGTCCTTTCTGGCATTATAACTTCACTAAGAGGTAAAAAGGAGCAGCAAATACTCAGCAGTTCCCAAAACATCACTTATTTTCTGCAATGCCTTAGGTAGCCTCTTGTGCTGAAACAGCATGAAGCCATTTACATTATTTCATGACTTAAAAGCAGAGACAAAGGCAAAAAAATCCAGATGTGCTCATTTATAACTGCTTTTCTTGGTATAGCTCTAAACTCCCCTGCATCTGAGGGCAGTAACAGTTTCCAGAAATCTGTACTGGATTTTCACTGAAGTGCCTCTTGAGGGGGCTGGATTCCTCAGTGAAAACAGAGTGAACCAGTGCTAAAAACACATGGACTTGGTTCAGCTGTGTCAAAGAGCAAGGCCAACAGTCACTGGTGTTTATTCCAAACTGGACCCCTTTGCTACAGCAACATGAAAAGATGACAACAAGGATTCTGTCAAGCACTTTTGTGATTTGCAGCTGGCAGCCCCTCGTGGCACAGCTGCCAGGCACACACAGCACCAAGGGCAGCAGCCAGGAGAAAAGCTGGAACAAACTCAGCAGGTCAGGGAGGGCTGAGCTTCCAACCCAAACCATGCCATGATGCTCTGGAGAGCTGGCACAAGTCAGGTGCCCACATCCCCTGACCTCATTGGCAGCTATTCACCTGTATCCAACACGAGTACACTTCCCCCAGGAACTCTGGCTGGAATGCAATTAGTTTATTAGTTAATTATCTAGAGGACTTGAAAACCCAGGAAGCAGCAACCACAAAATGAAGCTGAGCCTGGAGGAGAAAGCTTTGCATCAGACAGAAATGCAACCATAATAAATCACAGGGATTTCATCCTGGAGAATTATTGTTGTGTTCTGTTATTTGCAACAAGTACCCTCAACAACTCCAGCCAGAGTCACTGCCTTTCATTATTTCCCAGGTGGTCAGAGATAATGAGCCCCATCTGATTAATCCTCCTGCCTTTGGGGGCACCAAGCACAAACCAGCCCAACTTCAGGCCTGACAAAAAAACTGCTGCCCAGTCCCTCTGAGAAAGATGGAAAACAGAAATTTATAATTAGTCTCAGAGTTTGGATTAATAGTCTCCTTACCCAGCAGCAATTAGAACACCATATACCTCGAGAAAGTGCAAAGTGGCAAGGTGAGATTGCTGTGATTATTTTTCATTTGTTAAATGATGCAGTGCAGAAGCCAAGTTCACCCTTAACAGCACACTGTCAGAAGGGCAATAATGAGCCACCAGAAAGGACCTGTTTTTATAAAGACTCCTCCCCTGGCTCTGCCTTTCTTCTTGTGTGCTCAGCTGGAGCAATTAAGAGAATAATCTATAAGAAGCCTACCCCCAAAAGCCTCTCACAGCTTTCGCCAGCTGTTTGCTGCTTTTTGTTGCCAGCAAAGCCAAGCTCTGAAGAGATGATTCACCTCAGCACGACTCCAAACTCTGCATCTGCTCTGGGGGCATAATCTTTGCTGGCTACATGGAAGTGGTCTTTAAACTAATGGAGCCACCAGACTAAGCAAAAAAAATCCTCTTCTCTGAACCCACACATAAAGGGTTTATTTTCCATTTTATTTCTAGATGGGTGTTTTCAAGATTATAATCTTTTTTTAATCATCATAATGCTGCTTTGCAACACATAGTGCTCTTCTAAAAGGACCTTATTGCATTTTATAAATGCAAATTTCCATCATCTTTTCACAGATCCAGACTACCTACAGTGGCTTGTACAGCAACACAGAAAATCCCTGGAAGAAATGGAACTGGCTTTCAGTGACCATAAACTCTCCCAAACCATAATGCTGCCCCAAAAACAACACAGATGCAGAAATATGTTTTATAAACTGATTTGAGCTACCCATTCACCAAGAAAAGAGTGTTCCACCTTAAGGACAAGCAAGTGGTTGGGAAAAAGCTGTGTCTGGAATTCCTGTGAAGTATGGAGTGTCCCTAGCCCAGGGAGAAATCCATCGTGAAACTGAGATGAGGGGAGAAAGATTCCATGGGTGAGGAGGAGAATTCCAGAGCAGTGAAGCTCCTTTGGAGCAACACATGGAAAACCTTGGAGAGGTTTTTTGTGGCTTTCTTGGTGCCTCCATGTAGAAAACATTAAGTAAATTAATATTAAATTATTAACACAGGCTGAAGAAGGCAAAACAAATTACTTTCTCCTATTTATATAGAATGAGTACAGATATTTTCCTCCCATATGTGGAATTTTCTCCAATTCAGTACTTTACTGGGAAAAATAACTCCCAACATTGTCCAGAGAAGCTCCTCCAGTATAAAGCTAAAAGAAACCCACACTGAACTTGATAGTTGATAAATACAATTCTCCCTTTTTAAGAAAGAATACTTATTTTCTGTGAAGCCCAAAGCAGCATAAAGTAGTCATTTTCATCACTCAATGGTTTCCTGGCTAAAAGAATTTCCTATGGATAGCAGAAACTCATCTCACAGATGCTGAACAGGCCCATTTCCAGTCTCTGGAGACCAAAAACTCTCTTTTGAACTCTTGGGATTGGGAATTGTCACTCCTTCCACATTCATTACCCAGCTGCCATCTGCCAGGAACTAATGAAAACAACAGTTACCTCATGCTCCTAAGATAACTAATCTCATCACCTTTGGAGAAGCATTAACAAAGAAGAAATGCAAGCTTAATAATCCCTCCCTTGGGGTTTGGAGTGCTGGGCATGTATTAACATAAATGAAATTTATTTTTCTTGTATATTCCAGAACATGAATTTCCATGTAAGACAGAAAAACTAAAGACCAGGAAACAAAGCCTGGCAAAGTCATGCACTGTGCTTTGCTTGCCCAAGGAGGAGAGCACAAAACATGGCCCAAAGCTCAGGCTGAGGCTTAGCTGTGCACCAGCCTTACTGAAATAATTCAGCACAGAATGGGACACCAAAGCCCCAAAAAGAACATGAAAAGGACTCTGAGATGGTGGTTTTGCTTCTGAAGCATTACAACAGAGCCTGCTCATTGTCACAGCATAAAAAGTTTTTCTCTCAATAATGAATTTGCTGCTCCCACTCTGGTAGAGCACTGATACCAACAAAGAGCTCAGCAGCCTGTTCTCTGAAATCCTTACAACATCTGCTCTGTGCTGGTCATAAAAACATGGCACTAAACAGGCAGCTAAAAAAATCAAATCAGAACCTCCTGGCCAGGGGAGCTGCCAGCCCAGCCAGGCAGGGTCACCCTCCCAAAGCTCCCAACATTCAACCATGAAGTTGATTTTTTCACAGAAGAGACTTCTCAACCCAAACACTGACATAACAGCAACGGGTCACAAGGAGAAAAACTTTCAATCCCAAATTCTGGATGAAATTCACCCAGCTCCAATCCCAGTGCATCAAGGGCAGGCAGAGGAAAACTGTTCCAACAAATTCCACATTCTGTACTGCTAAGGTTATAACCTTGGCCCACAAATCTCACTTCTGCTATGGTCTCTGAATTATCTTTTTTATTAAAATCAACTGATAAAACTGTGGTGGGGTAAAAACCAAACTTGGAAGTGTCTAAACCCTGAAGAAACACCAACTGCTGTACCTGCACACCCAAGAGCTGCTTGGTTATTTGCATCCTTGCTGACAGCATTAATTAACAGTAGTTAGTGCATTGCCCTCATCAAACCAAACTCTACCTTTTGCTCAGTTCATGATCAGATTTGAGGCCCTGCTTGCAGCACAGAGTGAAGGGGAGGGACAGGGACACACAGGCTGGGACAGTGACAGGGACACACTGCAGGCTCTCAGCCCCCTGTGCCAGGGCTCTGCAGCCCCTCTCAGTTGCTCTCTGTGCCAAGTGTCCTTCTCAGGATCAGAATGGCCTCATTTACTGCTCTGTGTTGGCTATTTCTGTTCACATCACAGGGCTTAATTAGGCTCTTGCAACTAAAATTACTTCTTTGGACTAATTTGTATTAGAGAATGCTTTCAAAAAAAGTTACATCTGTTCCCTAATGCAATGTCTCAGCTATACTTGCTTCATATCAGCTGTTCTAGGGAAATCTCCTTAATTCCAAAACTCTTCTTGCCTTTCAGGCTCCATATTTCTTTTTGTCACATCCAGAAAGCTCTGGTCCAAATTATCAGCCAGCTGATAGATTCTTTCCAAATAATTTACATCATAGACTCATTGGTATTGGACAAAGCCACCAAGATCAAGTCCAATGTTGGAGTGAATCCCACCAGGTACATGAAACCACATCCCCAAGTGCCACATGGACTTGGTTTTTGGAATAGGGCATTAGTGAAATACCCACAGCATTTTTCATGCAGATATTGAAGTGAGTTCTCCCCTTTGTCCCCTGAAGTCTCACAGCTCTGGCTCTGCAGCCTTTCCTAACCTGAACTTCCTTTCCAGGTCTCCAACAAATTCCTACCTGAGGCAATCCCAGTTTTCCCAGGTTTTTTTGTCTCCTCCTCACCCTTCAGGCTCTGGCAGCACTCAGCCTTTACATCAGAGCTCAGGAAAAGCTGCCCACAGTGAGAGCCCATTCCAAGCCCCCCTAGTGCTTTGTGTTTCCCCTGTCCAGCTCCAGCAGCACCATCAGCAGAGTTCACTGTAGTTATTTCCATGTGTCTCATCCCACTGGAGCTGCAGGATGAGACATCTCCCTTTGCAGGAAAAGGCTGAGACTGCAATCAGCTACTGAGCCCATGGACTGATGAGGATCGACCCTTCATATTTGGGATTAAATTCAGTATTTTTGTTCCTGTTCAGCAATCTCAGTTCCCTGGAGGTCCCTGCACACCTTCAGTGCAGCAGCAGATCAAGTGTCTCATCCCACAGCAAACGTTTGTTCTTTATGACACCAAGCAGAATGTGAATTCTGAGCTAGAAAATCTTAGATTTTTCACTGAGTAGAAATTAAAGGCAGATGGGAAGCAGGAAGGGGAGTTAGAGAAAACTCATAATTACAGAATATGAATTATTCCCCACAAGTCTCTTAGGTCACCTCTGCTCTGCTGTGGAGCACACAGACTCCTTGCACAAGGCTTATTAAAATACAGACTATGTGACAGAATGGGGCTAGTTCTTACCCAGGCTCAACAAGACCCAGGCATGCTTCTCAGGCACTTAAACTCATCCTAGAAAGCACATTAGCAAAGCATTAAAATTAAGTGAAGCAGCCCAGAGTCCAGTTTTTACCCCATCATCTCCTTTCTGCTGTCCCCAGGGCCACTCTGGCCATCCCCACCATGGCCAAACCAGTGGGACACAGGAACCCCCACGAGAAAAGGCAATGCTTTGCTTTGTGTGCCACAAGGATTCCCGACAAAGAGGCCGGGAAAAGATGGATTTGGGATCTTCTCAGACGCTCCCGGCAGCTGCTCTGCAGGAAATATCAGGTGTGCTCCTGTTCTGTGGCATCAAGGGCTTGGAGCACCCTGGTGTGTGCAAGGTGTCCCTGCCCATGGCAGGGGGCGAATTTAGATGATTTTTAAGGTCCCTTCCAACCCAAACCACACTATGATTATCTGAGAATTTTTTTTTTTTTCAACTAAAAGATCTTTAGCAGATCACATTTAACCGCTGAGTTACAACTTGTGCCTTCCTTTATTTCATGTACATGAACTACTCTCCTCCCTTTCACACACAATCCTACTGAGAAGTGTTCACTTCTCACCTCCTTTTTATCTCCAGAGCCTCTTTCTTCCCCCGGGCATGTTTTTAATGGCCTTACTAACTGGCTGGTAATTAACTTTTACTCTGGTTTAGTTATTGACCGTTTCCCAGGATAAATTATGCAGAAAAAACTTTCACCCATAGCACAGCTCTAGCCAGAGGTAAAACACAATACCTAGAAACAGATAAGGTTTTTTTTCCCCCCCTTTTGGGAGAGTAAGTAACCATGGATGCACAAGAAACAATGCCTGCAGATAAAAAGAAAGCCTCTAGATAATAATGTTTGTCAGAAGAGACTTGCACATTTCTTTGAACTGATATATTTATATCCTGCTAATTATTTGAGAAAAATCTCAGACCTTATCACAAAGACAGTCAATGCCACGGTTATTGTTTTTCCCTTCAGGTCTAGATTTCTTTTAAATGTATCCCTCAAACTTTCAAGTTGGCTTTTCAGAGTTTCCAGTCATTTTAGTAACTCACACCTATAAAAACACCCTTACCCTAGAATGCACCTGTACAATTTATCAGGAAACACCTCCAGATGTGAAGTCCATGGCAATTTTTCCACAAGCAGCCCGGGTCACGTTTTGACTTTACTGTAAATATTCCCTCTCTTGTTCTTACCTCTGCTTTTCCATGAAAAGCACGGGACGCCGCTGTTCCTGCTGCACCAACACCACACAATAACTTGTACAAGCAGGAGCCAAACACAGAGAGGTCACCCGAGGGGTTTTTTTTCCTTTATAGCCTCTGGAATAGCAATTTAGGGAATGTTCTACTTTTCAGCTGCTTTTCCCTCGCTTCTTCAAGGCATAAAAGGGAGGCAGAATATCACAGGGAGGCTTTGAAGCAGCACCACACCCGGACTGGAGGAATGGCCAAGCTCGAGGTCACCTCCCTCCCAAGAGGAAAAGGAATAAAACAGGGTGCAGTCACCTGCAGACCCCCCATTTCACTGCTGCCATCACCTCCAGCAGTTCCCTGCAGCTCAGACATGCTCCATGGAAAACCCCAAACAGCCAGGGGATGGGAGATGGGAATTGGTGCTGGTACCAATTCCCAGCACTTGGAATTATAACAGCATTGCACAGGCTGCCCTCACTTCAGAGACAGAAGAACCTGTTAGAGACAGCAGTTGTCAGACTTGCAGCAGTTCTTACATTTCTCATTTTTTCAGCAGATGAGCTGATGCAAGTTGATTTGGCTTCAAGTTACATCAAACATCCCAATTCTGTACAAGCTGAACTTGTACAACTTGAACTTGGGGAAAAAAAAAAAAATCAGCTCCTCCTTAGTTCAGTACCAAGTGCTGGACGTTTTCTGTCATTTCTATCCCCAGCTCACCCACTGGCACCACAGGGAAATGATTCCATCTACAGAAGCAGCCCTTATTATAAGGATTTTAAAACATCCTAAAGCACAGCTGCTTCTGCAGCAGCAGGGCAGCATTGGCTCAGAGAACTTCAGCCTGCAAATCATGTCACAGGCAATGGCATTATGTTCTCCTGTGCCACTGGAAGCTGACATATTTCAAAAAGAATATGCTTAAAGATGTTCCACACCATCAAATATGCAGAGTAGGCAGAAACTCCAGATGTCTTCATGGAAGCAGATACCTCACACACACAGCAATTCCTTTTTGAAAGCTCAGTGTCTCACTAATTCAATTCCTATTTTGTTTAAATGCTTAACAGTGTTTTGCACATTACAGTACTGAGCACTAAGCTACAAATCTTACTTGATTAAGGTAAAACAGTACTTTATTATTTCACTCAAAATTAAGTGAAACAAAGCCAATGAGTCATGGGAAATCATTCATAAACAAGTTGATATGAACATACTTTAATTCCTGTAATTAAACAGCCAACCTGATGTCCCTTAGTGGCAAATTCTCTGCTGGTGTGAACTGTCACAATTCTCTTGATCTCAGTGAGAAATACTTGGATTATCTGAGATCCATTTCTTTCTACAGAGGCAAATCACAATCAGTGGTGATTAACCAATTAAACTGATCCAACAGCTATTTTCTCATTTGTGAAGAACCCAAGTGCTTGTTAGAAACCAGAAATATCTTACATTTATTATTAACTACAGCTCTTTTCCCCATGCTGTAACAAATAGATGCAGACACTGCCAGCCCAGCAGAGCCTGCCTGCAGTGGGACAGCTCCTGTGCTTCCCTGGGGGAGTCACTGGGAGCCCAGGGACAAAAGCAATCACTCGTCTCCAAACATAGCTGGGACCCATCAAAAAGCCACAGATCCATTTTACAGCTTCTAAGGCCAGAAAGTGCCATAGCTCCTGTGTTCTGGCCTCCCAAAAAACAGAGTTCATCCCATTCTACGTTTTCCTCCCTCAGGAGGAGCTGCATTTGTGACTGATGGTGAAGGATATTGGAACTGAACCTGTCCAAAACTGCTGGGTTTGCACTAAAGGATGTTGGAAATGCAAAACCTCAGGCTGCAGCTCCTGTGAGCAAGGCAGGTTTTATTTCCCTCTCTTTGTTATCTCTCTCCTGCATTAAAACAATTTGAGTGTTTTGTTTATATTGTCAATAGCACTGTGTGCCAATTGTGATAGAAAAATTTACTTATAATTTCATTATGTTTCAGAAGCCCCTGGGAAAACAATGGAAAGTGAGAGTGTGAGAAGACAGGGAAGAGTACAAAGTTCCACACTATTTAAATGTGAATTTTGGATATGAACTAATTAATCAAATTCCTTTACCACATGTACATCCTTCTCAGGTGACTGGAATGAAGAAAAAAAAAAACCACAAGAGCATTTCATGATCCCAAGCCTGGAGTCACTTGGCAATATCCCCTCAGCACAAACCAAGCCTGAACAGCAGCATCCTCCCTCAAAACACCAAGTCCCAAAGCCACTCATTTTCTGTTTGTGATGTGTTTAGTGAGGCAACCCCAGCAGCCAGGTCTCTACTCCAGCTGGTGGCCCAGTGAAACCCAGCACAAACCAGTCTGGCTGCTCTGCATTTACACTTCCACAATAAAGAGAAGGGAACAAACCTGATGGAGGGCAAGGGTAGGGAGAATAAATCCAGCATATAGCTCAAGGCACTGCTCAACTCATTTCCATAGTCAGGAAAGAAAAGGGATTTCAACTCTAACAGAAAACATCCTAATTCTCACTAAGATTATGCGACAGAACCACAGGAAACATGAAGTTCTGAAATGACATAGTGAAGGTAGAAGACAAGAGCAAACTCAGATAAAAGGCCACAAGAAAAAGTAGATCCTATGCAGAAAAAAAAAAGAAAATATTCAGGCTTTGTTACTTTCCATAAAAATCTTGTCAGAGTCTTTTCCCTGGAAGGAAAGCGTCTGTCAGAGCAAGAGGCAGATCTGAGTCAGGGGAACAAAAGCAGAGCAGCAGAGTAGAAAGAAGTCAGCAGCCAGTCCCCAGCAGTGTGGCACACAATAAAACACTCCAGCAATCACAGCTTCGCTGAGAGACAGTGCAGGAGCTGCAGAGGAGATGAACAGATGGAAAGACAAAGCCAATCAGGAATCAAAATGCACACTTCCAGCAAGGAGACTCCCCACCAGTGTACAGTTTGCAGGCTTTAGTTCCATAACTAGGTCAAGTGAATTTTTCTCTTTACCCCTCAACTGCTGCCTGAAGTAAAAAGTCCTGAAATGAGAACGGATCCTAAGAAACCCAAAAAATATTGTGAGCACAAAAAAAGCAATGGATGAATATACAACATAAACAAATCAGATTTTAGCATAAGATTTAACTGGTGTACAGAACAGGGCACTCCATGAAAACATATGGAAGGGGATAAAATAGAAATTGATTTTCAAAATTACTGGAGAGGCTGGGGATATTTTTATATATATGTATACATAATGCTGACAGATGGCAAAAACCCTTGGTAATTGCATTCAGTTTTCTTATCAATAGGAATCAATTTTCCCCCTTAATCTTAAGAGTCTCTCAATACTCAAACTAAATTTGTGATGGTAACAATAATATACTTCATTCATTAGAACTCCAGGACCACAGGTTTAGGAAGGGATCAACTAAAAACTCAGGAGCAACGCCGGGGGTTGTCCAGGAACACTAAATAATCCATCCCTGGCAGCAAACAGCACTGACACCCCCAACAAAAGGCTTTTCTCTCTCTGCCCCCCTGCACTGAAATCATTCAGGCACTGCCCCCCTGGCATATGTGCAGATAATCCCAAAAAAGAAGATTCCAAATGCTGAGCACATTTCATCTGGAACACAGATGGGCCATTGTGTCCCACGGGATGAGACACAGCACCCTCACACTGCCTGCCACAACGTGTGGCCCATCATCCCCAAAAAACAAGAATTTAGGGAATATTTGACCTGACACCCCCATAACAGCACAAAAATGACAAAGGTGTTGGATGCTGAAGATGATGCTCAGTCCTCTGTAAAACCAGGTCTAACCAGAAAGCTGCTGCTGTCAGGGAAAGGCTCCCAGAGCCTTGGCTGGACACAGAGGGGACAGGAAAGGAGAGCCATGGCTGGCTGGACACAGAGGGGACAGGAAAGGAGAGCCATGGCAGCAGCAGCAGCTCTGGGTGCTCCGCTCTGGCTGTGCCACTTTGGCAAGGAGCTCAGGATGCACTCAGAAGACCTGAATCCTCTGCCACATCCTGCTGGGGAATCTTTGATGAGTCATTTGTCCTCTGGCCCTCTCTCCTCCCGTCCTTCACTCATCTCCTTTCTGAAATCCCCCTGATGTGGGCATAAAAGTAAAAAAAGCACAGCACAGTGAGGCTGCACCAGCCTCTGCTGACACAGATCAAGGGCCAGGCCTCTCTGGACTCCTGCTCAGAGTTTGGCTTCCCACTTTTATGTCCTGTTGGCCAAGAACCAATGTTTGGTCTCCTGCCAGCCATCTGCACTAGAGCTGAACACAGACACAAACCCACTGAGAGCATGATTGCAGTCATGGCTTTGGAACACACACCAGGAAGGACACACAAGTTTAGGTTTAGTTCTCAAGTAGTTATACATTTTGTTCTTATTACATAGGTTATTGCTTCATTTTCCTCAAGTGAAGAATGTCTTCAGAATAACTGGAGTGTATATGAAAACTTTCAGAACAATTAAATTCAGGAGTAAATTAAAAAATAGACAAGAAGTCTATATCAGGTAAGAAACCTCACATTTACTCTGAATTAAAATTATGAAAAGCTAAAAAATTGGAATAAGAGCATGAAGTATTTATTATAGTAATGGAGACATTAGCTAACAGAATTGGGTCGTATTAAGACATAGAAAATTTAAACAGAACATGACAAAATTATCCTGATAACGTGCTATGATAAACATCCCATGTGAATGGAGGGAACAGTCTAGTGCCAGTGTTGTGGAAGCAGCCTCAGATTTTAGCTACAAATGGCACCAAGTGAAGAGTTTTTTTCTACTAGTACTTGTGTTCTTGGACAGTGTCCTTCCCCAAACATTTCCAGCCTGACCTGAATCCTTTCCCAAGCAGTAGCAGCCCAGGTGAGCCCCAGGGGACACACCTGGCACAGGGAGGCTCAGGGCAGGGGGTTCTCCTCATTCCTGGGGGGCTTCTCTCCCCAGCCAGCACTCGAGCAGCACATCACCCAGAAATCATAACCCACAGCCTGCCTCTGCCTGACAGCAGGAATTAATGACCCTGGGACATACAGGAAGGTACCAGCACTGCTGACAAACTCTGAGCCTTCACCCACACCTGTCCAACACAGGCACAGCCCCCCAGAAGAGAAGAAAACGTCCTGCAGACAGCCAGGGAAACACAGCAGGACCCCCCTCATCTCCCAGCCACCTCCTCCAACAAACACTTGGGTACTGAGCAGACAAAAAGGGAGTTTTTCAGCATTAACAGCTCTGTCGTGTGCCTGGAACACGGGGCTGTACAACAGCTCAGGAGAAAGGCTCGCACAGCAGACACCTCTAACTCTGACAGATGAGAGGGATTACCTGTCCAGCCTTGCCTCACCTGAGCCCATACAGCACCTCCCAGGAATACCAGGGCATTCACTTGGAGGGAATTATCCTTTTTAACAGAAATCACTGCAGCACCACGGCTGTCAGGGGATGGAAACGATGCCAGCCTCAGAATTGCTTTTGGGTTTGAGTGAAACACAGCACAGAAGCAGCTACCGAGACCAAAATTAACCCTACCCCAGCCAAAGCACACGTTAGAAGTGTATTGGGCATGCAGGATGGAAGTGAAACATCCCAGAGCTGACAGAGCACTGCAAAGCAGACAATCGCCTTAATTCTGGCTATTTTCTCAACCCGCAGCTTGTGGGATGTGAAGTGATAAGTGTTGGTCTGTTCTAGGAAAAGCCACCAAAAACCTGCGATTTTCCCAGGTCTCAGACCTTCCTTCAGCCAGCACATGGAGCAGCCTTGCACCGCCATCTCTTGGCAGATGTTTAGATCACACTGTAACCAGACACGAAATTAACATGAACAAAATATTAGAAGCTATAAACAGACATGTTTCTCTTACAAGCCAAACAAAAATAATTCAAAGTCTAACCGAGGAGTCCATATCCGCTTTACTTTCCTGAATCTCAATACTTGTACTTCATGTTAGACACTGAAAAAAAACAAACAACTGAAAATTTAAGTATCATCTAGCCCACTCCACCTTTAAAAAAAAAATTGTACAAAAGAGAAAAATTAATTTTTA
The DNA here is from genome assembly GCF_052056855.1 of Sturnus vulgaris. Lineage (NCBI taxonomy): Eukaryota > Metazoa > Chordata > Aves > Passeriformes > Sturnidae > Sturnus > Sturnus vulgaris. Next base: position 1,479,422 of record NC_142253.1, on the reverse strand, counting down.
AACCTAGCTTATATAAGCAGCACGTGACCACTATTCTGAATTCAAGATTTTACTTGATTAAAATAGAATCAAGTTACCATCTATTTATGGGCAAAAATATGGCTCAAGTTCTTGGTTCAAGTATATAAGGTGACAAATAACATATCCTCAATAGCAGGGAGTTGTGGGGTTTTTTTTTCTAAAACCTTTGGGAAAGGGATTCTTTATCCAGCTCAGAGCTGTAGAATCTAGTCTAAGAGCAAGTCCCTAAAACAATTTGGGTATTTAATCCTAGTGAAATCCTGTAGCACTTGGGGGGACTCCTACAAATTTTATTAATGATTTCCATCACTATGTGCAAGTCTTTAACTAAAATTTACAACAGAAAGCCTTGGCAGGCCCAACAAAGCTCACACCCCTAAACCAGAGGCTGCAAGCAGTGGTTTTTAGGGAGACAGCAGCCAGAAAAAAAAAAATATCAGTTAAACAACAGCTCCTACAGAGCACAAGCCCAGCACCAGGGTCATTTACCATTATTCCATCCGAGTGAACAGAAACAATTTGCAGCAGATCAACATCGAGCCCATCAAATGTTATAAAAGAACGACACCAGCAAGACCTGGGTGTAAAAAAACATCCAGAATTATGAAGTTGCAAACACTGGGAGATAAACAAGGTCACTGACTACCTCCTCGAGATGCAGCTATATGGATTTGACCTTTGTGTAAAAAGTGGTAATTTCAGTGAAAATAACCTTTCAGTTCCAAGGGAAAGGGGAGTAAGTCATGTCTCCTGCCCTGGCAGTGTATGATGAGACTCCCAGCCCTAATTTAAAGGTCACCAACAATCCTTTGAAAGCAAGATTGCTTTTCATTTTGTCCACGTTTCATGTAATGTGGTCAGAGCTGACGAGCCCATGAGAGGAAAAGCAGAGCTGCCTTCCCTCCCGTGTTCATCTCCCTGCAAAATGACACCAGGACCATCAGCAGGTCAGACTGCTGCCACAAAGGATTATTTTGCTCATCTGTATTACAGGAATTCTGTCACTGTTTTCACTCTGGTAACAGGGAGAGGAACTGAAGGCCTTGCTATGCAAACCTCTTGAAACCCAGCTCATCAGAAATGAGAGCTCCAAATGTTTTCCCAACAGGACCAGCACTCCCTCCCCTGCCTGCTCAGCACCTGGTGATGGGGGCTGGAAGCAAAGGACAGAGGTCAGAGCAGGACTAATGATCTCAGAGAGCTATTCCTAAACTTCCCACCTGGGCACTGCCCAGAAACCTCCCTGGGAGCCTCCCCTTGGTGGTTTCAGGTTTGATTTGGATGTTTAGGAATGGCTGCTGTGAGTGCTGGCACTGGATGAGCCTTGCACATGCCAGGGTACACAGAGCCCACTGCTCCTGGCTCCCACACACCTGCACTGGGAGCATTCCCAAGGCTCAGATCTCCATAGAATTCCAGAGAGGTTCCACCCCTGCCATGGCAGGGACACCTCCCACTGTCCCAAATCCCAGTGTCCAGCCTGGCCTTGGGCACTGCCAGGGATCCAGGGGCAGCCACAGCTGCTCTGGGCACCCTGTGCCAGAATTCCTTCCTAATATCTAACCTAAACCTACTCTCTGTCAGTTTAAAGCCAAACAAAAACAGTGTTGCATAGAACATTAAGATAAAAATTGAGGGGTTACATCAAAATTAATAGCTCTGAAGGGCAATTAACTTGGAAGAAACTGAAATACTACATAAGCTTACTTTGTTTCATTTTCTTCCTAAATTTTCTTTGAGAAGGAACATTTGGCATTTAAGCATCATGCCTTTGAAATAAATTGTTGTTTTGTGCTGTAACCTTTAAATACATCTCTCAGTCCTACACAAGATGGTTTATTAATTGCTCTGGATACACATACACTCATAAATTTGTTTGGGTAATTTGATGAGGGGAATTGATTTACTATCACAGTGAAATACTACATTAAACACACATAATTCATTCTTTATACTGCTCCTCCCCCCTTAAAAGCATCCTGCCTGACTGCAGGCCACACTGAATTATTATTCTGTAATCATTAAGGGATTTATTTAACCACAGCACACACAGTTAACATTAATCTATATTCCTATTCTAATGCCACCTTTATGTTTTCTGTTGTCCTACCAACAAGGAAAAATTATGGATTTCATTTAAACCAAATTACAGTTATGGAGCAGCAAGACAAGATAAAGGACATTTTTATTCTCAAAACTTATCTTTTTTTCAACAATGCAAATGAAAAAAAATGCAACGTGAAATCTTTGTGAAAGCATAAACAGTACAGAATCATCACAGTAAAAAATTCATAATATACTGAACAAATGTTGCTTGTGAGGAAAAAACCAAACTTGAACCCATTTTTATTACTGTTAAATCATTCAATAAAGGAAAGGCTCAGACCAAGATGCTACATGTGATGAGAATTAGAAGAACTTTTTCCATGATCCATCATTCGCTCGAGATAAAAGTGATTATTCCTGACTCCACCTCCTATTTATTCACTAAGCACTACAATTTTCCATCAGCCTTTGCTCCCGTGCTTTTTCAGATGACTTGCATTCCAGTATTTTTTGAGAGACATTAACCAGCAAGATTAAACTCTCACAACTGACAGCAGACCACCAAAAGGAACCACTCCAAGCAGAGCATTGACAGGCAGGAGGCCACACTAGTGATTAAAAAAAAAAAATCAAAACCAGGAAACTGATTTATTTTAAAAATAAGCTTAAAAAAAAGAAGAAATTTTCATTATACCTTGTTTTATGAGGTAGAGAGGTGAGACCTGGGGAAAGAAGAAAACATCTCGATTCTGATAAGACACCTTCAATCAATAGTCCTTTGGGGCAAATTGAGATGCAAACGCTGGATGAAATGTGTATATCCACACCCCAAGAGGGCACTGATACACACAGGAACCCCCAGGCCTTTTGTGTGACCTAATTACTTCCAGCACAGATAAAGTTGTGTCCCAAAGGCAAACAAGGGCTCTGGGGAATGCCCTGAATAATGGAGTGCACACCTTGACAAAACAAAGCAGAACTGCAAACCTCTCCTGCCAGGAATGTGCAGGGAATGTGCAGCGTGCAGGCTGAGGAACACCCCAAAAATCAACATCAACCCCCCCCAGGGCAGCTCTGAGAGCAGAGCACTCCCAGCCTGGCACATCTCACAGGGTGTCACTGTGTCACTGCCAGCTCACAGGGCACTGCAGCGTCACCTCCAGCAGCTGAGAGCCCTGTGCACACACACATTCACAGAGCTGGGGAATCACAGCTTGGGAATTCTCTCCAGGCCTGGATTTCTCCTGACTCTCAGCTCCATTCCCAGGCTGACAAGCTGACTGCAGGTTCAGTTAGGGAGGAGTCTCCCAGGGTGACAACATGGTGACAAACAGAGTGGAATTCATCACCAACATTAACCCCTGGTGTCTTTCCCGTGGGACACATCCTGAGGTGCTGTCCCAAGGATGTTTTTCCCAATTGTCCAAGGAGCTCCTGTCCTGCCCTGGCTGCACTGACACACTTTAAATCCGGGCTGGCTGTACAATAAATTGGCCTTTTTTCCCCAAAGAGCTCCGTGTGTGCTGCTGTCCTTTCTCTCTCTTTGCAGGGCAGTGACCACATTGTCCCACAGTGTCACCAACACAGACCCTGGCACAGCCACAGCCAAGGAAAGCCCTCTCTGGGTACCAACAGAGCTCCAGCTGCTGCAGTCATCACCTGGGGGGCTGAAGGCACTGGAAACACAGCCTTGTAAAAAGGCAAAAGCCACCATGTCACACTAACCACGACCCAGACCCTCCTACAACACATTCTGGGGACAGGCAGGACAGCAAATCCACGGGGATCCTCTCTCAGCTCCCTTTACTCGGGCAGAACGTGCAGTTCTGCCTCTGGCAAGCAGCAGCAGCAGCACAAGTCAAAACCACCAAGCACAGCTTGCAGCACAAGTTTGCTGAGCCTGCTCTATCACTGCTACAGCCACTTAAACACTGCCTGCAATCCCCTGGAACTGCCTGCTACATATGTAGCCCATGAAAGACTTGACTGGTGTGCAAATCCATCTCCCTCACCCGGAGGGAAATGCCAGAGGTCACCGATGTCAGATGAAGTTTGTTCATACAAGGCAGATGGGGAGCACAGAAGGAATTTGATGTGCACTTCAAAGGGAAGAAATTTGTCCAGTGTGGGAGGAAGCTGTGTGTCTCACTTGGTAATGAGTTTCTTTTGAGGAAATACTGTTACACAGAAGTCTGTTTAACTGAAAGGCTGTTCTGTGGCTTTCTCAATTAAGAATAGAATAATACACTCAGGAAAGATCGCCTGCAAAACATCAGCACAGTTTTAGCCAGGAGATGAGTGGTCCATCTAGTCTCTGTAAATGGCTCACTTGCTGCTGTCAGGCCAAAATAGGAGTGAATTTAATTACCTGAAACACATCAAGAAACACCAATTTTCACAAAAATACATTACTATTAATGAGGAATCCATTTGCATGGTGAGAGCTGAGTTGTTCTCGTTGCTCTAATTTTTTGCTTACATCCAGGGATGCGACAAAACATTGAGTTTTAAAACTTTTGCTACTCAGAGTCAAGACTTGGTGAGTGTCTGTGTATTGGCAAAGAGATTTATGGTTCCTATTACCCAATCGATGCTGCAAGAGCAGCACATGGGAAGGGATGAAATGCAGAGCCCTGTGATAACCAAGAGCTCAACCACTGCTTAACTTTTTTTTTTCATGTGCCCCTGCGTCAGTTTTCTTATCAGTACAAGAAAGGAAACAAAGTTCATCTCTCTCTCTGTACAAAAGCACTTGGAGATATTTTGATAAACTGCGTTATTCAAACGCAGCATTTTCCAAGGTCAGCCCTCTCCGCGCAGCTAAGGCACGCTTAAATAAACTGATCTTCAACTTCCCCTCCTCGGCATTTGCAAACATCATTACCAGAGCTCTCAGTGCAGCCTGCATTTCCTTGCGAATATTCCGGCAGCTCATTAGCACGCAGCAGGAGCCCGGGATGAAGGGATGACCCTGGCCAGGGCTGCGGCCACACAGCCCAAACCCCGGCCACAGGGCACTGCAGGGACCGCACAGCACAAAGGGATTGAGCTGTAAAGGGCCCAGCCACAGCCTCCCAGCTGAGCAATTAGCAGCAAGTGTTAATGTGTTTATTACGTTTTCATCAGGGGAGTTGCACCTGGGGTCGGTCAGGTGTTTGTGGCTGGCTCTGAAGCACAAGGAAAACACGGTAAAATATCTGCAGACTGCTCCGAGAGAGTTCAAAAGGGAGAAAGAGGATGTTGGAGTTCCCCATTCTCGGTAACAGACTGCAGTCATCACCTCTACGTGGAAGAGATCTCATACTGACAAAAAACAATGAAATCTCCATAGCTGGTGTCTCCACAATCCCCTCAGCACTTCAGAGCAGGCACTACTATAACACATCAGATCGCTCCTATCTGGCCTAAATGCTCTGCAGAACATTCATATTCTACTGTTTCATGGTAAAAAAAACCCAAACTGCAAGTGTTGTAATAAATCCGAGCAGCTGCTTGCATTAGAAGCACTTTTTAAGATGTGGCTGTTCGCCATGAACACACCTGACCAAAACCCTGCCAGGACATGGTTCTGCCTCACCTGCCCAGCCAGCCCCACCTCAATGTGGGGACACCAATCTGAACTTGTCCAGCCTTAGAACATTGTCACTTTACTCCACTTTACAGGATATTGACTTCCTACATTTCATTCTCTGCAAATCAATACTCGAATAGACACGAGAGAAACTGGCAGAAGGACCCAGAGTACCTGCCCACCAACCTGATGGAGATGATGACCCATAAATGAAGGTCAAATCAAAGGAAAAGTTAAACCTGACATAAAAAGAGCAGCACAAAGAGGAGAGTCTTGAAATAACAGTTGTTTTTTTTTTAAAGCATCTAAGATTAACTACAGGAAGAAGGAGACACAGATAAGACAGTTCAAACTCTCAGCCAGGGAACGACAGACTAAAGTCCTTTTGGAATGTCTGTGCTCAATGCCACGATTTAAGAAACCCTTCAGGTGTCTCCAGTACATCACACAGGAAATGTGCTGCCCTTTAAGGTAAAACAGCAACTCTCAATATCTGAATAGGCTATTCAGAACAAAGATAGAAAACGTGCAATGTAACACACAAGACTTAAAAGAGATTGACTCTTTCAGAGATTCGTTCCATAGGAAAACAGGAAGCCAAAGGGAACCTCCAAACAGGCTCCTGTAGCAAAAGGCTCCTGATCACTGTCCCTGGCAGAGCCCTGAAACCGAGACCCTTTGGGGCCAAAATCAGCCCAAAAAAGCCACAGCTGAGCTAAAGGAGAGCTGGCAACACTCCCAGCTGGAGAAAGGGTTACACCAGGTCCCCAAAAGCACTGATGATTACAGCACAAACACGTGGAATTCCCGTGTTTATCACTCGGGATGCTTCATCTTCCACCACACCCATGTTAGAAAGGGCTGCTTTGATTCCTGAGCCTTTTGCCTACCAGGAAGCCTGGAAGGTTTTCTCTCCCGTTTCCTCCAGCCCAGGATTGTACCGAGGTTTCCGAGCACATCTCCCTTAACTGCAGTTGCTGAGCCACAAGTTCACATTCCCCAGGCTCCACCACCCTGGTACAACACAGCCTCAGCCACCAAAATTCACTGGAGTGAGGTAAAGACACAAACTCACAGTTCAGGCAGAGCCAACCTTCCAAATTCCAATTTTCAGAAGAATAGTAAGTAATCCAAAGGAGTGCAGAAAGGAGTCACAAAATAATTTATAAGCAGAAAGTATTATTTATATGGGGAGAAATCCAACAGCTTAATATATGCAATGTAACAAAAGGGATTTGCAGTCTCATCCCAGAGACTGCAAAACAAATTCCCAGCTGCACCAGGTGCCTCAGATCAGCATCACAAAGCTCACCTCCAATTCACTCTTCCAGCTCCATTTTAAGCTCTCCTTCCACAACAATTTTACATAACAAATCAAAACGAGTTTTCACCCACCCCGACCCTCCCAACACTTGACCCCATTCATAGCTCAGCACAACAGAGCCCTGGTGAGATGAAGAGGAGGAAAGCACTGGCTTTTTCATGACCTTTTGCAGATTCCCAAACCCCTCTCCTGTACATACAAGCAATCTGTTTTTTCTACAACAGAGTAACAACTCGTTTCAAAATGGCAGAGAATTCCACCTGGCACTATGGATCAGCAGCCCAACTGCAGTGTCTTCATCTAAAGGTCGACTTGGCAATAACAGAAAGCCCTAAACTGAACATTTTAATATCACCAATCACTCAGCATTTCTCATAAAGCTGATTTGCCACCTTCCCCTCACTGCAAAGGGCTCCTGGGGTGAAAGCAGCCACCCCAAGGATGCAGGGTTGGAGACACCACGAGCAGTTGTGGCTGGACAAACCCAGAACAACAAGGCTGTGCTTAAACCCTTCCACCGTGCACATTCTGATCAGTAAAGAAGCACTCATGCCACAAGTTTAAATTGATGGAAGTCTTCCCCAAAATGAGACAGGCCAGACATTGGCAAGCACTGACCTGCAAAAGCACCTCTCCCGTACCTCCCCCTCTCTTACAGTGCCAGTGCAATAAACAACACTTGCATTATCCAACAAACAATACTTTTGCTGTCTTCACATCGACTCTGTATCCCCCATAAACACAGATTTCACTGTCCAAACTCACCAGCAACTCTCCCGTTGTTGCTCAGCTCCTTTCCCCAGGCAGGAAGAAGAGGAAGACAAAAAGGTGATGATTCTTTCCACGTCCTGAACGTTGCAGAAAGAGGGAACCAGAAGAGCCACACCAGTAACCATCCTAGGAAAAAGAAGCCACAAGCAAAGTCTTCCCGAAGGAGAACAAAGCACACTCCAAAAACTTCTAACAGCTAGCCCTGAGGGGGAGCTTATTTGTAGGTGTGCTAATTGAGTTGCAATTGGAAACACCTGGGTCAAGCAAAGGGAAAAGGCAGGTGAAACGATGTAAGGGCTTCTTAATCTCAAACTCAAAACACCTGAGCCAGGTAACTACCAAAGCTAACGGAACCCGCAGCATAGGAGCACAAGCCTGGCTTTGTTTTCTCAAGACTTGGGGCAGTTTCCAGCTCAGAAGGAGATCCTTTAGATGAACGCCATGGCACCAGCAGGACTTCCCTGAGCCACGTTCAGATGAGAGATTGAGAATAAATTTTTGTCTGTGAGGGTGGGCAGGGCTGGCCCAGGGTGCCCAGAGCAGCTGTGTCTGCCCCTGGATCCCTGGCAGTGCCCAAGGCCAGGCTGGACATTGGGGTTGGAGCAGCCTGGGACAGTGGGAGGCGTCCCTGCATGGGGTTGAACGTTCCTTCCAACTAAAACCACGACTTGTTTCCATGGATTCGTGTCTCCCATCATGCAGAACACTGATTTGGCCGGGTTATGTCCTGCCAAAAGCCGTGGCCGTGGCTTTTCCCACGCCCAGGACAGGAGCGTGTGGCGCTGCCTCCCCTGCACGAGGGCTCCGAGTCCCATCGCTCATCAGACACATTCACTTGTTCAAAAAAAAAAATAAAAAAAAAAAAAAAAAAATCAAACTCGAACACCGCCAGAATAAACAAGGATTGACAGGCACGTGGGGAATTAGAGTAACTCAGTGCTTTGCGATTAACACTGCCCATCAATCTGTCAATCAACGCCCCGCCCAATCAGCGAGCGGCGGCGGTCCCGCGCAGCCAATGGGCGCGGGGCTGTGGCGCGCGGGGGGCGGAGCGCGGCCATGGCGGAGCTGAGCGGCGGCAGCGAGGCCGTGGCGGTGGCGCTGTGGCCGCCCGGGGAGGCTCCGCCGGCCTTCCAGGTACCGGGGACACCGGGGAGGAGAGCGGGACAGGGACACCTTCCACTGCAGGGACACGTCCCTCTGCAGGGCCACCTTCCACTGCAGGGCCCTCCAGCCGGGCCTCGGACACCGCCAGCGATGCGGCAGCCACAGCTTCTCCGGCCAACCCGTGCCGAGGCCTCCCCATCCTCACAGGGAAGGATTTATTCCTAATATCTAGTCTAAATCTGCTGTCTTTTAGTTTGTATCGGTTCCTACTTGTTCTATCGCTCCAGGATGCCTAGGAATTTGCTTCAGTTGTATTAGAGAGTTTTTACAAACCAGGCTGGAGAAGCTTCTAATAAGCCTTAAGGTGTGATTGCTGTAGACCCAAATCTCCCTGAATTGTGTGGTGTGCTCGTATTTTACTGAAATGGAAAAGGTTGTGGTGGTTGAAGAACACTAAACTTGGTTTTGAGCAAAGCCGGGTGACTGAGAAGCTGATGCTGCTTTAAAAAATAAACTTGTAAATGCACTGTCATCTTTCACAACACGCAGAACTTGCCAGGTACAAGCTGTTGTGAAATGTACTATTTAGTGATAGCACATCCTCCAGGCTTCTAAATAAAGCTGAATGCTGAGAAGGGAGTGAAAATACAGTGGGTGTCCTTATCTCTTGGGTTCCAAACGTAGCAGTTTCTGTCAGGTTGTTTTGCAACATTCCGTGGTTCTATAACTGTTGACCTGCTGGGGGCATCAGTGTAATTTTGGCAACCTGATTTTCTACTGGAATTAGGAGGAAGTGTGAATGCAGAAAGGTGAAGAGAAAAATTGAAAGTATCTTTATTTTTAACATAGCTGTAGATTTAAAATTCTGTGACTTAGAAGAGCTATAGATTAACCTTAGAAGTAACTTACTGTCCATTTTGAAGTGTGGGGACAATTACTTTAACAATACCTTGATAATTCCACAAATAAATACATCCATAAATACCTTTGGTATCTCTAGAAATGAAAATAGTACGTAGTAGAGTAGATCTAATGAACTGATTAAGCATTTTTTGTGACCAGGGGACTGTTTTGAGAAATTCAGGCATTAACAAGACTAGCAGTTGGTTTGTATTATTTTAAACATTTCCGACAAGTTTGAGTTGGGAGTTTACAGCAAAGCGAAGCGTTCACGCTTTGAGTTCTGTGATCACTGACAGACACAAACTTTGTTAGGACTGTGTTTTCGGGCAATGCTGATGCCAAGGCTGTTCTCTCTGCAGTACAGCCCCGACAGCGTGGCCGGAGCAGACGGAGAGATCGACCCCAGCGAGGTGACCTTCCCGGGCTGCTCCTGCCGCAGCAGCTCCTGCGCGGCTCCCGAGTGTCCCTGCGTGTGCCGCGGCCACAGCTCCAGCGGTGTGTGCCTCGGGCTGCCAGAGCAGCAGGAGCAGCCCTTCTCCATCCCCGTGTTCGAGTGTAACAGCCTGTGCCTCTGCGGGGAGGGCTGCCAGAACAGGCTGGTGCAGCGGGGGCTGCAGCTGCGCCTGCAGGTGTTCCGCACGCAGCGCAAGGGCTGGGGAGTGCGGGCGCTGGAGCCCATCCCCAGGGGCAGCTTTGTCTGTGAGTATGCTGGGGAAGTGCTGGGCTTTGCTGAGGCTCAGAGGAGAATCCAGGCTCAGAGTCCACAGGAGCCAAACTACATCATAGCAGTGAGGGAGCACCTGTACGATGGGAGGGTCATGGAGACCTTCGTGGATCCCACCCGCATCGGGAATGTGGGCAGGTTCCTGAACCACTCCTGTGAGCCCAATCTGTTCATGGTGCCCGTGAGAGTTGACTCCATGGTGCCCAAACTCGCACTTTTTGCAGCCACTGATATTTCTGCTGGAGAGGAACTTTCCTATGATTACTCTGGAAGATTCCATAATGGACCAGGAGCTAGCAGAGAACACAAACCTCTGGAGGAAGAGAACAGCCTGAGAAAACCTTGCTACTGTGGTTCCCGCACCTGTGCCTCCTTTTTACCTTGGGACAGCTCCCTCTTCTCCACCCCAGCAAGTTCTACATAGCCTTAAACACACCTAAAAATACTATTTTCTCTAGGAGTTAAATAAAACTCTTTGTGTTCCAACAAGGAAGCTCATATGGGTTTGAGGAGCAGGAGAGAGACATGGTTTTGAGAATTAATTTTGTCCAAAACCCTTTTCAAGGGCTTCTCAAGGTGGATAGTACAAGGGATTACTGAAGCTTTGAGATGTTCCAAAATCAGTGACTAAGCCAGGCCTCGTATTTTTGTCTGCTTTTCCTCGGATAGTTTGATGTATATTAAAGCAGCTCTTTCAGTCTGTATCCTGCAGAAAGAATTTGTACCTTTGCATTTGTATATGGATAGGAAAAGGAATAACAGCACAAGACATCGAGAAATCATGACACTTGCAAGAAAGGCATTAGGTTTCTTCGAACCTATTAAATTATTGTTTTTTAATTACTTGCTGTGATTTTTTTTTTGTTCCACAAAGCATAGTAACTACAAATTATTGATGTAAAAGGAGAGAGTAGCTTTAGTACTTGGTGAGTGCCGTGTAGCTGCATGCCCAAAGCAGCTGTGACTGGCTGGCTGTTTCACTCCCATTTAGCTGTGTGGAAGTGGTGCAGGACAGCAGTCTCTGAGGAGCACAACATCCCATTTTTTTTCATCACCTCAGCCTCGAGGCAGTTCCCATCAGATCTCTGCAATCACAGCAAGCAGCACATCTGTTACTGCCCAGCGCTGTCAGTACATGCTCAGGAAGCAAATCCAGCCCCTGCAGCATGAACAGGATGATGCTGACAGCTGACTGAAAGCAGAAATATAGAAGTGCATCTGAACAAGAACAGATTTGTGTTTTTGTGCTGAACAGATGCACGAGGGTTCTTTCAGCTGCTAACTGATCCGTGTTTTCACTACTCCAGGACCAGGCAGCATTAAGCAAGGCCTGGCCTTTCCCAGCACAGGGAGAAGGTCATTCCATCCTTGTCCAGCTGTAACAGCTGTGCAGGGCTTTTCTAAACACCTCCTTCCACCAGGGATGCACTGCCAGATGGGCACATTCTGTAACTGCACTTTCCTTTCTTTCTGCTAAGAAAAAATTCAGGCAGCTTCACGTTGGCTGGTTTTGATATTTAAGATGGATAAACTGCAATGCAGTTTTTTATTCATGTCACACTGTGCCATCAGCAGCACGAACCCTCAGTTATTTGCTTTGGACAGTTTGATTTTTACCTGTTTCTACACTCTTTGACAGAACACACACAAGGGAGTACATCTCATGGGGATCAGCTGTTCTGCAGGCAATCAGTAACTTCATTTTTAAATTACAACTTTCATTTGGACCTGAAAGATTGGTGCCTCTGAAGGACTGAGCTGTCACTCCCAGCTCAGGGTGCTCTTTCACAAGGAATCCAGGCAAACAGCTAAAAACTGGGAGCTCTCTGTAATCCTGTCTATTCTTTAAGAGCACTAATGATAATATTTCAGTATTCATTGGGAGATTTACTTTCCTATTGGAATATGATCAGAATAATTCAAGGATGCAGCTCTGAACAAACTGAAGGTCCCCTGCTCTGGGGAGGGGGTGTGGAAAGATGAGCTTTAAGGTTCCTTTCAATGCAAACCACTGATTAATCTGATACTGACCTGGGATAAAGCACATTCTGCTATTTACTAAACAAAATCCTACTTGGTGTTTACCTTTGCTTCCTTGATAAGATGCAGTGTTAACCTCTCCCTTTTAAGTGCCTTCCTGTTGCTGTTGGGGTTTACACAAGGCTGTGGGTTTATATTTAGATAAACATTACCACATGATTTCTCTTAGGGTTAATCATTAAGCCTCATTTCTGTCACAGAAACCCCAAAGGATTTCTTTCAGCTGCTTGTCAGAAGTAGTTTACAGGCTGAGTGGATATTAACTTTACTCCTTGCCTCAATGAGTTCTTGCTGCTACAGCAGAGAAGCTCCCTGGATCCTGTACCTTGGAATTCACAGGATTCCAGAGCACAGCCTGGACTGCAAGGTCTCTTGTGTAGAGGAGAGTTTTATCTGGTTTTCTCCCTGAAAAGGCATCATGCCAGCCATGTTCAGACCACAGGGAGCAGATGATCCAATCCACTTCCTCTTTCCCTCCTGAGAAAAGTTTCAAGATTAGCATTATAGCATCTGCACTCTTCGTTTTCAGGATGACAGCACGGTTTGTTACCTTCCTGTTATGAATATGCACTTGGCATGATTTCGAGTAGTTAAGGAAGTGTAGATTAAAAAAAAAATCCAGCCACCTTTAGCAGTATCTGGTCCTTGATCAGAGCCTTAGAGCAGGAGCACAGCTGAGCCCTCAGTCCCTGCAATCCAAGCCCTCAGCCCACGCCAGTGCTGCAGCTCCTGGGAGTGACCTGATCCCAGTTATCTGCTGAGAGCAAACTTCCCAGCACACAACAGGAACAGTGGTGGACTGCTCAAAACAGCCTTGTAAAAAAAAACCAAAATCACTGTTAATAGAGTTCTAAACCATCCTGACAGTTGTTAATGGCTTTTTTCCATACAGCTCCTGCGCTATACTCCACCATGCCTTGGCACTGCAGCTGCCTGGGGGAGTAGACCAAAATCCTGCTAAAAACAAAAATCCCCTTCAAGAAACCAGAAAAGAAATCGTTGTATCCCTTTGTTGTATCTGCTGAATTTCTGTTCACCTTCCCCTTCAGGCTCCTTTGAGCTTCAGAGCCCCAGTCTGCCCTCACAGCTCAGTGTGATCTTCCACAATGAATCCAGTGAAAGAGCTCAAAAGGCTCTGAGCATCCTCCCTCCTCCTCCCTTCCCTGAGAGCAGTATTAATTATCAATATCTCAATATTGTGCCACATCATGCTGTGTCCTGGAATGGATTTCTCTGCTAGCTGGGCTTACCTGGACCCCACTGGAGGCTGGTGTTTGGTGAAAGACTCTCCAAGCATTCTCCTGTGTCATCTTTTCAACTTGAAACCAGTGCAGAAGGAGCTGGCAGGTGATGGATTTGAATTAAACTCAAACCAAATTTTTTACAGCAAAGACAACACTGGCAAGGACCAGCATCAGTGCCAAGGCTCTTGCTAATCCACTGTTACATTCAGATCCCAAAATGAGGTTGCTTTCAATTACTCCCATTTCCCTCCTCGCTTGCTAAAATTCCTCTCCTTTTCAGTGAGGAATTTTATTTTCAACAAAACAGTTTAAAAATTTACCCTATTAGGTCTTAGGACTCTCAGTTCCATCTACCATCACTTCCATGACTTATATTCAAGTGGAATCATTCATTAGCTTCAGTTCCTAATGAGGCCAGGATTGCATTTTCCAAGTCCCTAAAATAAGCCTACACCGCATCCAAGAAATTCGAAGGAAATTGTGTTTTTCCATCAATAAAAGTCTTTGGCATAAACAAATGCTTGATATTTTATTCAAATATATACAAGATTTCTAATCATCATCACCCTGAGGATCATCACCCTTGGCTGCAGAAGGCACTTCCTAACGAGCAGCCCCAGAGGAAGCCCATTTCTGGACATGATCTGTGGAATGTAACAAAGCTGCCTGAGGGGAGAGCTGTCATCTCCCAGCCCTCATTCTTGACTCCTTCATTCTCTCTCGAAGCTGCCTAGAATTTCCTAACTGCCTAGAATTTCTTTTAAAGCTGTCTAGAAGTTTATAAAGTCTTTGCTTATTGCATTTGAGTGTAGAAGCTCTACATAAATAAAATTAATTAATAAAGATCTTGGCTAAGGAGGAGCTGTTGTAGTTGTCACGGTGGTGATCAGTCAAGGATTGGACTCAATAATTCTGGAGGTCTTTTCCAGCCTAAGTAATTCTGGGATTAAGTAATCTTTAAAAACATGATTGGCATCTTTCTGCTCAGTTTTGTTCCTGCTGAATCCAAACCACTCTGGTCAGGATTTAAATCCAGGCCACGTTGCTCATGAACACAAAGGTTCTCCAAGCGCTGTTGAATCGTGCTGCTTTTTCTTCTCTCAGCAGGAACTTCAAGCAAGGTTTTTCCATTGTGTGTCACCAGCAAGGGACACTGCTCACATTTGTTCTCCCTGGGGTGGGATCCAGCCCTTGCTGTGCCCGAGGAACATCCATGTCCCTGTCAGTGTGGCCCTGGGGCAGTGGTGGCAGCGCAGCGGAAGCCCAGGTTGGACGCGGAGCTGTCGGGGGTGTTCTGGCTCCGAGCTGCACAGCGGTACCTGTAGCAGTAGGACTGCACAGCAACACAGAAAGGGAACTTTTTAGCACAGCTGGGGCTCCTCAGGCAACAGCTTGTTAGATTAACAGATTAATTAGTTAGATTAATACAGCAAAACATTGCCATCGCTGTGGGACAGATCAGTGAAGTGATACGGATGGGAATCGCTGCGTGAGAAATGAGGGAATCCTACACTGACACCAGCTGACACAAAAGCTAGACTGGATGGCAAAGTGGCTGATAAAGTGTCAGCCAATAATCCCTCCTGCTCTGGGAAAAAGCCAAAACAACCATTCAGTTTCCCCCCAGAGGCTGAGCTCTGTATCCATGTGCTAATGCCCCCCTGGAATGGACAGGGACTGGCACCTGTCTGGAAACATTTCCCTGAACGAGATGCCAGAATTTGGGATGGGATGTAAAAAGGTGCAACTTCAGCCTCTGCCAGTTCTGAGAGGGAGAAGAGCACCAGCACACAAAGATCAGTCAGAACAGACAGGCACCTCATAAAGAGCCCTTGTACTAACAGTAGTCAGTAATTTTTGTCTTGATACACAGCCTAGTTTTATCACCTACAAAAAAAGACTAGGGCAGACTAGAATCTTCACAAACCTTCAAAATGGGTCATGTTATTCATCACTGAAGAGCCTATTCCAGTGTTAATTTAATCAAAACTACTAATTAACATCTGACATTGATTTCACCTAAGAAGGAAATCAGTGTAGAAAATGGGATCTCACTGTAGAAAATTTAATCTAATTATGAGAGTGATTTGCCAGCCACAGACTTTCAAGAGAAGAAGAGCAGGACAGCTTTAATGAAACAGGAGATGTACAATGAGGGGTTTTAAGCACTGCATGAGCAGAGTTTAAAACACAATTTTGTGTCATGGACAGCCATCACTCTGGTGACATCCTGGCTGTTCTGAAGGATTTTCAGGTATGCCACCAACTCAGCTGAAACACTTCATTTCCCAGCCAGCTCTGCAAACACCTGATATCACTGAACCATGGAATTATAAAAGGATTTGGGACTGAAGGGCCCTTAAAGCTTACCCAGTCCCAACCCCCTGCCCTGGGCAGGAACACCTTTGACTACATCAGGTTACTCAGAACTCCATATCCTTCCTGGATCCAAAGCCATTCTAAAACTTAAAGTCATACTTTCTACTCAAGCTCTATCAGGAAATCAGCATTAGAAGCCTACATCAGTTTTAAGTCCTGCATCTAAAACCCATACTGATTGAAAAAACTTACTTGTTTTACTTCCAAGCTAAGCAAAAAGAGGTCCTTAGGAACATCAGGTGTTGCTCTTCATAAATGCCATGAAACCCCTTGACAAGCATCCAGGCTGCCAGGAAACTCTGTCAGAGGATCATGCTCAAGTGCTTTGAGAGGAAGAGGAAGATGAAAGCAGCACCACGTTACCTTATGGCACATGTAGGATCCACCCTTCTTCACTCTGTCCGTGCCCGAGGCTGGCCCTGTCTGGGGAGGGGAGGACACTGCTCAGTACTCAGGAATAACTGCTAATGCCAGGGACTAAGGACATGGAGAAGGAGCACTCATAAATATTCCAGACACAAATGTCACTGGTGTCTGAACCAGACAGCTTGAAATAATTCTGCCCTACAGGATTTGCAGGTTACAGTAACTGTGTTCCCTCCTCACTGCTGCAAATATTTAACATTATTAAATTTATATTAACACTTGCTGGCAACTGATAATGCCTGGTAACAGGCAGGTCCCTAAAGAGGATTTCAGCAGGAAGGAAATGAGCTCCAGCTTTCCCCAGTGACCAGTCTGGTCACACGTGGCATGGATCCCACTCTCCCACCCTGTCTCCCACCCAGGTCTGCATTACTGGGGTGATGTTCTAGAACAATCTACCCCAAAGGAACATTTGTAACTGAATATAAATCCCAGGGACTGTCAGAAAACCTTGGGAGTTGGTGTTGGTACTCCAGCAGCTCCTGCCTGCATCCCCTGAGTTTGACTGCTTTGGGTGAAAGGTCACCACACAAACTGCAGGAGCTTCATGTTTATTGCCAAAATTTATACATGTGAAATAGAATTTAGCCTTTCACTGCATTTTAATGGCACACAAATACTCAAGGAAAGCCACACCCTGAGGCAGCATCCGCTGGTTCCAAGCCTGGGTGCTCCTCCACAGCCCAGCCCAGCTCCCACTCCAAACCTCTGGAAATTGTCCTCACAACACCTGCAGTGGATGCACAGCCCCTGCTCTGAGATAAGCCTCTAACCAGCACAGCCATCACCCAGCCTGGGAAGCTCATTTTAAGGGAAGCCAGGAGAAAACTGACCTAAAAAAAGTTCCACAGGAACAAGACAAAGCAGAACAATGGGGCTGTGGAGCAGGATTTCCCTTAAATGCTGCAGTGCTGAGCAGCAATCTGTGCTAATGGCTCCAAAGACACTTTTATAAATGAAGAAAACATTTTTGGTTAGGGTTAGAAAGCTCTAAATCTATCATGTGGCAGCAATTTCAAAGGGCTGACCTGTACTGAGCAGTGTATGAACCAAAGGCTCATAAGTGCATCTTTTTATTAACTACTAATCTCTTCCACCAGGCAAAAATTGAGCATCAAAGGTTATTTGGTAATAGCAAAAACAACTTAAACTGACCCCCAGAGCCTCTGAAGGAGGATTACAGCTCTGAAACACTTCACCATCAGCAGAAATCTACTGTAGTGTTCTCCATTAATATATTCTGTTACAAAACATCATTCTCTTAGTTAAAATCACTGAAGGTAAAGTGTTCATCATAAAACAGCTGGCAAAGATGTCAGGAAATCAGAAAACCAACAGACATCCTCAGCATTTGCAGTGTTAATATTTGCTTGTGCACATATCTCACTCAGAGATGAAGGAAACTGCCTTGGCTGTGCTTCCCCTCGCTAAAAGCTAATCACAGCCCAGCAATTAAGGTCACATTTGATTAAAACAAGCAGATCTCTGTTCTATCAAACACCATTGTTTTATGGCCTGAGCTGGAGAAGTGCACCAGCTGGTACTGCAGGGGAAGGACATTGGCTGCCTGGTGTCAAGGGCCAGAGCTGTCCAGACTTTGATCCCACATTTAAACCCCAGAGTTTAGTGTAAATTAGCAGGGTTATTCTGTACTAGAATTCTGCAACTAGTAATTAGCCATATTACAGTCTAATTACATAAGTGCTTGTGCATTCCATTAGCAAAGCTTATAAAAGTAGGATTGTTCTTTTAAAAGTTACTAAAAAAAAAAAACACATAAGCTTTTTTGTTAATGGAAATAAAATTGTATTTCTCTCACTATATCAATCAAATGCTTTCTGATGGTGCATGGTGATTTTCAGTGCACAGCCACATGATAACTCTGTTTTGAGAGAAATCAGTTTTCAAACAGAGAACTGCAGCTCATACAAAAAAAAATCAGAGCCACAAGTCACCATAAAATAACCCCTAAAGGAACTGTGGTTTGATTGACCTCACACACACACTTGGCTCTCTCTGCTAAAGGATCAGGTACATTTTTAGGGAAGGAATTGTTTCCTGGCAGGGTGGGCAGGGCTGGCCCAGGGTGCCCAGAGCAGCTGTGGCTGCCCCTGGATCCCTGGCAGTGCCCAAGGCCAGGCTGGACATTGGGATTTGGGACAGTGGGAGGTGTCCCTGCCATGGCAGGGGTGGCACTGGGTGGGATTTAAGGTCCCTTCCAACCCCAAACCATTCTGGGATTCCGTGACTGCAGTGAGACACCTTCATTACAATTCTTTTTTTGAGTGAGACACTTTGGTGTTGATGGTGCCAAAGCTGCAGCAATTCCCTGCTGGATTAAGGTGATGGTGGGGAACAATTGTCCTGTGAATTTTTTTGCTCTGTTAAACTCCAAGAGTTTGCTGAAGTTTTAAACGCAGACACTTCAGAAAGTATTTAAAAACTAGGTGTTAACAATGAGGATTTTAGGGGTTTTTCAGATGCAAACTGATTGTCAGAATCCAGTGTCTGAAGCAGAGCAGTTCAAAGTGAATTCCAAAGGGTTTTTCTGATTAAATGGGTAAGGAAACTGAATCTCCTCGTGTGAAAAGGTGTCCCAAAATAGCCAGGCTGCAGTTATCTTCTGAGACACTAGAACTGATTAGCACCAGATCTATCAGAGCTCAGCTCTTCAGTCTCTGCAGAGCACAAGGCAGTGTAACCTAAATATAGGATGTGTTCTCTGGGCTGAAAAGACTCTGAATTCTTCCAGAGGGTCAGAGCTCAGGCAAAGTTTTTTAACATATTGAGTTTAACACTCAAAATCTTCAAAGCAGCTTTCTAGCACTGGAGAGATCTGGGCTATGCTGGGGATTGGTTACAAGGAATGGATGGAATTCTGACACAGATTCTTGGGGGGGGTTTCATAATTAATTGTCTTGCCTTCATAAATAATTACCAGGAGTAAAAATAAACTTGCAAGTGCTTTTAAGCTGTCAGCAAATAAAAACCACTGTATTTGGTGGGATTTTGAGTGACAAACTATGTGGCCTTACTTGTCATATTCATAAATCATGGGATTTACTCATCCTGGATAACTGGGAGAGGAGCAGATCTAACACTGGAACTGGAATCTGCTGAGACAGAGCATCAGTGACCCCACACAATCTCACCCTGCAGGACCTGCCACAAAGGAAAAAAAAAAGATTCACCTCTCAGAGCCTGGTGACTTCTTCTAAACCTCAGTTTTACCACATGTTCAGTTTAAAATGAGCTACCAGAAGCCAGAAAAATTCATGGGAGGGGGAAAATAAGTACAGCTTGTAGCAATATAAATGAACTAAAAACCTTCCTTTTTTTTAAAGAAGTCATTCCATAAATTGTTGATTTCTGTAGTATGAGGCCAGTTTGGAAGTATTCAGTCTTAACTAACCAAACAACACAAAATTGCACCAGAGCACTGTAATTCCAGTGGGGATGAGCTGTGCTGGGATGCTCCCAATCCCCCAGCCCAGGAGCACAGAACAGGAAATTTCCAAGCAGCAATCCCAGTCACAGAGGGGATCCTGTACTCCACGTGGAGCCAGCAAACACTTACAGGGTTGTGAAGGTCCTGGGGGGAGTGGTGCACAGCCCACCAGTCTGATGTCCACTCCCAGGCATTGCCCACCATGTTGTAGAGACCAAAACCATTGGGGGGAAAGGCAGAGACCTGCACAGGACAGGGAACACAGCTCTGTCACCACACAAAACAGGGTTTGGATCCTCACACCAGGCTGCTGGAGGTGCACTTTGAGGAGCCCCAAAAGCAGACAGCAGATCAGCAGTGCAGAGCTGGAACATTTGCACATCTTGCATTTAAATCAAGCAGGATGGAAAGCTGTGATCACCTCTGTGTCCCCAGCACCCTATTCCAGTGTGACACAGCATGTCCTTGCTGGTTTTGGAGACTGACCCTCTTCAGAGAGGCACTGTTTGACCAGCAGACACACCTGGCATCAGTGACCTGACCCCACTCACAGATTCCCCTCCCACCAAGGAAAAGCCAGGGTGGCTGCCACCTCCTGCCTGTGCAGATTCCTGTTCTGATGAAACTTTTGGACTTACTTAACTACCATTAAATAATTCATTCACATTCTTGATTGCCTTTAAAATTCCACTCTGGTTGTTATACTAGACAGGCTCAACCTTTCCCCAAAAGGAAAGTTTAATTGCTTTTAAACTGTTGTGTGATTTTTGAGTTCCCAAAACTATGAGGCCAGAAGTGCAGGCAGAAAGTGTTTCAGCTTCTGACTACAAACTGAGTGGGAAGGGGGGAAAAGAGGTCAGTTTGAGAGGAACTAGAAGTTAAAATGAAAGTAATCTTTACTTTTCAATTAGCTTGTAAAAGAGTCCCTTGATAATGCTCAAGCCTGCAGTGAAATTTAATGTAACTTAAAATCTAAAATGAAAGAACATGGACATGGAAAACAGCCATGGCACATCCTCCTGAAGCCAGACCTTAATTTTAGGAAGATTAAGATTATTTTCACATGCTGGATTGTCTTTGAGACACACTTACAGGTGCAGTCCCCTTGTACCCATCCTCTGCTGTGTTATTGGTGGGGAATTCTCCCTGCCAGATATTGGCATAGTGCTTCCCTTTGGGCTGCAATTTGTTGCCCCATGGGAAAAGCCTGGGAAAACACAAACAGAGAGGCTGTCAAACACTTTTAATTAAAAGTCAGTGTTATACAGAATCCCAGAATGGTTTGGGTTGGAAGGATCTTAAATCCCACCCAGTGCCACCCCTGCCATGGCAGGGACACCTCCCACTGTCCCAAATCCCAGTGTCCAGCCTGGCCTTGGGCACTGCCAGGGATCCAGGGGCAGCCACAGCTGCTCTGGGCACCCTGTGCCAGGGCCTCCCCTCCCCTGCAATAAATACCTTTGTCCTAATACTCAATCTAAACCTTCCCTCCTTAAGTTTAAAGCCATTCTCTGTGTCCTGTCCCTCCATCCTTTGTCCCCAGTCCCTCTCCAGCTCTCCTGGAGCCCCTTTAGGCCCTGGAAAGGGCTCTGAGCTCTCCTTGAAGCTTCTCCTCTCCAGGTGAGCACGCCCAGCTCTCCCAGCCTGGCTGCAGAGCAGTTCTGAGGGTAAGAAACCCCTCACAACCCCTGCTGATGTTCCAAACTCCAGCTCCAGCCCCTGGCCAGGGACATTTTGGGTCAGGTACCTGTTCTCAAGGCCCCCTCGACAGCTGTACTCCCACTCAGCCTCGGTTGGCAAACGCTTCCCTGCCCACGTGCAGAAGGCCAGGGCATCATTCCAGGACACATGAAGGACTGGATGGTCCATCCTGGAAACAAAATGAACAGGACAAGCTCCTCAGGGCACCAGGCACACTCACACAGCACAGCACAATGTGACACCCACACAGGACTGAGTTACAGCTGGAGCAGGCACCAGGTGACTTTTACAGCAAGGGCAGCAAAATGCTGCAAGGGAAATGCAGCCATCAGAGGGAAACAAGGAAGAGAAAATAATTAACTTCTGTTGGTCTCATCATGTTCCTACATCCAGCTCTAGACTTCAAGATATTTATGGCTCAGTTAAAGATGTTTATGGTTTGTCCTTTCTCATGTGCAGCACCCAGGAGGCAGCAGAGCCCTGTCCACACCCTGCCCTCTGTGGGAGCCTGGGTGCTGGCAGACCCAAAGGAAAGCACTGAAAACCTGCAGCATCACCAGCCAGAAGCCAGGATTCTCAACAGGAAAATCCACATTGCAATTTCATGGTGATTGTTCTTCAATCCCCTGTGGCTCTTCTCCTGCTCTGGGTCCTGTCCTTGCTGTCAGTTGTGGAGTTTTGAAGAAGTGACATGAGGAAGAGTCTTAGCAACATCAGCTTTAGCAGCACCCTGGCCAGCAAACTGAACTGCAGAAATTTAGCTGAGAAGTGATTTTCCTTGGATGAGCTCCCATCTTTAACGGGGTTTGGTTCCAGGACTGGCATTAAAATCCTTGTCTCCTTTTCCAGAAAAAGACAGAAAGAATGCCCAGGCATTCTTGCAGAAGGATCCTCCACATCCAAGCCTCCAATAGACCAAGATGCTTCCAGAGCTGAAGGTACTGGTCCAGGAGAAGTTTATAGGAAGTTCTTCTTTCTCTTTCCTGCCCCATTTAAGAATCCAACATATCCTTATTAATCCATGGGGCCACTTCCACGTGCCAGGCTCCCAGCAGCTGTGCCAGGCCAGGTCTGCACCACCCTTGCACAAGCCCAGAATTTCATGGCAGGTTTCCAGCTCCTGTCTGCTGGCTCTGACCTCAATTCCTGGCTCCCCCTAACAATGCCTCCAGCTATTATCTCTATTTTTGCCTCAGATAATTCTTTCCTTGCCCTTGGAGAGCAGACAACTCGTTACTGAGTGCTTCAGCCATCAGATGATGGTGCACTAACAAAGTCCTGTCCTTAGAGGACTCAAAAACCTACTAGATCTAGGCTAGAGTCTGATTTGATTTCAAAATGCTGTTAGAAACTTTCACTAGTTGATGAAGTGCCAATTTCCTTGACACCTGCCTAGAGAAGGAGCAGTTGCAATGCAAGAGGTCCCAAATGAAGACAGTAATTTGATTTTCTAGGCCTAAAATTCATCCCACTTCAGAATGGAAAGCAATTGCTTGAAAAAAAGGATCAGCAAGTTTCAGGGTTGGTGCAGGCAAAGCGTGGCACTAACTGTAAGAAAAAGTAGAGTTTTCCAAAGCATTCAGAGGGTCTAGATAGTCACAACTGATTTTCCACAGTCAGAATACAGTAAAAAAAGCTCTTCATTCTGTTGCCAAAGAGGCTTCCAAATCCCATATGGAAGAGTTGACCCCACCCAGACTCCTGGAGTGTGCACACAGTGAGGATTTGTTCCTTCTCTCCAAACCCAGGTGTGCACTGGAGTTTGTGACCTTTGGAAGATCTGCAGGGTTTCACTGCTGGTACAAAAACGTGACCAGCAAACACTGAGGCTCAACCAGCACGGTCCTGACACACCTTTGTGCCCCACACCACTGACCACGGCCATGCAATGCTGCATGCAACACATCACAGGGTGGGAAAACAGCCCCAGAAACAGCAGCAGCAAACAGGTGAGTAAATAAAAGCCCTTTGCTGCAGCTCCAGCCGTGGTGGGAGGCACAGGGACAGGGACAGGCAGCAGCAGTGTGGGTTAGGATGGAATGGGTGCTCATGGCTCACCTGCTGGAGATGCTGGAGCCAGGACCCTCAGGGTGCCTCCAGCTGGCTCCTTTCACAGGCAACCACCAGGGAGCAGCTGCCACCTGAAAAAGGACAAGAGCAGCAGGGAAGGACACTTAAATTCCCAGCCAAGGGATTTTCTGAAAAACCACCAGATCCCTTCCAACCCAAACCAGTCTGTGCCTGTGTGAATTCCACCTCCTGGCTTACTTCAGTTTGATACAATCTGCAGAGAGGAAAAAAAAATTACGATTTTGGCCTAAAGAGCATTTTCACTCTAATTATTTGCTGCCTGGACTCAGTGTTTTGAGATCACTGGAGCAACCCCCTGATGATGCCCTTTAGCTGCAGGTCAAACACACTTCTTGCCACACATTTCCTTTCCAGGTCATTAACCCACTAAGCTGATTTTAAATTATTTGCTCTCAGCTTCCAGAAGGTGGAGACAGAAGAACCACACAAGGGAAGTGAAGCATGAAGCCTTTTTTTTTTTTTTTTTTTTTTCCCCCCAGCTGGTTTGCTGGGAAACATGACCCAGCCAGAATCCTCTGTAGCAGTGCAGATATTGAGTAGCTCTCTTAAACCAGAAGTCCCAAATTTGGTGCTTCAGTACCAAGGAGTTTTTCCTGGAAGACATTCTTTAAGGATTTCTTCTGTAATGCTTACTTCAGAGCAGAGGAGGTCATGTTTAACTGTTCTGTTCTGATTCATGCTCACTTAGTAATACTTATTTTAATAATGGGGCCTTCACTGAGGCAAAAAAAGGAACATTTATGCCACCCATCAACAGTGGGTTTATTCCAGCAGCTGCCAAAATACTCCTGTTACAGAGATAATGTCTATAAAGAACAAAAATCAAAGGAAATAAGCCTAGAATACTTTAGGAGGTAAACCTAGGCTGGTTAGTCCTAGGCCAACTTTGTCAAGTGTTATTCAGAGAGGTAGGAAAGGTGCCAAGAGTGTGACCCTTTAACTCAGCAAACCTTCAGAGCAAAGCCCAAAAAGTCACTGCAAGGTGGTATTGGGGAGACCCAGAATCAATCTCCTCAAACAATTTTAACAGCAGCTTCTAGGGGGAAGCTGCATCCTTCAGCAGAACATGTAATTACACGTGTGTGGGAGAAAAGATTATCTATGTCACATGTAAATAATTGAAAAAACACTGGTCCAAGCTACACATCAAATCACTCACTTGGATATTTCAGTAGGAACAAAGATGCTCCCAGAAACCTGCTGGTGACCCAGACATTCTGTGCTCTCTCTGCCCCCTCCCAGGCAATTCCAGTTTTTACAGACCCTCTCTGACCTCCCCAGCACCACAAGCACATCAAACAATGCCAACCCCAGTTCTGGCTCAGTGTCTAACGACATTCTCACCCTAAGCAGAGCCACTACCCTTGGCAAAAAGCATGAGAAATATCTGATGTCTCATGGGGAATTACAGCTCTGTTACTGAGCATTCAAACCCCAAAATGAGACCTTTCTGCAGATATTCTGCTCAATTCTCACAGCACTGAAGCTTCAGAGTGATGGAGCTGTTAAACTGATCCAACAGTCAGGAGATTTAAAACTAGTCTGATTTAACCAATTCCTTGCCCATATTGAGGTTTGACCTTTAAACTATACTGAAAATAGGACAGAAATCCAAAATTAGCATTTTACAGCTATTTAAGGAAAATAAAAGAGCAGCAGAACCATTTGCTAAAGCTAAAAATCTGAAAGATCACAGGAAAGATTTCGACAGTTTCTAAGCACAACATATTTTTGTAAATTAAACTGCTGGGTTTTAGATAAAAACATCTCTGCAGGAGGCTGCAAAGATTTACACTTTCGACGACTTTAATTTGGGAAAACATTTTTGTGATGCAAAAGAAAAAGCAGATGCTTTCAATCAGGCTGGTTTATTTTAACCCAAGAAAAATGTCTCTCCACAGGAGAGCACTGAGTGTGCTCAGCTCATGGTTGTGGCTCTGCTGAGCACCAAATGCCTGCCAGGTTCTGCAGAGTTCCAGAGCTGTCCCACATCCAGTGCTGGGACAGGGATAACAGGGAGGGAGCAGGGAGAGCCCCCAGGAATTACCTGGAGACTCATCTAAGGCAGCTCCTGGCTCCAGTGAACACACCCCGAGCTGCTCCTTCCAGAAATCTCCTACCTGAAACCTACAGTTCTCTCACAGAACTTCTCACAAGGCTTTAAAGCTTTTAATTGCTCTAAATCTAATTAGCAGAAGAGCTAATTAGACAGAGCTATTACAACATCACAGTTAATACAGCCAAGTCCTCCCTTGCCAATAATGAGCTTAGTTACTTTCATAACACTTCACGTTCTGCTTCCCTCCAAAACGTGTTCTGTGCACTGCAACAGATTGCTGCTGCCAAAATAGCAGCAGATGCTGCTGAAGTGATCTTGGATCAGAGGACAATCCCCTTCCTTTGGGTTAATTCTTGCAGCATGTCACCTGTCCCAGGGTACCCACACCTGCCCTGCAATCCTGACACCGTGGTGCTCAGGGAAACACCTCCCAAAGGCTGGTTTTGGTCTGATGCAGCTGGAAACGGGGATTATCCAGCTCTCCCCTCCAGGATTAAACCTTAAGGACTCTTTGTTCTGCTTCTCACACACTCAGAGCAGAGTGAAAAGAGAGCCCAGTGAATAACACAGGCAAGAGCTCCAACAATTAATTCCGACCCACGAGCTCTGCGCTGGGCGGGGCAATTTGCAGAGCTGCACTCCCACTAAGAGCCTGCAGAAAACTCCTCCAAATATTCCATTTTCCTTTCCAAGTAGGCTGGGACAGCCTAACTTTAATTGTTCCATTACCTCACGATGTCAAGATTTTAAAACTACTTCACAACTGCCTTGAGGAAAATTCCTTCCTAAATCTATGTAGAAAAGAAAATGAGAGTGGGGACCATCACCAAGTGAGTTTCATTGTCAGCATTACCCTGTTGCTGCTACTGCAGTAACACCCCCAAAAACCACCCCAAAGCCACCCAGCCCATGGCCATAAAAACATTTATTAGTCTTGTACTAACATGAAACAGGCCACGTTGGAGAAAAACAACCTCCACTTGAGGAGCAAATCTCAAATTCAAATCAGATTTATGTATTCGAAAAATTACTAAAAATAAACTCCACAGAGGAGCTCATCTTGGCTCAGACTCCAACATTTCCATCAAGTAGCAAGTCCCCTGAAATAACAAAGCTGTACATTTGAACCTTAAGTCAGGCCCTCAAGTTGATGACAAATTCATGCTGCTGTCCAGACACAAGGCACCAAAAATATATATATTTTTTTTTTTGCTACAGCATTCTAATGCTATTTTAATGCAGCAAAGCCTTATATCAGGTCAGGATAAACAGCTGGAAAAAACCAAAAATGACTGCAAAGTAAGAACTTCAGAATTAACTGTGTGAAAAGAGATTTTGAGTGAAAAGTAGCCCAAGTCTAGAAATCACTTGAAGAATCATTTATTAAGTGGTGGGTTCATAAAAACACTGCAGTTCAGAAGCTGACTGAATAGGTTACCACTTCTTGGAATCAGATGGTGTTGAGCTCTGTACATCTTTAATATGCAGAAGAATTTGCTAGCATTGGTAGAACGTGAGAAACTATTTGTTACTCAGTCAAGAACATAATTTTTGGCTGAAGTTTTATTTTATCCATGTAAGGCAGATACACATAAATCTCTGACAGTTTTTCCTCCTCTAAGCCAGATCCTAAACCTTGAGCACTGATTGATGAACTACTGAAAAATGAGGCAGACAGAAAATGGAACATTATTAGTAGGGTGAGAAGTTGAAGAAATAAAAATAATTACTGTGCAATGGATCTACTTCATTGTCCCTGCAGAGAACAAACCTGCTGTAATTATGGACAAGGACTGAGGAGAAATCCTGTCACACACAGACCCAAACTCACAGTTAGCAGAGTATTTGTAACTCACACCTGCATTAGGGGTGGGATCTCCAGAGGTCCCTTCCAATCCCAGCCATCCTGGGATTCTGTAAATACCTGATTTTGCCAGCTCCTGCAATTCCCATGCTATTTATTCTATCAATTAAAAGTCTCAGCTCCCACGAAGCTCTAATTACAGAAGAATCTGTTCTCACTCTTAATTTCTAATGTTAATGGTCTCCCTCATGAGCTCAGAAACAAAGGGGGTTTGTTTAATATTGAATATTGATATTATCTGCCTTCAAATCCAGTATTTTACAGCAGTTTGAAACTGCACATCAAGGAAAGGCAGCAGCTTAAAATATATTTAATTTTACTTTGTAAGTCATCAGCTACAAAAAATATTTCAGACTTGACTGGGAGCAAGCACTTTTATGAAGAGATCTTTTCTTTGCATAAGGAAAGGACATTGAACTTCAGTTCAGACAGTGTAAAACTTCACAGCCCTGTCAATCCTCCAAGAAAAATAACCACAAATATGTGATGCTAAAATCCACTCAGATTCATTAAGTGCAAGTTTTGGAATCAGAAGAAGCTTCTTTTGAGGAATTGATACTTCTGATGAAGGCAGACACCTCTGAAAATCTCATTTCCAGCCAACATTGAAATCTGCACTCCAACTGGGCATTTTTTCCACTAACCAAGTGCACATGAGCTGTAAGGAAATGAGATGTGCAGGGATTTATCCCCAGCCTGAGGCACAAACCCTGCCCTGCTTTAATGCTGCAGTTCTGATAAACACAGGCTAATATTCCTGGCAATTCCCAGGGAGAATTCCTGCACATCCTTCTTTATCCCAGCAGTGGGAGTAGAGCACAAAAACCCACAGATGAACAGTTCAATAGCTCCATCTTCCAGCTCCTTGCAGGGAATAGCTGAAGCACTGGGGGCTGCAAGGAACAGCTCACCCAGCCCACACTGGCTCTGCTGTCCTACCTGCAACCAGGGCTCCTCTCAGCAGCAGTTGGAGATGTTCAGCTGAAATGCAGAATGTTTCAATCTGGGATAATTCTGAAATAGGCAAATTGCACAGCTCCAGGCCACTGCAGAGACTTCCATGCAAACAGGGATGAAAGCAGCATCCCATAGTTCTGGTTTGGCCAGAACTTCGTGTTTGCTTGAGCTGCCAGTGAGCCAATTCCATTGCATTCCAGACCCAAAATTCCATACCCTTACAGACAAAGGCAGCACACACATTTGTATGCTCTCATGCTCTTCAGTGC
Source organism: Sturnus vulgaris (assembly GCF_052056855.1). Lineage (NCBI taxonomy): Eukaryota > Metazoa > Chordata > Aves > Passeriformes > Sturnidae > Sturnus > Sturnus vulgaris. The sequence continues at coordinate 1,450,477 of NC_142253.1, read as the reverse complement.
AGAATTTATCTGGCCTTGAAACAAAAATTATTTTTTCTGCTTTCACGAGCCAAGATGAACAATGTCCCACCACTCTCCAGAGAGCAGAGACTGAGGCTGCACTCCTGTTGTGCCATCCTGGTTCCCTTTCCCGTGGTACCTGGACAGCAAGGAAAACTCCTGCAGGGATTGGCAAGAGCTCTCAAATCCCTTCAGAATAAAATGGAATTACAGAATGGTTTGGGGTTGGAAGGGACCCTAAATCCCACCCAGTGCCACCCCTGTCATGGACAGGGACACCTCCCACTGTCCCAAATCCCAGTGTCCAACCTGGCCTGGGACATTCCAGGGATCCAGGGGCAGCCACAGCTGCTCTGGGCACCCTGTGCCAGCCCTGCCCACCCTCACAGGGAACAATTCCTGCCCAAAATCCCATCTAGCCCTGGCAGTGGGAAGCCATTCCCCTTGTCCTTTCTCTCCAGCCCTCTCCAAAGTTCTCCTCCATCTCTTCTGGAGCCCCTTTAGGCCCTGGAAAGGGCTGCAAGTTCTCCCCAGGGCCTTCTCCTCTCCAGGCTGCAAGTGAAGAATTTAAGATGTGAAGCTCCCACATTTCATCTTCAAAGGACCTTCCTCCCTCACCCTACAAAATCCTTTTCCATTTGAAGGAGCCCAGCCCAATTCCATCAGTAACACCCTCATCTGGCACAGCACTAAATCCCCCCTCTGCCATGTGACCACCACAAACTTGGAGGCCAAAACTAAAACTTGAGCTCCCAGAAATCTGCAACAATTCCATCATTGGCTGCTACACCCCTTTTTACTGCTTCCCTTCCAGAGGCTGAGGCCAGCCCACATTCCTGGCTATCTGAGAGCCCACCTCACCTCCAGGAAAGGCACACCCAGAGCTCCAACAATCACCCTACGTGCTCAGCTGGGTCACTCCTGCAGCAGCTGCCACCAGCACCAGCTCTGCCCTCAGCCAGTGGCTTTGAGGCTCTGAGAAATCTGCTTTGAGAACTGGAGAAGAAAAAGTGGCCAAATAGAGCAAAAATCTCCAACAGACACACACAGCTCATCGTTTCTGTTATCAACTATTTAGTTTGAAAACTCCACTTTCACCTTTCTCCAGTTATTTCACTGCATGGGAAATACTGCTTAAAAAATGTACATTCCTGTTGTCCTCCCCTATATTCACATTTCCATTTCACACCCCTGTGCTTCACCTGGAGAAAACTTTGCCAAAACACTCCTGGGCCACTGAGGCAAAGGAAAACCACAATACTTTCTCCCATTGGTTGGTTGGAGGGATTTTTAGTGCCAGTAACACATCAATATTTATATTTTATTTCTGCTTTTCATCTGATAGTTATGATTGAAGAAGGTGACTTTGAACAGCAAGTTTACTTTTAACAGCTCCAGAAAACCTTCATAAAGCAGCAGCCAAAAAAGACCAGTTGGGCTCCATTCCAGGCCTCTGGCATAACACTTGTCCTGTGAGCACTGCAGCCAACACTTGGAAATTTGGCTGACACACTCAGGAAAGTGGCTCCCAACAAAATTGTGTTTCCAAAATTGCCAAGGCTGAGCTTACAGCAACATTCTTGGGGTTTGTTTGTTTATTTGTTTTAAAACAGAGAACCTGATTTAGGGATTTCTGCTTCACAGGAAAAGGAATTTCTCCAATATTGACTGCTGGGAAAATGAGATGAGCCATTCATTTTTTTTATTTGTATTTTTTATTATTTTTATGAAGGCAGAACAAATCCATGGATGGATTTAGCATCAGTTATGCTGGTGGTGGGAACTGCAATTTAGCCTTATCTCTCACAGTGCACAAATGTTAGCCCTGAATTCAAAGATTACAAACTGCACTTGTAATCTTCCTTCCCTAGCAGGAAGAACCCAAATCCCACGTTCTTTGCCAGTCCCTCACAGCACACACTCACACAGGGCTTCCTGAAACCTCCCATCTCTTGGGCTGTCCCTTGAAAACAAAAATCAAACTGTGCCACATCAGAGCTGAGGAGAATTCTGACAGGAGGTGATTTTGTCCAAACCTGTGCTCAGAGCAGATCATGTCACCCAGGAGATGACAGGACACAATCTGCTTATCTGCCAAGAGCTGCAAAGGGGGCCTGACCTCTTAAGGAGGAGTAAATGAAGCCTGAGGAAGGCTCAGCAACACATTCACAACAGAAAAAGAGCAAAGGGAGGGCAGGGAAGATTTACTACAGAACTTGCTTTTTAAACCAGTATTCACTTCCAGCCAACAGGAAAATTGGATCAGCTCCAGAAAAGTCAGCACTGCCCCTCCCAGGATCACTGTGGTGCCCAGGGGGCTGAGGGGAGCTGGAAAAGCAGCAATTGGACACAGGATCTTCTACCATAAACTCCAGCCATTCACAACATAAAAAAATCTTACAGACACAGCCTGAACTTCTCAGGGAGGGGGCAAAAAGAGACAGCAAGGGGTTGATATTAACTTTTGCCAATCAGGAATAGATGTTTTTATTTGTTTTCTAAAGAAAAAGGACAGAGAACAGATTGCAAATCCTCCCCACTTCAGTCCATGATTCCAGGCCAAACACCTCTCCATAATCCCCATTTTTGCACCTGGCTTTGGGGACATCACAGAGTTGAGTTTTCCCTGCTGTGACTGCCAAGAGAACCCAGGGATTGCTCAGGGAGTTTCCCCCTGCTGTGCTACTCACTGCTTGGTGGATGTCAGCCTTCACTGCTTCACTCAGCATCCCCTCAAACACAAAGGAGTCACCAAACTTCTCTGCCTGTGCAAAGAACAAAAGATTCAACCATTATCATTCATTATTATTCATCAAAGGAATGCTATTCTTAGAACAGCTCAACATTTACAGCTTTGCTTTATCAAGGATAAGAAAATTCAGAGAATCATTAAGGTAGGAAAAGATCTCTAAGACCATCAAGTCTAATCTTTGACTCAATTCTAATATCTAATTCTAAATTGTAACAGTGATTTTGAGCTCTCTTGCAAGGAAGCTGAACAGAAAATAAGGGATTTTTTTCTCTGGATGCTGTTTTTGTTCAGCAGCCACTGGGCAGATGGCAGCTCACTGAGCTTCTGCACATGTTTTTACTTTTATTAATTAAAAATGCAGTTCTGATTGTCCCAACTGCTTTCAAATGCTATAATCATCACTCTAATATGAAAGGGCACATTTCATTCCTCTTATTTTTCCTTTGGGAATCACAATAGAAGATTGAACCTTGTCACTTACTGCTCCACCATCACTAGTACCAGGTTTTAAAGTGCTGCTACAACAACAAAGAGTTAAAAGTAACTCAATCGTTATATCTAGCATTATATAAATCCAAAAGAACAAGACCTACCAATAATTTTGATCAATGACAATACATTCTGCCAAGAAAAAAAAGAAGGGAGGAGGTGTAAGTGGAGCACTCAGCTACACCAGCTGAGCCATGGAGTCTGAAACAGAGCCCACGTGATGCAGCTCTACCTGAGAGCTCCAGGAATATTTGGACAACACTCTCAGGAACAGGGTGGGATTGCTGGGGTGTCTGTGCAGAGCCAGAGGTTGGACTTGATGATCCTTGTGGTCCCTTCCAGCTGAGCATATTCTGTGATTCCACATTGAACCCCATCACACACGTGCTCATCTCAGCAGCTGTTTGCAACAAGCAAGCTTTGTTCCACTCCAAATAGTTAAATTGCCTTTTTTTTTCATAATTATCCAGCTAAGAAACAGAAAGAGCAGACAAAAGAAGCTCTTCATCCAACCAGAAGGGTCCTGTCTTCCAAATGAGAACCAGTTCATCACATGAATTCAGCAAAGTGCCTCCTTTGGGATCTGCTCATTACCGAGGCTTTCATTTGCCTCAAAGGCCTGTCAGGGTTTTGTCAAAGTTGCTTAGGAACAGTCACCTGTCAGGAGGGATCTGAGCCTCAGGCACAGGTGGCTCCTTTCTGGGAGGAACCTCAACATATTCTTAGTCCATTGTTCCCAGGAACACGCACACAATTATCACTGCAGTTGCTATTGTCTCCTCCTTAGGCACAGGGCTCTCTGTCACCAGCAAGGAGCTGTGCTGCAGAGTCCTTGGCCATCTCAGTTTGTTAAACCCCTGCTCCAGGTTTCTCTAAAGCAAGGAAAATCTAACCTGGTTGTACTGTACAAAGAGCTTTAGGACCCAAATGTCAAAAAACCCCAAGCAAAGCACCCCAAAACCCCTGTAGAGACCTGCTAGCATCACCCAGGCTGCAGGGTAGACATGAGTTCAGGTGACAATTAGTAAACACAGCAACAAACACCTGACTGTCCTTTCAGCCCAGGACAGCAAGGCCAGACAATTCCTTCTCCCCACTACTTCCATCAGAAATACTGGAGCATGCAAATCTCAACCAAGTATTTTGATTTTCCTCAAAAATAAAAGCCTGGATTTCCAGCTGGGATTTTCTGAGGCTGAGAGGAGCCTGGATGCCCTTGTGCCTTACCTCGGTGATGTAGCCTGTGGAATTCACAAATCTCTCAAAGTCCTGGTTGCTGACCTCGTACTGGTCCATGTAGAAGCTGTCAACGTGGACTCTCCGGGCTGGGCCCTCCCCATCCTGCTGGATTTTGGGCTCGTGGGTGCCCATGGTGAACACCCCTCCTGGAATTGCCACCATCTGCAAACACCACCCAAAAGGTTGGCAAAGGGAAGGACTGAGAAGCCCCACGCTGGTTTTACTCCACCTGCACCTCATCTTTGCAGGTGGTTTTGAAACAGCATTTTGACCAGCCCATTTGGGGAAACAGCAAACAGAACAGAAATTGGGAACAAATCCCCATTTGCAGCTTTTTTACATGAAGTCTGGGTCACGCTTGTGCTGCATGAGGAGAAACATGTTCTGTTTCCTGTGTAACACCTCGCTGTTATTTCTGCAGTTGCACCACTGCCAGGGTAATGAGATCACAGCAGCTCCCCAGCACCTCTCCTGGCTCTCCAGGGCAGCTGGAGTGAGTATTTGGCATCACCTTACTCATCCCATTTCAGTGTTTCTTCTCCTGCTTGGGTCTCTCCCAGCAACACCTGAAATTCACACAACTTGAATTGGCCCATAAAAAATGCTACAAACAACTTCTTTTTTTCCACATCGGAAGCTGGCTGTGTCCTTGTAACTTTCTCCACTGAAGGGAATCTGAGCTCTTACAGACAGTCTGAAACTGACTCCATAAAAGGGCTTCAGGATAAACTTGCTTACATTTTTTAGGACTTAGGAAATGACAACATGATGCACAGTTGCACCACTTCCTCCCTTCCAACCTCTCTTCAAACCTGTAGCTGAAACAACTCCCTGAAGATGTTTCCAAGCCAAGCTCAGTACTCACTGGAACAAAACCATGTGCAAAATTAACTTTTGTTGGCTCCCCAGTCCTAAAAAAAAATGGTGGAAATAAACAATCCTGTTTGTGGGTGATGCAGAGGCCAATTCTTCTCTCACATCTCTGCTAGTAAAGATGTTTTCTAGCTGAGCAGTCATGTTGTGAGCACAATTTAAACCAGCAGTAATTAGCTGTCATTACCTATTGCTAGAGCTGCCAGCTGCAAAAAGAGACAAAGGATTTTGTCATCCTCCAGACCCGCAGTGAACTGCTCAGGTTTGTCACACAAAACATCCATCGGTGATGTGGATGCCAAGCACAACGGGGATTATTTAATTCACAATGTCTAAACATCCTCCAGTTGAAGGGCAGCCTGCAGTACCCGAGTCACCCTTGCTGCTGCTCTTCTTTCACTCAGTGAGTTCCCTCACTGCCTGTTGGACACAGCTCTGTCCAAGCTGCTGCAGCCTCCAGCATCTCAGCAGAGGCAGCTGCAGAGGAAGCCCCTCATGTTTTCCTGTGCACATTTAGAGAGCTGGGGAATCACAGCTTGGAAATTCTTTCCAGGCCTGGATTTCTCCTGACTCTCAGCTCCATTCCCAGGCTGACAAGCTGACTGCAGCTTCAGTTAGGGAGGAGTCTCCCAGAGTGAGAACATGGTGACAAACAGAGTGGAATTCATCATCAACATTAACCCCTGGTGTCTTTCCCGTGGGACACATCCTGAGGTGCTGTCCCAAGGATGTTTTTCCCAATTGTCCAATGAGCTCCTGTCCTGTCCTAGCTGCACTAACACACTTTAAACACGGGCTGTCCGTACATTAAATTGGCCTTTTTTCCCAAAAGAGCTCCGTGTGTGTTGCTGTCCTTTCTCTCTCTTTGCAGCGCAGTGACCACATTTTCCTGTTCTCTCCGCGAGGCAAGAGTGAGATGGGGCCAGAAACAGCACCCGTGCCCAAACCCAACTTCCCAGGGGTTCCGCCCACCCGCCTGTAATTTAATTGAAGTTTCTCCACAGCAGCTCCCCGGCTGCTCGTTTATCCCAGGGGAGGCCGCGCTCCGCCGGGGCCGCCCCATGGCCCCCGCCCGGCCCGGCCTGTCCCGGCCCCGCCGCTCACCGGCCCGCGCCCGCTGCTCCTCCCGCTGCCCGCCGCCGCTGCCGCCGAGTAGCGCCAGGCCGCCGCCTCCCGCCCATCCCCGGCAGCCCGGCCGGCGCTGCAGCCGCAGTCCCCGCTGCCGGGGGTCCCGGCGGCCGCCGCCATTCCCATTCCCAGCAGCAGCGGGAAGAGGCAGCGGCGCAGCCGAGTGGGCGCCGCCATCTTGGCGGCGGGGCCACGTGCCGCGCGCGTCACGTGACCGAGCGTGTCTTAAAGGGGCCGCGCCGCGCCCTGAGCGGATCGTGAGGGGCGGGACCGGGGCTGTCCCCTCGTGTCCCCTCCCTGTCCCCTGTGTCCCCTCCCTGTCCTTCCTTGTTCCCTCCTTGTCCCCTTCTTGTCCCCTCGCCTCCCTCCTTGTTCCCTGTGTCCCCTCCCTGTCCACACCGGTACCTGCCGAGCTTTTGCGGATGATGAGGAGAGACTCTTCAGGGCCTCTCTTCTCCAGAGAAGATTGCGAGGGTAACTCAGCAATCCACAGAAATATCTCAAATACCCACGGGAGTCTCACCGGTCCGTATAAACATCCCAAATATCCATACAATATCTCCTAAGGGGTGCTAAGAGCCACGTTCCAGACCCTTTCCAGGAAAAGTGCTTTGGTTTTCCCCCTCTACATCAGGGAACTCGCAGTTCCTGTGTTCTCTTTCATTTTTCCCGCAGTTCACTGTAGCTGTTGAATATTCTGTAAAATCTTTACTTTGTTGTGGGAGCTTTTGTTCAGAGCTGTCAACGGAATGGATCTTCTGCATCATCCCCTATGCCGAAATAAATCTTGACTCATCTTGCGGTATATTAATTCAAAATACTCCATATAATTTTTGCTTATACTTGCAGCAAAGACAAGCATGGCAAGAGTTGAAGGAGGTATTTTATTGTTTGAATGCTGAAAGGAGCTGCACTCCAATGTGTTTGCTCTGTGAAGTTTCACTGTGTGTAAAATGGCAGTGCTGGGAGGCCTCGCAGGGATGAATTCCAATTATCCATCATTAATCCCTTCTGCCCTGTGACATGCTCCAGAAAAGCATCAGAGTGCAGGAAAACAAATGAGTGCAAACTTAATTATACACCCAACCCTTGCTGCTTTGGGGTCAGAAAATGGAAATATTCCTTTTGCGTTGACACAATGATCTTTGCCCTTTGTTAAGGAATGAATGTCTGTGAAAATGAGAATTAAATCCAACTTATTTTTTCCTCCTAAATTTTTCCCAACACAATCCAGTGAAGCGAGAGCAAAATGTAGGCACGCAAATTCTACAGACTTCTAGAACTGAACACAGTCTGCCAGCATAGCCTCCCCTTATGAAAGCCATGGGATTGTGCCTGTGTGGTGATGGAATTCAGGAAAATCAGCTGATTTCCAATGAGCTGGGACAGCTCTCTAGTGTATCCTGCCCACTCGTTCTCATGGCTCGTTTTCCTGGAATTCTTGTGTGCATCATTTGTGTAGTTCCATCAGGAGGGTTCATATTCCTTCCTCTCCCTAGAGAACAGATGAAATAATTACAGTTTGCTTCTAAACAACATCCAGCTTCCAGGCTGAGATCCTGAGGACTTTGGAGAACTTTTGCTGGTGTGGATCATTTTGTGCTCAGCCATGAAGGCTTTAGTTTTCCCTCACAGTGAGTCCCCATGCTTCTGATCTTGCTGTTATTAAAATGTGATGGGAATGAGAGATTTTCCAGCACTTCTCTGAGAGGCTGAGGTGTTCTAGCGTTTGTCAGGAGTGCTTTTCACCCCTGAGTGCATGGATCTCCCTAAGGACAGGGAACTTCTGGGATCATCTTCCCCATTGTGAAGACCAGCCATGAGCAAGAGGAGACAGACTGATCCTCAGAGTCCTGGAATATCTTCTGCTCTCATTTTTCTTCCAGGGCTGTTGAGCTGCAGCTGAGCCAAGAGCAGAGACAAAACCTGTGCAAAGCCACCCCACAGGCTGGAGGTGCAGTGTTTCCAAAACAGCCCAGGGAAGCCAATGGTTGGTTGCAAATTTGTCAGCATAAAACAAGACAATAGAAATAAAAAGCAAATAAAAGACTTCAAACTTCATTTTAACATCTTTCATCAGTGCTGAATTTGCACGATTGCTAAAAATAAAGTAGGAGTGGAGCAGAAAAATATTTGAAAAGGAGAAAAAAAGAACAAAGTACTTCAGTAGCAAAAAATAAAAATCCCTCTCAAGTTGTTTTCCTGTGACCTGTGACTGAAACCACATGTGAAATTGGGCCAAACATTCATAGTACAGCTCCCAGGGCTGAAGTGATACCTACCAAGTCATGTTTTTTCACTATTTCCTCTCTGAATTCTTGAGCTCATTCCCTCGACCCTCTGGGGGTGTGTGGGCTCCAAGCCCAGCCCTCATTTGCTACTGAGTGAACAGGACTCTGTTCCCATCTCAGGGCTGCCTCCTGTAGTTCCCATTGTCAGGGAAAATTCCTTTAAGGGAATAGCTCTGGTCCTTCCCAAGGTGACGTTTTCCTCTCCCACACTGCCCTACAATTTTACCTCTTTTCAATGCTGGAAGATTATAGAAACCCCATGAACTCACTGTGCCTGCAACAACATCCCAGAGCAAGTTCTTAAAACAAAAAAAAAAGAAACATTTTCTCCCATTGGAAATGTTCATTTTTATCTTGTCTTTACCAGCATCCCTTCAAATCTAGCAAGTTCTTCACAGAGCTTGGTCAGTATTTTTGGCTGAAGGCCCAAAAATTGCTGAGGAGGCATCAGTAGCGAGTGCATGGAATGCCAGGACTAGGGGGAATGGATTCCAGCTGACAGAGAATAGCTTTAGATGGGATATTGGGAAGAAATTGTTCCCTGTGAGAGTGGGGAGGCCCTGGCACAGGGTGGGCAGAGAGAGCAGCTGTGGCTGCCCCATTCCTGAAAGTGTCCAAGACCAGGTTGGACAGGGCTTGGAGCAACTCAAACCATTCTGGGCTTCTATGAGCTCCTGAGCTTTGAAGAACTGACCAAGACCCAGAATCAAACATAGTCCATAAGAGAAAATGCAGCCTTTGTTGTTTGGTATTTGGGAGAGGAATGTCTCCAGAGGGGCAGACTCCATTCCCTCCCTGTTCCCGTGCTGGATTTATCCCCAGTGCTGGAGCTATTTCAAGGCACACTGTTTGCAGAGCTGCTCAAGGTGCTCAGCAGGCAAAGCTCTGCCCCTGGCTCTGGTGACAGCCCTTCTGTCACTGCCTGGGAGCTGCTGCAGCCACTCACAGCCTCTGCCTGCTGAACCCATCCAGAGATTAGATTTGATTACACAAGAATTCATTAGGATTATCTAATGATATTAGGCACCACTACTCTGCCAAATTCCTGATGAGTAATGGCTTGTAGTATTGCAGCCATGTAGGAAACCCATAAAACTCTGTTCTCTGACCTTCGCTTCAGTTCCTGAGTCATGGGCTTCAGCTTCTGCATATCCTTGCTCCAGAGCCACAACTCCAACTCCTCTGGAGCTATTTTTAATGAAGATCTAGTACAGGGGGAGGTTATGTTGATTAAAAACTGGCTGATCTGGGCTTGTTCCCATTCATCAGCGTTATGCTACTGCTGTAGAGAGGGAAACAAGCAAGGAGCCGGGCACCATTGCTACCTGTTACCCACGGCAGCAGGTGGGTGTGGGTGAGAGTGAGCGGAGGAAAATGTTTCCTTCACCTAAATCGCAGTTAAAGCGATACAGTTGTTCTGCAGGCAAACATTGTACCCACCCCTGCACAGCTCTGGGTGCTGCCAGCCAGGCACAGAGGGCAGGAAAATCAGGGTGTAACGGTAGGAAATAATCTTCGCTAATATTTAAGGACAAATAATTGCATAGTACAGTAAATAAATGAAATATTACTATTTTTTTATTTGCTGCTGGTCATTCTGACTGATGTGATGTCTCGTTAGTTGATACCCCCGTGCCGTGATTTTAGTGAAGAGGAATCCCAGAGACACTCGCTATTCCCAGAGTTTGGAGCCGTTTCCTGCAGAACAGCAGTGACTCTGCTCAGCCAAGGGCTCGCACCTGAGACAGAGCAGAGGTGACAGCACCTGTGCAGGCAGGTGCCCTCCCGGCTATTCTGCGCTCCCCAAGTCGCGCTGACACCTGGTTTACTCAGTGTTTACTCAGCGTTTACTCTCCCTGGCCGGCTTCACTGCAGCCTCTGTGTCCGGTACCCCCGCACGCTCCGGGGCTCTGTGCGGAGCGCCCCGAAACAAAACACATCCGCGTCCCCAGCCGGGGGCTGTTCACCCCCACCACTGGCCGCACGGACCCAGGGGTCCATCCCCATCACTGACCGCACGGACCCGGGGGATCCATCCCCATCACTGACCGCACTAACCCGGGGGTCCATCCCCACCACTGGCCGCACGGACCCGGGAGTCCATCCCCACCACTGACCGCACAGACCCGGGGGGGTCCATCCCCATCACTGACCGCACTAACCCGGGGGTCCATTCCCATCACTGACCGCACGGACCCGGGGGTCCATTCCCATCACTGACCGCACGGACCCGGGGGGTCCATTCCCATCACTGACCGCACGGACCCGGGGGGGTCCATCCCCACCACAGACCGCACTAACCCGGAGGGTCTCCGCTGCCCCCCGCCCGGAGCGTGGCGCGGGGCACGCTGGGAGCTGTAGTCCTGCGGGACGCCCTCCCGGGGCGGCGCGGCGGCGGCAGGACTCGGTTACCCAGCGTGCCCCATGCGGTATTTAAGGCGCGGCGGCGGGCGCGGAGCGCAGTGACCATGTGGACGCGCAGCTGAGGCGGCGGCGGGCGCAGTCTCCGGGAGCAGGACCGGGAGCGCCGCCGGAATGGGGCTGCCGAGCCGTCTATAGCCCGCCCCGCCGCCTCCACAGCCAGGTACGGCCGGGAGAGAGTGGGCACGGCTGGGCAGGGAGGGAGGCGGTGAGTGGCCACCCGGGCAGCCCCGTCCCGCAGCCCTAGGGATGCAGCCGGGTGCTGGGCGGGGATGCCCAGGGATGCAGCCCGTTGCTAGGCGGGGATACCCGGGAACGCAGCCTGCTGCTGTGCAGGGATGCGTTCCCGTGCTCGGCGGGGGTGCCCGGCCGCCGCAGCCCTCGCAGGACCGGGCAGAGCCCCCCGGTCCTCCCGGCGGGTCCCGCAGCGCTGCCGGACCGGGGTCCCGTCCCCCGCATCCCCGCGGGTTCGCCAGTGGAGCTGCGCGTCCGCTCCAACTTTTCCCGTGTTTTTGCCCCCGTGCTCGGGGCTCAGCTGCGAGGGATGTTTCGCGTTATGTAAACACTCGTGAGCGCCGATGGGGACTTGGCTATGGGTGATCTTCCTCTTAAATGGTCAAAAAGCGGGCAGCTGTGGGTGGATGTTTCGGAGGGTCCCGGTGACTGGCCTGACAGGCCAAATATTTGGCTGTTTCCTGGACTACAATAACTGGACTTCGGCGGGGGAAGGGGTGGGGGCACATGTGCATTCCCCATGCATGTACGTGGGATGTGCCATAATCCTGGGCAGTTTCACGGCTCCATCCCCGAGTCCTGCGGGATGTTTGGAGCCGACTCTGTCCCGGCTCTGCTCGGGCTCCCTGTGCCTGTTGCTGTCCGGGGCTCCAGGCGTTTTTCCCCGGAGGGAAAATGTTCCGTGCAGCGGGACCAGCTGGGGCTGGCTTTGCTTTTCCCCTCCCTGCCCCAGGTGGGATCGCTCTGGCTCCCAGGAGTTTGTCTGAAAAGACTCCAACAGGTGAAAAGGTTTGAGTTGAATTTATTGCCGTGCAGCGGTTCTGTGCCTGCTCAGCCACGGATGGGTCGGGCTGCGGTCGTGCTGCTCACAGATCAGCAAGGGAGAACGTGGCTAATACAATCCAGATCTTTGCCTGATGAGGATTTAGTGGCCGCAGGTCATGTGGAGAGTAGAGTGTGTGGGAGCCTTTGGTTTTATTTATTAGTGAAGGTCGGTACCTGTGCACGTGTTTTATTTCTTAAAGCGTGTTTAGTTATTTGCCTTTGAGGTTTTCCTGAACTTAGGAATTTGCCTGGTATCCCAGGATTTCCAGACCTGTTGAGCCAGAGCACTGGCTGACTCTCAGCCCAGGCCAGAGGCCCATGGTGGAGCTGTTTTCTTTCCCTTCCTTTCACAGGGCTCAGCTGTGTGAGTGTGGGATGCCATGTGAGGCCAATATCCCTTCCTTTCCCTCAGTGGTTCCCCTGTGGCCAAGTTAATGGGCTACCCGGCACTGGATTTCTCGTTGGTTTCTTTTCTGTGCCTTGATTTACGCCAATTTCCTCACACAGCAGCTATTCCATGGTCGAAGTGCCTGGTGGTTTTGCTGGTGTAAGTGCCTGAAGCAATAACAGCGTTGCAGGGTGTTGTGGCTGGAGCTGAGCTTTGCCTGCCCAGCACTGGCTGTTCAGTGAATGGACGAAGCTGGTGGCATTGCTAAGGCAAAATATTCAGTGTTAACAGGACACCTGGTGAAATAAACGTGGAAACTGACCATTATGGGATGCAGCAGCTTGTATTGAAGCTGTAGTGCTGAGTGTGCCTAAACCAAAACAAGGAATCACTGTGCAAATAAAACCACAGTTCTAGTGTGTTTCAAAACAAGCTGATGCTGAGCTGATTATTTCTAATGTTTTCTTTAAGCCGCCTCTTGTTTGTCAATAGTAGGGGTTTTTCTTGTTAAAATACCTTATTTCCCCAAGATTAGAATGTTTGCTTAGATGAGTGTTTTTTTCCCCATCTGTTTGTTTTGCAGTGTGGATTAAGCCTTCAGAATTGTTTCCTCGTACAGAGTTTCATAAATTAGGAAGTAAACAAACAAGAGTAACTTCGGTTTGCCTTTGCAATCATGGGGTGGAGCTTAGCTCGGGGAAATGGTTTTTATGAGATGTGCTAATCCAACACCATCGTTGGAGGGTGGAGGAGGCCTCAGTGAAGAGCACAGGAAGGGACATTTGGTGTGTTTCTCTGAGGGTTGGTGGACCTGTAGGTGTGCATGAATGGAGCTGTCCTGGCACTGATGAACAGGGTGGGGGGGATGTAAGGGACAGTTGTGATCTCTGGTTATAAATGAGAAGTGTAATTTTGGGAGGAATTCATCGCTGAAAGGGCTGTCAGGCTTTGGAACCGTCCAAGGAGGTCGTGGAATCCCCATCCTTGGAGGTGTCCAAGGAATACTTGAAGTACTCAGTGCTCTGGGCTGGGGACAAGGTGGGGATTGGGCACAGCTGGGACTCGATGATCCTGGAGGTCTTTTCCATCCTCAGTGGGTCTGTAACATGATCTTATCCACAGCACCATCAATCCTCTCATGTTCCCTCAACAAACCTGTTTTGGTGTGGTGTAGTCTAGAAAGTGCACAAATGGAGTTAAAGGGAAGAAATAATCTCAGGTCCTGGCAGCTCACAAGTGAGGCCATTGCAGCTTAGAGTGAGAGCTGCAAACCACGGTGTCCTGCTGTTGTGTGGTGTAAGGTCCTGCTCTGATTTTGTAGTAACTCCTCTGGTAAAGACAGCACTGAATGTCCCTGACAACACAACAAGCACGAGAACAGGGCACCTCCAGGAGTGGCAGGTTTGGGGTGAATTTTGGGGATCCAGCTCTTCCAGTACTGTGTGTGTGCCAGAGAAAAGGGAATGGTCCCAGGGACTGGTCAAACTGGAGTGGTCCAGAAGTCTGTTCTGGAAGCAAAAGCTGCTTTTGGCTGCTTCTCGTCAGATGAGCTGGTCTCTTCTGGTAAATTGCTGAAATGGACAGCACAGAGGTGGAACTTCTTGTTCAGTGCTGTCAGGCAGGATTAAAACAGATCCCAGAAATCCTGAGCCCTTGCCTGGTACCTGCCCTCGAATTGGAGCCATCAGAAGAGCAGGTGTTGCTTGTTCAGATGAGCTCCTGGAGCAGGTGTAGCTGCCCTTGGCCACCTGGGCTCGTTTGTGCCTAGGTGGGCAAGAGACCAGTGGCACCTGAGCTGTCCCAGCACTGGGGTGCCATCAGGAGCAGGGCAGTGCCTGTCCCTGTACTGGGCTCTGCTGGGGCAGCTCAGTGCAAGAAAAACACTGAGGGGCTGGAGCATGTCCAGAGATGGGAATGGAGCTGGGGAAGGGTCCAGGAGCAGCTGGGGGGGCTCAGCCTGGAGAAAAGGAGGCTCGGGGGGAACTTGTGCCTCTGCACAACTCCCTGACAGGAGGGGACAGCCAGGGGGGGAATTTAGGCTCTGCTCCCAGGGAACAGGGACAGGAGGAGAGGGAGCAGTCTCAGGCTGGGCCAGGAGAAGCTCAGGTTAAATATTAGGAAAAATAACTTTGCTTGAAAGAATAATCAAGCACTGCAATGGGCTGCCCAGGGAAGCTGTAGGGTTCCTGTCCCTGGAGGTGTTCAGAGATTGAGCAGATGTGGCTCTTCCTGATATGGCTCAGTGGACACAGTGCTGTCAGTTTAACCTGATATCTGAGAGGTCTCTTCCAGCTTCCATGATCCTGTGATCCTGGTTTGACTGTAGTGATTCCTCAGTGCACAGCAAACTCCTTTGGAATATCTGATGTGTCAACTTGCAGAATGTACTGGCAGTCTTTGAGACATTATTACCCCATGAATACAAGATAGTCGTAGTTGTAGGATTGTCTTAAAGCCAGGAGCAATCTGAGGCTCCCGTGGGAGGTGGGATGAGGGTAGTGGCTCTGTAGTAGCTGGTAGACGAGCTGCTGGCTCGCCCGTGGGTGAGTGTGAGCGAAGGCGGCCTCACCAAAGCAGCTTAGAGAGACCAAAGGCTTTAGAGGCAGAAAATCATGTGCTGCTAGAAGGTTATGTAAATGTAACATCACAATGAGACCGTGCTGTAAATCCTGATTCCTAAAAGTCTGCATTATTGCCTGTCCCAAATTAGTTTCTTCTGCTAAGACAGCAACAGAAACCGAAGGTGCTTCGGGTGGCCTGGAGCCTTTTTTTGTGCTGTTCGTGTGTGATAATGCACAGGGGAAGTCAAAAGCTGCCCAGTTGCATGCAGTGGCCTGTGCTGGGTGGGGCCAGGTGCTGCTTTACAGACTGGGAGAGCAGGGGACAGTGTCCCTGTGCTGCAGGGCTGGATGCTGGCTGTGTCCATGGCTGTTCCAAGTGATTCCTGTGCTTTTCCGCCCAGCCTCTCCTGGAGGCTGCTGCAGGAGGCAGGATGCCAAAACTGCACGAGCTTTGATCTGGCTCGATATTCCTGTCTAATTTCTGCTCCCCACGGACACTACAAAAGCATTACAGCAATTATTGCCTCGTTCTGTGTCTTGGCAAGGGTGGGCAGTGGCTGGGGAAGGAGGCAGATCTCCCTTTCCAGGGTGCTGCAACTGCTTGTTAGATTGGCAGAGGCATCCAGAGGCTCCTTGAGGAGCTCTTGCTTGTGCTGTACCTGTTGAGAAAGTGCATTTCCAGGTCTTCAGGGTAGCTGTGGATTATGGGATCAAATTTGCTCAGAGAAGCTGTGGCTGCTTCATCCCTGGAAGTGTCCAAGGCCAGGGTGGGCAGGGCTTGGAGCAGCCTGGGGTAGTGGAAGGGACCCTGCCCATGGCAGAGGGTGCAATGAGATGATCTTTGAGATTCCTTCCAACCCAAACCATTCTGGGATTCTATTCCCTGAAAAAGACGAAGATGAAATGGAAACTACAGGAACAGTAATTCCAGCAAGAAAAGCTGCAACATTCATCTGAGGATTCTGAACTCAGAGGAGTTTCATTTTCATGCTTGTGGTTTGGGTTAAGCTTGTCAAAACTTGGATCAGAACTTCCTAGCAGCATTCTATGGTGAATAAAATGTCAGTTGATATCTGAGTAAGTTAACCCTCTGGAGCGAAAAGTGGGTTGGAAATGTGTATGGAAGTCTGTGTTATTTGGGGATTTGTGGCTTGTGGCAAGGTAATTGCATCTTCACGTGCCAGAACGCCAGCATGAAGAGTGCTGCAGGAAGCTGAGGGCTCATATCTCACTGATAATCTTCCTAGAAGTGCCCGAGGCCAGGCTGGACAGGGATTGGAGCAGTGGAAGGTTTGGCCTAGTGGAAGGGAGAGGAGTGAGATGATCTTTCAGGTCCCTTTCAAGCCAAACCAGTCTGTGACTCTCTGATCATTTGGCTGCAGAGGTGATCAAAGGAGGGGGAATAGCTCTGAGAAATGCAAATACCAGATGTTTCTGGGTTAGGATGTTAGGTAATGCCTCTGCTTTTGGAGCAATGTGATGCTGAGCTCTGAGGGAAGAGGCTTGGCTGGCTGAACCCAGTGTCACGATGGACACAGGCAGTTCATCCTCTCCTCACCCTGTGCATGATGTCTGTGGTCAGAAGATGATCTCTGAGCATGCACGTGGAAGAGATTTCTGATCAAAAATGGTTGTTGCCCAAAGGCTGTACTTTGTTTTTTATTTTATGGAATTGTTTAGTAGCGGTTTGCATGAAACTTTTATAAACATTTCTTTTGTGCCTTGGCCCATCCTATCCACTTCTTCAGAAATTCAGAAATCTGCCAAGAAGTTGTGAAGAAGAAAGCTTTGTTTGCAGTCCAGCTCTGTCCCATCTGCATCCCACTCCAAGGATAAACACATGGCCACAGATGCAGACACCGACCTCAGCTGGCTGATGGTGCTTCATCTGAAGGGTTAATTGAAAACCTCTGATGAAAATAACTCTGCAATCCTTGGCTGCTCCTCTGTTAAGAGTTCAGCAGATTCAGATGCTAATGCTCGTGGGTGGTTCAGCATTTTGAACCTTTGCCTTCTAGAAAATTACAGTTGCGAGGCCAACAGGTACAAGCCAGCCTGGGAACTGGAGCCTTCATCTGTAAAGCAGCCCGGCCCATTTGGGCTTTTGAGCTCAAAGTAGGTCCCCTGGCCACCAGTGGCCCTCCACACGTGCTCATCATGTGCTGGCAGTGGCTCCTCCTCTTGGGCTGAGGTTTTATCCGGGGAGCAGAGCCAGCGCAGGTGTCCGGGAGGGACGAGCGGCGCTCAGGAAGGTCCAGCCTTGGGGACACCAGCAGCCCTCGGTAGCCTGCAGGAGCAGGGGCTGGCCAGAGGGACAGAAGCCTTGGCTTCACTGCCAGAGGGGACCCAAACGTGCTGGGGGGACACCCTGCCAAGCCCAGCCCTGGAGACCGACAGTGGACCCACCATGGAGGAGAGGGAGCCCCCGCCCAGGTGCGGTACCGGAGAGGGGACAGGGGACAGAGGAGGGAGCACTGCAGGGCATGGAGGCTGCTGGGAGCTGCACTGCTGGTTCAGGGACTGTGGGGGGTTGATGTGGGCAGTGGGGTGCAGGAACCAGCCCCTCAGCAGATCCCTGGCCGCGCCAAGTGACATTGGGACTGCTCTGTGCCCTCTTCTTCCCTGGCCATCTTTGTTCCTTGGCCAAACTCCAGTTGGTGTAATAAACCCAGCTTGCTCTCTTTCCCCATGACATTGCTTGTCCTGGTCCTTTTGGCATGTTCCAGCTCTCTCCTGATAGAAATATGCTGGAAAACATTGTGTGCTCATAGGGGCCTCGTCCAGAGGCTGACGTCCAGGCTGCCTCCTCCCAGCAGGGCTGCAGCCAGCAAGGATGGACTTCAGGAAGTATCAGCTTCTCTGAGTGCTCCTTACTTTTAATGGGTTTAAGGAGATGCTGTCAGGTCGTGCTTGGTTTGGAACAAAAGATGATCTTTTTCCCTTGACAGTGTGTCTCTAATAGATTTTCTTTTTCCAGCTGTCTGCAGATGCCTGTCAATAGGACCTGTCAGTTGTGTTTCTTACCTCAGTCAGTGGCTGCTGTGCAAAGGGATTGCTGTCAGAGTGTCATCCCCATGCTTTTGACCTGAATTTTCTGTAACTAGCTTGTCTGGTTGCACTGGGCAAATAATTTCAAGAAAAAAAAAAAAAAGGCAGGTGCCCTTTCTAAGGAGAAAAGGGCATTGTGCACGTTTGCTTTCCTGTACTGAGGTTTTATTGAGGTTCAAGTTACCGAAATGAGTTGCTTTATCTGTTTTCTTAAACTGCTGTTGCACCTATGAAGTAGTAACTTCTGAATAACTTTGTCACCGATACGATAAAAAAAATCTATTTATCTGTGGAGTGGCAAATAGTATGAATAGAACGTAATTAACTCGGCCCTCATCTTGCCGTGTGAATTTCCACTCCTCTTCCTACTTTATTTTTAGAGGAAGGGGAAGTGTGTGCTTGATGAGATGTGCAGTGAGACTGATTCCCCCTCCTGGGAGCAGAGGGGAGTGTGAGCTGGTGGATGGGGATTTGGGAGACCTGGATTCAAATCTGGGCTCTGAGTCTGACCTGCTGCATGTCCTTGAGAAAGTCACAGTGCTGTGCTTCTCCCTCCTTCCCCTGCCTCCATCTTGCCTGCTCAGCCTGGAAATTGGAGGAAAAAAATTCTGCTGCCTTCTAAACGTCGGGAGGAAAAATACTTGGTCTGAGAAAAGTGCATTTCTCCTCCTTAATCTAACGGTTCATCAGCCCATGTGTGGCAGATAGCAACCTCCTGGACATGAAAGGTTGCAGCTGAAGGGAAAACAAGATCCTGTGGTAGATAAATGTACTGCACTGATAGGTGGTTTGGTTGTTTTTTTTTTAATTTTTTTTATTTAACGTGTAATCTGTGAAATGGAACTCCATGTGCATAAAACGAGCAGTGCTGAGCCCTGCCAGCACCCAGAGCTGTCCCCGAGCTGGGTCCCACTGCAGGTGTGTGAGGATCCCAGTGTTCAGGACATGGCCTGCTCCACATCCCAAAAATCCCTTTATTTGCCTTTTTCTGGCGAGTGCAAAGAGCTCCTTTTAGATTTGCTAAGTCAGAAGCTTTGCAGATGACAGAGCTCTGTCCTCAGCCCCAGCACGGTGATTATTCACTGGGTGAGCTTTTAAATAAAGCACTTCCTCCCTTCTTTGGCTGTTTTAATGGGATTCTTAGGAATTTTTCTTCGTATCCTCAGGCAGGAAACCTTCCTTTTTTTCTTTTTTTTTTTTTTTTTCTGATATAAGGATGAGAAACATCAGATTTGGGTTCAGATTTTCAAGTTAGCTGCACCTGTGAAAATACAGAATGTTCTGTGGGTGTTATCCAAAAAAACCCACAAGAAATCTTGATTAGTGTGTGGGGTCAAATGTGCAGCCAAGTAATCTTGTAAAATTTGGATTTACCAGATTATCTACGCACTGGATTTTCAGTATAATACAGGGTTTGGCTGCATTTAAAAAATGTTAACTTGCTTGGCCTAATTTACCAGTATTAATGACCCGATTCCATTTAATTTGAGCACAGAGTTACCTGGTCTTGGGGGTTCTCAGATCTGTTAATTGTTGGATGATTCTGCTCATGCCATTAAGCAGTTCTTTGTGTTTGCTTCTTTGTTGTCTCTCTACCCTTAAACTCTGGTCTTGTTTCTGTCAAAAACTGAAACAGAATTAAACTTTCACTCTGGAATTTCCTGTCGGCAGTAATGAAGCTGGAGCTCTGAAGTACAGTTTGAGATTCTATTCTTAAACAACCAAGATAGTGAAAAAGACTTTGATAAAGTGCTGCTCCACTTTTGGTACCAGTACATAGAAAATTGCCAGTATTTATTGAATTGAGCACTAAACCACAGTGAAAATCTGAGTGAGACCTGAGTGCATCCTGGGACTGCAGGGCACAGCAAAGAGGGGTGTTTTTTTTGTTTTTGTTTTTTTTTGTTTACTCCAAACAAGCATCATTGGAAGCTTCTTAGAAAGACACAGTAATTTGTATCCCAGTTGCTGGGAGTCAAGCAGTCGGCAATAAGACACATTCGGGCTGGTTTATTTTACAAACAGGATTTGCAGTCGCAGGGTAAAGAATTAAAATCCCACACAAAGCAGACGTGTGAGACACGAAATCAGGGAAGCGCTTCGGGTTCTTTGAAAAATCCTTTTCACAAATGCTGGAGAGGAGGGGTGACAGTGCAGGGATGTTGTCACAAACAGTCCCCGTGAGCAGGGACTTCAAACGGGGCCTTGACTCAGCTCTTCAAGGAAAGCAAACTCCCAGCCCTGCTCTTGAAACCTTTTTTCTAACTCAGAATTGGGAGTGAGATGAGTGATGGGACGAATTAGTGTGAAATGTTTACGGAGCAGTTGCATTTCCCACTCTGAGAGTTTGAAAAGGCAGCTGTCTCCTTGAGGTATTCGATATTGAGCAGTCAGTTTGATTTCTCAGTGTTTTCCCTGTTAATCTTGCTTTAACTGCTGCTATGAAATGTGTTTTCATGAGAAAAGGGATTGAATTTCAGGGACTATATTAAGCTTATCCTGGCTTATTCAAGGCCATTAGGCTGAGCTTGTGCCCTAAAATACAACAGAGTCCTGAGAGCTGGTGGGAACTGTTCAGGATCTGCTGAGCTTGGCTTTGGGGACAGACCTCAGAACTGCTTCTGTTCAGTCCTTTTTGCTGCAGGAAAAGCAGCTTGTTTTGAAGATACACACAAGATAATTAGTAGGAAATAATCAGAACTGAACCCCGGAGCTGTGTCACTTTGTGTTGAGTCAGAAGATCAAACTCCTGATGGTGTGGTGCAGATTTGTGCTCACTAGAGCAGGAGGGGAAAGCCCTGAAACTCCTGGGCTGAATAGCAGCTTTTCCTGGATTTAATTTACCTAATGCATCTTCAGATCCAGCCCCATAGAGCAGAGCTGGCAGAAAAACTTGTAGGTCAGTTTCTTGAAATGCACATGAAATTCATCAGATTTCTATGTTTGTTTATTTGTTTTATTCAGTTTCCTAAACAGAAACTTGATTTTGTTTTCCCTTGCAGATAAACTGTACATAAGACATACCTGAACTTTGATATAGACGTGAGGAAACAGTCACCCACATAATTATAAAAATTCAGGCTTTTAGTGCTTAAAAAAATGTTTCTATCTCAGGAGTTTTTTAATGTCTATAGGCAGATATAGTTAACTTCTCAATGCAGAGTCCACTTTTAGTTCATGTTTCTTTCATAGCAAGTCCTCCTGTATGTTAAAATTAGAACCTTATCTTAGTGGGAAAAGAGCATTATTTTTAAAGTTTAGGTTGCTGCTGTTGACATTGCTGCCACCCGAGTTAAACTGCTTGGAGAAAACTGATTTCATTTTTGCTGGATAATGCCATGCTTATCAGTGCTTCATCTTCGATTTTTTTTTAAAGTGAGTTTACCTAGAGAGAATCTTGTTTTCCTGCAGTGTTTAAGGGGAAGAGGAGGACAATACTCCCTGGGTAGTACTGCTGTGTTTCAGCACAGGATGAATTTCCTGCAGGACTCCCCTCCTGCAAGGCTGTGAGAGTTCCATTAAAACTGAGATTATTGCACAGAATAGCTGCAAATGTTCTCTTAGGGCCATCCCCTCCTCTAGTATAAATCAGTTGCTCTTGGCACTGGCATATCTAAAACAAATAAATAGTGGGGTAATGGTTGTGTTTGTCCATGGAGCACAATTGCCTTTGGAGCAGCGTGATTGTGCTGTACCCATGAGAGCCGGGTGCTGGGACGTGTGAAAATCCTCCAGTCCTGCACTTGCAGGGAATTCTGATGGTCATCCCTGTCTGTGTCAGTGCCCTGGGGAGGGAAGTGTCCCCTCCAAAGCCAGGGGGACACACATGGATGCTCTGACTGTTCTCCTCAGTCCCTCTGCTCTCCCTGTGCTGTGAACTTGGGATAAATGTGCCAAGGCTGACAGATTTTTATTGCCTCCGCTTCTGGCTTGTCCTGCTGAAGAAAATATTCAGAGATGACCCCCACAGAGGTCTGATTTTGGGAGGATTGGTGTTGGCAGCTGTTGTTGACAGCATCTTTTAGAAGAAGGTTTTCAAACTGGCTACCTGGGAACTTTGCTCTTGAAAACTTTGCGGTTTTACTTTTTGCTTCACATTTCCCAGTTGTCAGAGGTAGAAAATGCTCCATTTGAGGTGGCTGATTTAGTGCTTGGTGCCAATAACTGGAGTGATTTTGTTAGTCCCTTGTGAGGAGACTGTAAAAAGCTTTGCAGCTGAACCAGTGTAGCAATAATTCAGTTTTCTCCAGTGTGGGGAGCTCTGTGGGGTCCCTGATTCCCTTCCCCATCTGCCAGTCCAGTGTGTTGTGAGCACTGGCCAGGCTGAGCAGCAGCTTTTTTAGGGAGGAATGTCAGGGGCGCTGATTTTGGCTATTAAAGAATAGATGGAGTGCTCATTTTGACTGTGGGGAAGCCTGAGGATAAATCAGTATTTTATAATAGACTCACCCCAGTGGGAATTGGCTCCTTGCTTCCCAAGGTGGTGTGTGTTCTAACATCACACTGCTGGGTGTTAGAACAGCGTTCAGAAATGCAAGAGAAGGGGGAGTGAGGACTTAGGCAGTGATTAATCCTTGCCTAAGCCTTGGCAAGCGAGGTTATTGCAGCCAGATGAGCCCTTTGTAAAGCCTGACCCCAGCAGAGCTGAGCTGTGAGGAGCACAGGACTGCAGGCTGCACCCAAACCCAGCTCTGCAGGGATGGCTTTGCAAGCTCAGCCAGAAATTCTGAGGATGATGTGGTGAAGAGCCCAGCAGTTCAATTCACTGAACTCAACACCCACCTTTCTGTTACCCAGAACTCTGTGATGGTTATGGGTAATGTCGATAAACATTTTATTTTAAAAATAAGATTATTAAAAATTATTATAATGATTTTATTTTTATTTCTTTTTAGTGCAATTGTCAGTAAATTGCAGAAGAGCTTTTTTTTTAGGGGTTTGCACTATCACGATATGTCAGGTACAATATCATGGTTCTTCCTCAGGGAAGAAAATGTAAGAAAATTGAGGCTGTGTCCTGGAAAGTGATGCAGGAGTTTGCTTGTCCACCCCTGAGCCTGGTTTTGGGCAATGGTCTGAGATTTTTTTTTTTTTTTTTTTTTTTTTTTTTGCCAAGGAAAAATCTCTAATGAAAGTCAATAATTTTGACCTTCACATTCCTCTGGGAACAGCTGTGGTGAACATCTGCCTCTTGTGAGGAAAAAGTAATCCCCCTCACAGCCTGGAAGGGAAACCTGAATGCCATTGTAGAAAGGGTTAATTTGGAAATATTTGTCGTTTGTGTTGGCTTAGACAACTTTTGCTTTGGTCTGTATTAATTCAGGGCTCATTTTGAGGAATGCAGAGTTTTTTGGTCTGAAGTTGGTAGTTTAACATCCAAGTCAGGAAATGGGGAAAGTTGTGTTTCCAGTGCTGCTAATTCAGTCACTCTGCATATTTCTGTATGTTTCGTGGCATGTATCTTAAAATAGGTAGCAGTGTTTTTCTGTCCACTTATCAAGAAAGAATGGGAACAGACTGTGTAACATGCAGTGGCTGAAGGATTTGGCATTTAACTAGCAACCTGGAACCCAAAGGGTTTGGGTTTTTTTTCTGCACCCAGATTTGATTCCAGAGGAGCTGAGATCCCTTTACCTGTGTATCAGCCTGTCCTGTTATCTCTTGGATTTCCTGGATTTGTTTTTTCAGTGTAGCAGTGGCACAGATTTACAGGGCTAGAATGTCTATGGTGTGCTTTGATTTAATAATAATGAAAGTTGTTATTGTTAGTCCCAGCAGCACAGATCCTTTGGGAGTGAGGAGGGAGAGCTGCTTGGAGCTTTTCAGAAGAAAAGTGTAACTGTAGGTTTTTATTGCCCTTTCATAGCAAACATCACCTTTTAGATCTCCATGAACTTGTCCTTGTTGAGCTCCATCCTTGCCTAACGAGCTGATCCTTATGCCTTTGGTAAACAAGATAATGTCCAGGGAAGGGGAATATTTACCCTGCACAGTCAGGAATAAGCAGAATTTCCTGCTCTTAGACCATTCAGACCCTCTTTGGGTGTGATGGAGAGAGAGGCTGGAAGTGTTTAGAGTTGTTTTTCCCTCTCCTGTGGTGGCTGGCAGGGCTCACAGCCTGCCAGGAGGAGCAGTTTGGAAGAGCCTCGGTGCTCCTGCTGCTTCAAACCTCAAGCCCAGGAGCTGGTTGGGCCTTTTGAACTCAGTGATCAAAAAGCAGGGCTTGGGAGGATCTCCAGGAAACCAGTAAAGGGGCTTGGAAAAGATGGCTTTGAAAATATGTTCTGTTGGGGTTTTTTATCCAGCCTTATGCTGTCTCTTTGTTCCTGTGACAGATTGAAACTCACTTTTTTTTTTCCTATATTTATTGAAATGACAGGTGGGTCCTGTGTTGTTTGGACTTGGGGCTTTAGAGAAAATAAAATTCTTAATACAGTGGACTCATTACTGTCTCCTCAGTGTTACATTTAAGCCATCTATTTTAAACCCAGGATTGAAGTAATTCTGATTTCACAGGGATTTGGTTTCCTGATAAAGCATTTGACTTTGAAAAATCTTTGTTTTTACATGCAAAATCTGTTGTCAGGCACGCTGAATGAGTCTTCACCTAATTCTGCTTTTGAGCCTGCTGGTGTCATGTCAAAATTTTGACGTGACCAAAAAATGTTGCCATGAATCAGGTCAATATTTTGAATTTCTCATATGCATCATTCCAGCACAAAGGACAGCCTTTAAAGGATGCTTAAACCTACCTTTAATTCCAGCAAAGAAATGTGATTTAGATACAAATATGCTTTAAACTGGAGCAATCCCCTCTCCCCCTTTGCCTCTGGCAGGTGGGATGGAATGGGTTGGTACAGCTGCACTGAAATTCAGCATCCTCTGGGATGAATGCCTGCCTGTGAAACAGTCCCACGTGCAATGGGATGCCAGTAGCTGCTTGTTTTTCCCTGGTTTATTTTTCCAAGCAAGCGCTCTGGCATGCTGGGTTTTCTTTGATACCTGAAATTCCACTGCGAGGACTTGTGCTGGTTTTTTTTTTTTTTCAAACAAACCAACAATCAAAAGCAAAAAGGGCCCTGTTGCTGTAACCTCTGGTAGCTGCACCAAGGAATTCTGCCTGATTCATGTTGTGCTTTTATTCTTCTTTCTTCCTTCCAGGGGCAATAAGCCAGAGATGACTGACAAGATGTCGAGCTTCCTTCATATTGGAGATATTTGTTCTCTCTATGCAGAGGGCTCAACAAATGGATTTATTAGCACTTTGGGGTAAGAACAGCTGTTCTTTTGTATTAAAAAACACCATAAGAAGGACTAGCAGAGCTCAGCTTTCCTGAGCCTGATCCCAGGGAATACTGGTTAAAGCAAGGGAGCTTGATGGATAGATTTGGCCCTAAATGTAAAAATGGCCTAAAGTGAATATGACAAGATTTTGGGAGGCTGGAGAGTGTATCAATGGCTGTGGTGCAGTTTTATGTCCTTGGTGGGGAGGAAGAACCTTGTCAGGTGAAGGGGTAGAGGGGGAATGAATGCAATCCAATGATTTTCATGTTGTTGTCTGTCCCGTGTCCATCCGTGTGTCCCGTCCTGTCCCTCCCTGCCCCTTCCCCCAGTCAGGGATGAACAGACCCCAGTGCACTCTGCTGACTGCACTAAGGATGTAAAATAGGCAATGCAAGTAGTTTAAAAAATATATATGTTTAAAAAAAAAATCAAATCCCCGAGCCAAGTGGTTGAAATACCAGTAACTCACCACTACAGCTAGTTTGGTCTTGAAATTGAGGTTTAATTGGAGGTTTCTCCTACAAACAAAATTGTTTTCCTGCTATCAAAGGAGCACAGGTTTTTGACCCTTGTGCTTTGCCAGAGCTCTGGAGCTGCAGTGGGAGCTGTGTTGTGCCAGCTCCTGCCCCACAGAGCCCCTTTGTGCTGCCTTCCACTCCTGAGGACACGGAGCAGGTGCTCTGCAGCAGGGAGCACCCAATGCTACTCCATTAACCAAAAAAGTAGCTTGAAACGTGGGAGAGGGGCGAGCTGGCAGAGCAGAGCCATGGAATTGGAACACAGCTCTGAGGAGGGCCAGGCAATGTTTGATCCTGCTGAGGAGGAGCCTCTGCGAGCATCAGGAGCTGGGTGCTGCCTGGGGAGGAGCCCTGGCAGGGTGAGAAGCTCCAGGAGCACCTCTGGCCCCTGTTCCCACAGGTGGGAGCAGCGTGTGGCACACGGGGGTGTGCCCAGCCAGGGGCACACACACAACCTGCTCTTTCTCATTTCCAGTAGCCCTAAGGGCCTCAGGGTGGGTACAGTCACAGCACATTTTTTGATGCCTACAGTCCAGATGCATCTGATAAACGGAGCTCCCAAGCAGGGTACAGAGACAGCATCCTGGTAAGTGCCTCGGCAGGAAACAATGGGCTGGAATCTCACCTGAGTGACTCCAAACTAACTTGTAGGTTTAGTCCTCTAGCTATTAGGATTCTGGAAAATAAGGGGGCAGAGAAGGAAGCAGACACTGAAGATGCACCATGATCTATTATAGGAAAGAGAAGAAAATATGGGATGCTGCCAGAAAGGAAAGAAGGTATGATAAAAGCAGGGGATGTAGTAAGTAGGGTTGGTCGAATAGTATTTGGCAAATGTATTTGACACATTTCCCAGGTCCTCGTCAAATATGACACGTGCACTCTGCAGTCCTGGATCAGCTGTGTAACGGGCCAAATACTATCTGCTGAACACTGGCAACGTGAATTATCCTCTACATCTGCCTATTGTTTCTCTTCCCAGCCCTGAAGCGAGTTTGGCAGTCAATAATTCCAGACCAAGTAGAAAGTTGTTCTGCCATGTGGAATCCCACGCGGTGCATGATGATCAGTATGCAGTGGCTGTGGCTTCTGATGGCATTGCTGAGCAGATATTTTTTTCACCATGGGTAGTCCTTTTGGACATGACAGGCCCCAAGCACGTGTATTTCCTAGGCTTGATGAGATGTTCTCATGGCAGGCCTAAAAACCCCCTCAGTGTTCAAGTTGGTTAGTGCTGTTTTAAGGTAACTGCATTATATAATGGCCACATATCTCTGAGCCTGATTGAAGCCAGAAATCCCAATTGCTACGTGAAACATGAAATGCATTATCATCTTAATAAGCCTTCGTAATCAAATTAGTTTTGTCCCATATTTAATTTAGTCTTTGTCCTGGAGAAAATGAAAGCAGCAAAGGCAAGATTTGGTGTAATTGTCCTCCAGCCCATGTGGAGTTTTGACAGTCTGATGTCATAACGATGTGTAATGACTTGTTATGTGGTTACTGAAGGTTGAGCAGCAGATACCACTCTACATTCTAATGCTGTCCTAAATCTCTGAAGAGTGTTCCTACTTAATATTCCTATGACATGTTGCTTAATCAGAACTTTACTCTTGCTGTTTCCCAAACTCAGTGCTGTCATCTTGATGATTACTGGTGTACAATATATCCTCTTCCGTGTTTCTCACCCTGTCAAATTTTCCTCTTACTGCTTTGGGAAGTTCCTCTTTACTTTCAACTTAATCTCAGATGAGAGGGATATGTTGCACTGAGATGATCTGTATGGGATGATCAGAGTAACCTATTTCCTTGATACTTTTGGCCTTTTGTTCACCACAGGCAGGTGCTTCAGCTCAAATGTTAATACCATTCACATTGGAGCACCTATATATATCTATATCTGTAGTACTGAGTAGGGAGAAAATCCATGGGGAAAAAGCAATTTACTCTGAATGTTTGCATATGCAAATTTTAGATGCATAACACTGTTGAGCCCTCTTAGTTTCTCTGATCTCTTAATTTTCATGCACTTCCTTATTTTCCCTAATTGTTGTCTCAAGATGCTCCCTGCATGTGAACCAGCCTCTGCAAGGAACAACTCTCATATTCTAGGTCTCAGTCTTTCTCAAGTTGATTCTGCATGAGAATGGACCTCTCAAGCCTTTGACCTTGGAGTTTGACTTTCTACGTTTGTGTAGAAAGCCTCTTTGACAGATTGGTTGTAAGGGGCCAAATTGAGTCATTTAGGATCAAATCAAACCCCCAAGTGTTTGGGTACAGGGGCAATTTTCCAGTTTGGAATCAGTGTTTGGGAAAAGCCCAATTCCACCTGGATCCAAAGCTGCTCTGGCAGAGCAATGGGAGCAGCTGCTTCTTAACAATTCTCTTTATTCTGTGGGATTTCAGCTGACCCTGTGGGGGTGGTTCAGGGACAGACAGCTCTGTCCTGGCATTCCCCCTGGCAATCTTTGCTTGTCCAGCTCCCCCCCTTCCTGGCAGAACAGGAGGAGGTTGGCTCAGTCCCTCAGCTCACCTTGTGTTTGGCTGATGAGCAGGAGGGTCCATTTGTGCCTTCCTTTCTCTCAGGAGTCAATTTTATTGTGGCAGTGACTGTTCCTGCCATTTCTTAATACCTGAGGGGTCACAGGGTCAGTGTCCAGTTTGCATAGCTGTCATATTTCCCTGTTCTCTATTAATATAAATACATTTGCAGCATGACTCAAATCTGTCCAAGAGGCAGGAACTGTCCTGAGGCTGTCTGTCACCTCCCTAGAATATGGGCTGTTCTGTCTGCACCTCGAGCAGGGGACATAAAGATGATGCAGAACACAGGAGCAATGACTTTTATTTATTGTCCCACCTACCAGGAGCATAGCTCTGGGCAACAGTAAAAATTAGCTGCATGCTTCTTAGAAAGATCTGGCATAAGTTGGCATTTGGGGAATGTCTTCTGCTGAAGTGGCCACTCGGATGAAATAGTGCAAGTGAACGACTTTGGTTTTGTTGAGGAGGATGGAAGGGGCTGCAGGGGGATGGATTCTCACTTCACTGCTCATTTCTTTGCAGCCTTGTGGATGATCGGTGTGTTGTACAGCCAGAAGCAGGTGATCTTAACAACCCACCCAAAAAATTCAGAGGTAAGTTGGTCAGACAGCTCCTTACCCTCCTGCTTAGAAATGATTCTTGGTTTTGTGCAGTGATGTGGAACAATTCTGCCCTCTGTGCTTTCTGTAGCATATTTTAGTGTCATCTTCTTCCTTGAGTGACAGCTCATGAGGAAAAACGTGTGTGTTGAATGGCTGTGGGACTGTGGTGGTTTAACCTGAGTCATCCCCACCCAGTGGGATGGGGGAGAGAGAGCTGGGAGAGGAAGAGTGTTCAGATAAATCACTTTAGTAGAGAAAGGAAAAGCTTCCCACACCAGCAAAGCAAAACAATGACTCGATTCCCCATTTGCCAAGGGCAGGCAGGTGTTGGTCCAGCACCAGTCTCCACAGGCACTCCCAGCTCTGTGTCCCCATGGTCTGGGATATCCCTGGGGTTGGCTGTGCCCCCCAGCTCCTGAGATGTGCTCAGCAGTAACTGCAACATCCCTGTGTTACCAACAGCTGCCAGCACAAATCCAAAGTGTGGCTCTGCCAGCTGCTGCAAAGAAAATGAACTCTGTCCCAGCCAAAGCCAGCAATGAAGAAAGCTGCCTGAGGGGATGGGGTTCAGCTTGTTTGTTCAGTTGTTTGCTTTTCAGATCTCTCCAAACTTTCAGGATCTCTGGGAACTTCATTTCTTTTCCTCCATTATATCACATATTCTTTCTAATTACCCAATACCAAATCTCAGGGAGTGGGAAAATAAGAAGGAGCAAGTGTTTGCCACCACTATTGTTGTCTGACCTAATTTGATATGAGCTACCTTGGGCTTTGCTTTCCTTCTGCCAGGAAATTTTTACTCAGTGATAAGAAATTAGTGCTCTGCTTTGCACAGTTGGGCAAGGGCTGACTCAAGAAAGGCCTCAGACAGGAAGAGAAGCACTAACTGGGATTTTGTTTGCATAGACCTTGAATTCTTTTTCTCACCCCTGGGTTGCATCTTTTACCCAGAGGATAATTCAGCCAAATATTCTACAATTTTGGTCTGGATTTTATTGTTTCAGATGTAGCAGCAACCGTGTCTCTCGATTTTTTTGATGAATCTTATTTCCTTGGTTGTGCTTTGCCTTCATCAGGGCCTCAGCATCACCATAATTTTATTCAGGTTTGGCCAGACCTGCAAATGATTGCCTTGAAAATCATGTACAATCTGTACTGCTGGTTTTGCTTGCTGTTTCTTAGGTGGTTTGGTTGTTTGTTTTTTTAGCATGACATGATGTTGATAATGAAACTCTCCTTTTAAAATATTGCTGAAGTCTGTGAGTTCTTGCTGGTTTTTTCTCCCTTTTTTCCTGGAAAACTGAAGAGCTGATAATTGAAACACTAAAGAGGCAACCTGGGGAAGTTTCAGCATTCAGTGGTAAGCTCTCCAAGAAAGAACAATGTTGTTATGTGGAGCAGAGCCTTGACTTGAGGCATTCTTGATGTTAAAATCGTGTGGAAGAATAAAACCAGATTTGACTGAGACTGCTGGGTGCAGAAGGAGGCGGAGGGAGAGACAGGGAGAGAGAAAAGAATGAGAAAAAGGCAATTCTTGCTTGCACAGTTTAGGAACTGCAAGTACAGAGAGACATTTGTCTGACATAAAACACCGTGGTTAGACATTGTAAATGTTCTCATATTACTTAT
The DNA here is from genome assembly GCF_052056855.1 of Sturnus vulgaris. Lineage (NCBI taxonomy): Eukaryota > Metazoa > Chordata > Aves > Passeriformes > Sturnidae > Sturnus > Sturnus vulgaris. The sequence goes on along the minus strand of NC_142253.1, from coordinate 1,419,651 downwards.
AATTTATACAGGGAGAGAAAGAATGGTGTGAACCTTTTCCAACCTTTGTAGTTACTTCAGTGAAGCTTTCATGGGGAAGTTTATGCTTAATGGTAAATGGCAACAAAAGTCATAAAATTTTAGCAGGCTTTTCTCTTATTTATACACATACTTTGTAAGTGTAGTCTGAGATAAAATGCTTTTTGTGATAAATATGTTCAGAAGAAGTAATAGTGGAGTTTATCACCCCATCTTCACCAGAAGGGGAAAATATTCCATTTTTATGCAGAAGCTGTGTGGGGTTTGGAGCAGTCTGGGATAGGGGGAGGTGTCCCATGGCAGGGGGTGGAATGGGATGAGTTTTGAGGTTTTTTTCCAACCCAAACCATCCTGTGAATCATACTGGTCACCACAGCAGCTGCAGGCCTGAGAAGTGGGGTCAGGCATTGGTAATTATGAAGGGATGTTCCAAAATCGTCTTGGAGCAAGAAGAAAATGAATTAAATGGAAGTGACTGGCATAATACCCTCACAGAGGACTGGAAAAACACTTCTGTGTGACCTGTTTCATGTCCCTGTGCTCCTGGGTGTCCCCATGCAGGTCAGTTCCCTCTGAAGTCCCCTCCTGGGAGGGACACTGAGCCTGTCACCTTTGGCCAGGCTTGGCAATCTTCTGTTTGGTATCATTTTTTTTTTTTGAGAGGTGTCATTCTGAGCTGCTTACAGCAGATCTGTCTTCTGTGGGCAGATGCAAAACAGTTGTAAATACAAATTTCATGCTTAATCAACGTGAGGAGAGATCTCTAGAAGCAAGATTGGCTGCTTAGATATGCACAGATGACTCCAAGAAAATTGAGTGTGAAGCTCAAGCCTGTCTATCCAGTGGCAGAATGAATCCATCCTGCTTTTCTCCCTAACCACAGGTGCTTCAGGTTGTAAAAAGTCGTGTTGCCAAGGCTACATTTAATCACTTGGATCTAGTGACAGCAGCAAGACCCTGGTGTGGAGGGTGGGGGATTTTCTTTCTGCTTCAGACCCTTGAAATGGAGCAGAGCTGCTGTGCACAAAGTGGGGGCTGTGTGCCCTGTGCCTGGAGAGAGGGATTGGGCAGCAGTGCTTAAATGTGAGTGCTTAAAAGTGCTTTAATTGTGAGTGTTTCGTGTCACTAAACTCTGGTAACCTGCTCGTGGTGTGAAAACAGCCCTGCCCGAGGAATGTGTGCCTGAGAACAGCCCCTTGCCACCTGAAACAGGCTCTGTGTGCTGGGAAATCACTGCTGGGACAAGGATTGGCTTTGTGGCAGAGAGGAATTGGGGATGTGCTTGGTGGGACAGGAGGATGTGCAGCAGCAGGGCTGCAGCTGGGAGGGAACAGGACACAGGGATCCTGGGGACACCAGGACTGCCTTTGGTGACAAAAGTTGTGGGAAAAGTTGGGTGACAGATGGAGCTGGTGGTGGGGGAGCCCTGCAAAGGGTGAAGTGTCAGAGGGGGCGGTGCACGGAGTAAAAGTGTAAATGAGATGGTTAAAAAAAAAAAAAAGAATTGGAGCGTTATTAGATGGAAAAAAGAGAAGTGCTGGAGTTGGAAGGAACTCCAGAGGAAGTTTGTGCAGCACATTCAAGTTCCTGTGAGTGTTTACCTGCAGTTTTTTTCACATGTTAAATGCTGTGGTGATTCTAGGTCATTAAAATATTCATTTCATTGAAGGTGTGAAGGATGATTCTTTTTCTTACTCTTTTCCATCCCAAGCAGAATCACTTAGCACCTGAGGTCAGTGGTTTGAGGTTGGATGGTAATTATAGTCTAAGATTTCAGTGGATTTTTTTTTTTTATTCTGGCTTTCTGTGTCCACTTTAAACGCAGTGGTTTGGGTGTGTTTGGTTTTTTTTTTTTTCAAGTACAGCATTTCTGTGGCCCTTCATGCCTCCAGCTCCAAACAATTCAAAAGTTCTTTAAAACTGCTTTTTCAAAATGTGAAGACTGAAGAATACAGTCATTAGGGTGTTTCTTTTTAAGAATGTTAATATGCAAAAGAGGGAATTTTTTTTTTCTTAACTGTTGTAAATGTACTGTGTACAGATGAGGTTCCTGGAAGAAATTGTACTTGTACGAATGTCCAAAAAAAGAAAAAATGTGACATTCCCTTAGTTATCTGCACTTCTTTAAACAGAAGAGACGTTTAATGTTTTTATTAAGCTCTAATTGCCATCTTTGAGTGTGACTGTACAGCTCAAGAGTGGCTATAAATGAATTTCCCTGTAACGTGCATGGATTAATGTGGGAAGTGTGAACTGGAGCTGACCCTCAGCTGGGCTAAAGCCCCGTGTTTGACTGGAAATCATTCCTGCTGGAATACACACACACACACACACATCTCTGCTCTGCAAATGAAAAGCAGAGGTGCTGAGGTGCTGCAGCAGAGCCCGGGGCTGGTGATTTTTTTATTTTTTATTTTTTTTTTTTTGTGCTGTGGCTGTGAGCTGGACTTGCAGAAGTTTATTTGTGTTCATTTGTACTGGAGCGCAGCCCTGCACGAAGCCAAATGTGTTTGTTTAATGCAAGACACTGCTACTACAGCAAAACAGTCTGTCTGACAGGCTTCTCAGGAAATTCCTTACAGCTCTTTATTTGGGATGCAGAGCTGCCTGCCAGGCTTTCCAGCAGCTCTGCAAGAGATGCTTGGAGCTCTGGCAAAAAGGGCACTCACTGGGTTAATTTGTCCAGCAGCTCCCTCCTTCCAGAACATTGTTTTAGTAGTTGCTGGGCAACACTCTTTTTTTGGCAAGATGTTCAAGGAATGAACCCATATCTTAGACTTAAAATACCCTCATGGCAAAGCAGAAGAGGAGTAGTTCAAATTCTGTTTGTTCTTTTGATCCTAATCCACTGTGTGCTGCTGTGGCTGGTGCCTGTGCAGGTGTTGGGGGCCAGCCCTGGGGGGCTCAGCCTTGGAGCTGCAGCTGCATCTGCAGCAGCAGGAACTCCCCAGGCAGCTTTAATTTATCATGAGATGGGTAGAAAAGCTGTATTTGGTAAGAATCATGGAGTGGCTCGGGTTGGGAATGGCTTTTATTTCATCCAGTGCCACCCCTGCCATGGCAGGGACACCTCCAATGTCCCAAATCCCAATGTCCAACCCGACCTTGGGCACTGCCAGGGATCCAGGGGCAGCCACAGCTGCTCTGGGCACCCTGTGCCAGCCCTGCCCACCTTCCCAGGGAACAATTCCTGCCCAAAATCCACAGTTTTGATGGATCTTCCTGAGTTATCCCTGTGCTCAGCACTGATGAAGTCAATGTGCTTCTCCCTGGCAGAAATGTTTTATATTTTATCCTTCATAGCTTTGCCATCACTGACCTGAAGCCTCCCCACTCCTGCGTTGTGTTACATGAAGGAAACTCCATATGAAGGAAAAATATGAAGGAAATCTGTGATTCATGGAGGTCTGCTGGAGGCTCTGGAATTCTGTTGCACACATACACATTATTTACCCTTATTTAGCCAGGCCAAGCTTGTTTATAGTTTGGCATCAGGGCTGAGATTAGGGATCCTTTCAGTTGAAGGGTCACATACATAATTTCCCCCAACACTTCTGAAAATTAAAAAACAAGCTGAGACAAATAACCAGGTCCCTCTGCCTGGTAGTTTTGGAGGAATATGAGCAGCAGATGAGTGCCCTTTGTAGGCTCTGGGGGGGTTCAGTGCCACCCCCTGTGTTTGTCACGAATTTTCTATTGGGATCAGCCTGAGGTTCCTTGTTCAGCTTCCAGTAAGTGGGCAGCCTTGGATCCTGGTGCTCTCCATGCACACTTTTCCTGGTGTGCTGTGGTGAAAGGGATGATATCAGCTTTTCCAACTTTGATGTGAAATAGCCTGAGCTGCTTGACTCCCTCAGCTGAGTTGGAGTGGGTGTTCTGCAGAGGTTTGAGCTGGAATGATGAAGAGGATGGGATAGACCTGAGCTGCACAGCCAAGTTTGGGCTTCTTTTCCCTCTGAACGTGGGGTTTCTAATGCTGCTGAAATGCTTGGATTCATTAATTATTAAGGTGCCTGGATTCCTTTAAGGAGAATTTAAACTAGAGTCTAAATATGGCTTTTTTTTCCCCCTCTGATATTAGCAGTTCAAATAGCAGGATTTGTTTTTCATGCAGGAAGCAGAACTTTGGGGAGTGCCTGAGTGCTGAGGCCAAAATCTTCTTGCAGGCATCCATCACTTGCAATAGAAACTCCTTTCCAATTTTGAGATGTCCAAGTCAGATTAAAATGCCTGTGCTGAATATCAGAAGTAGAAAGTGGAGCATAATAGTGAATATCCACTTACCAACTTCTGTTTTACAGCCAAACACTATAAAAAGAAAAAAACCCTTTTCAAAAAGAGTAAAAATCAAAAGAAGTTTAAAATCAAAATAAACTTTTAGGTTGTTTGATGGGAGAGAGAAATGATAAAAATACAGTCTGTTGTTGTGCCTGTAATTTTTTTTTTATTCGTAATTGAAGCACTGAGCATTTTGAGTAAAAAAAAAAACCATCTTTCAGTCTTGCTGAATTAGGATATAGTTAAATCTAAAATACATTTCTCTGCCTTGATGAGGAATCTTTCAGTATTTATAGAGCTGCACTAGAAAACTGCCAACTGCTCGTATGCATTTGAATTTGCTGCCCTTTATAAGATGAAGAAATCCTGAATCCTGCCTCTGAGTTATGAAACTTGAGCCCACTGCAGCCCACGTGCAAGCAGATGTTGGGGACAATTGTCACTGCAGCATTTCAGTATTTAAAAAAAGTTGAGAAGTTGGAAGTGTTGCTTTTTCATGGAGACAAGTTTGTTTTATATCTGCTAAGGCTTGGGACACCCTGATCAGGGGGGTGCAGGAATCCAAGGGAAGGTTGGTTGGGTTTTTTATCGTGCAGAGTGAGTTGGAAAGCTGTTTTTCTTTCATTTCCTTTCAGTTCCTTTAGTGGCCTGTGAAGCCAGACAAGTCAGAAATGATTTGTGATGGAGTACCAGGATATCCCAAAGGCATCCTGAAGTGTCTGTGCTGCTTTGTTACCCAGAGCAGCTGTGGCTGGAAACATCCCAGGCCAGCTTGGAGCAGCCTGGGACAGTGGAAAGTGTCCCTGCCATGGCAGGGTGGGAATGAGATGAACCTGAAGGTCCCTTCCAACCCAAACCCTTCAGGGATTCTGTGCTGATGTGCTTAGCAGAGATAAATGACTGAGATAAAGGAATTATTTATAATTCCTGGCTTCCTTGAGGTGGTTAGGGTTTTTCCTGTGTGCCCCTGGTGGGGTACTGGGATCAGGGGGAAGGGTCTGTCCAGCTGGGGACAGTGAGGAGGAGCTGGGCTGTGCCCCAACAGCTGTCTGCCAAATTCTGGCCTTCAAGGGCTTTCATTTGGGATGGAGATGAAGGCAGAGCCAAGCCCCTTTGGAACAGAAAGTGCCATTAATATTCATAACTGGAACTCTGTGTGAAACCCCATCTGTTGGTTCAGGTACAGCAGAGGAAGGCGAGGGGATTTATTCGAACTCCTGGGAGAAGTTTGATCTGTGCACTTGGTGCCTCTGCAAATGGGGGCAGCTCTGTTCTGATGAGTTCTCTGTGGGACAAGGGGGGTTGGCAGTGCCCTAAAATTGAAGAAACGAGCAAAATGCTCTTTTGAACACTTATTCTTTCTCACTCCTGCAGGTTTGAGCCTTTTCCCTGTGGAAAGCTGAGGGTATTTCAGGTAGGATCGAGGAAGGGATTGCCAGAAAGCAGTGCTGAGCTATTAAGTAGAGCAGTTCTGTTAATAAACCTGGTCCCAACCTTGTAGACAAAAGAATACTGTGGCTTTGTTGCCATAGTTTCAGTGCAAAATCTGACCTTAGCTACAATAACATTCGGTTAGAAAGAACTAGCTAATCAGTTTTCTAAAATTAGTGTGTTCCCTAGTACATAAGCCAGTATGAACAGGATATTTAATGAAATATTATACTTAGTCACAAGAGCCCAAGGGAGTGAAATGCCTTGATGAATTGTGGGGGTGGGGTGACATTGGTGCCTATCTTTTAATATAGCAAAGTTATTAAAATTTGGGGCTTGCTTAATATTTAGAGTAGCTAAGTGTGTTCTTCTGTGCACCCCAGCTGTTTTGCTCTGTTCCTTTTGAAAGGCTCTCAGAGTCTGTTCTGTGAGCTGGCAAGATTGAGATGCTGGACTCTCCTCAATCCCAAGAGCTTCCAGAGGACCTTCAGGTAAACTTGAGGGTGGGTGCTGTGTGTTGTGCCAGCACAGCCTGAGTTCTCTGTCTCACTCCTTTAGAAGGATGCAGGCAGATGGATAATGTCATAAATTGTGTGGAAAAAGCCCTGTGTGTGAGGACAGATGTCTCCCAGGTCCTGGGAACATCTTGAGCTGTACATTCATTATCTAAAGTGCTGAGAGACTGAAGGGAGAGCCTCAGGTAAGGTCTGGGGTGTAAAATCCTGCTGGCAGTCCAGAACACCTCACTGAGAGTGCATTTATTGTGCCCAGGCTCACTGACCTGGCCCTTGGTGAGATTTTATCCAACTGTGGTAACCTAGAGCCACAGATTTGTTTCTTTGCAGTACAGGAGCTGTGATGAATTACTGTTTTCTTAGGTGCAAGTTGGTTATTTTGGTATAAATATAAAAAATACAGAATAGGCAAGGCTGGGGTGGGAGGCAGAGTGGGCTGTCTGTTCCTCACTTGTGTTTGGAGTTCTTTGGAGCTGTATTCACCTGCTCTTGGGTGTTTGAGACAGCCAAATACACGGGGAAAGATTTTTTTAGACAAGGATCATCTAAATGATGCTTCCCAATTTGGTGGGAGCTTTTGGAATTTGGTAGCCAGTGAGTTCGAGTTTGCAGTGGATCATCACCTCTTGTGGCAGGGCTTTGCAGCTGAGGTTCCAAGTGCTTTTATTCAGTCAAAAGCAGCTGTAGTTCCTTTCAAGCCATTCCCAGGATTTAGCTGTGGGCTGTGCTGGATGTGTGGAAGCACAAACATTTGCTGCCAAACTCGCTCAGGTTTGGTTCAGAAAAGCATTTCCAGTTTGGAAGTGCTGACACTTGCAGGGCTGAGCCTCAGGCACAGCCTCTTGGCTGCCCTTGGCTTGGTGATTGCTGCTGAGCACACAGGGAAGGTGTGATCCCTGCTCCTGCATCCTCCAGTTCACTTCTAGATTTGCATGTTGATGCTTCAGGAGTTCTGCTTTTAGGTCTGCCTTCCCCAGGAAGCTTTAGGGAAACTTAGGGAACCAAACGTGGCCTCTCAAGCTTTTTCCCCTGGACATTTCTGTGTGGGCAGGTTTGATTTCCTCTCATCCCTTGATGTGTTTGGTTGTCCAGAGGGAGCAGGTGGATGTTCTGTGACACCCCTGGGGAGCTCATCTGTGTCCAACTCTGCAGTCTGTTCTGTAACATCTCCCTTCTCTTGTTTTTAGGACTCAGTGAAGTTTTGTGCTACTTGCAGTAGCAAAGTTATACAAAAAACTTCAATTGTTTCACTTTAAAAAGCCTTTATACTTTGAAATGAATTACAGCTCAAAAATATTTTCAGTTTAGGTTATTTACTGAAGAAGACAAGAGATAAGTGTGCTAAGTACCTGTATCAAGGAGGCCTTACAGGTGCTGTGCCCAAATGCCACATGGAAGTCATTAGCCCAAGAGGAACCCAACCCAGAAGTTAAATAATTTCACTTCTGATTTTCTGGGCAGCCTGTTGTTCACTGAGCAGGAGTGCTGACTGCAGTGGTGGTGTCTCAGGGAGGTGAAGCTGTGTTTGAGAGCAGTCAGAAGGAAAGTGGAGAGGCTGCCAGCAGAGCCAGCCATAAAAATGTGCTGTGAGGGAAGGCAGACCTTGCCAGGTGTCTTCAGCAAACGCTCTGTGCCACTCACACCTTCCTCCCTTCCCACACTGCAGGAGATGGAAAGTTCTGCCCTTGTTGCAGGATCTGGACTCACCCTTCAGGATGAAGTGTGGTACTTGATGTGTCAGCACCTGAGTGTGATCCCTCTCCAATTCCTGCTGCAGTTCCAGCACCTCCAGCTGCATTCTTCACTTGGCTAGTTGGACATGGAGGTGCCAGTGCTGATCTGTCAAGCTCCTGGTGATTTGGGGCCTGAGTGGATAAAAACCTCCAGTCTTTCCTGCCTGACTTGAGAGTTTGTGATCCAAACTCCGGGAAACAAGTGAGCTGTTGCTGAAGGTTCTTGTCTCTGAAAACTGCTTTGCATTTTTTTTGCCATCCAGAGAGGAATTTGCTGCTTTGAGGTCAGTCTTGAAAAGCACCTGACTGGATCTTTAGGAATAAACTGTTTGTTTCCTTGCTTGGCAGCTGGCTGGCTGGCTGGGGGTAGAGAGTTGCAAAAATCCTGGATTAGCTTTAGTGGCCCCCTGATAAATGTGTAAAAGAAGCCTTATGTCTCACATGAGTGTGGAAATACCAGAATAGCCATTAGAGATGGACACTGAGTGCAGTGTTTCTTGACAATTTTATTCTAATGAAGAACTGTTCAGTCAGAGAGGGACTCGAGGGGCTTTGTGTGTTAGGGCTAACACTTCTTCATTCCCAGCTTGTGAAAACAGTCAGCACTGAGCCCTCAGTGTTGGCAATTATCATCTGTTTTGATTATGTCATGTATAGAAGTTCAGTGAAAACATAACTCCTTGTGTTGTGGTTGAAGAGCCTTTCTGTAGCTCTCAGTGAGATGTTCAGAGTAAGAAATCTCCTGACAGCAGAGAAACCATGAGAGTGCTGAAAGCACTGCTACAGGATCCTCCCCTGCCTGAACCACAGCTAATTGTGCCTGAGCTGGGTTTTACTGAGGATACAGAGAGCTGTGCTATGCAGAAGCAATCTGGTAGCACTTAGACCTCACATTTAGTGAATGTCAACCCTTTTATTTGTCGAGGTTAAAAATTATACAAGGAAAAAAAAATAAACACAGAACTTGCAGGCATGAGGAAGTGAGGCAGCAACCATCCTGAAAAGGAAAAAATCTGAGCTAGAGCTGCAAAAATGCTTTCCCTCTCCTTTGGAGCAGCACGTGGTCTCCAGCCAGCAGCAGTTGGCTTTGGCCAGCCCCAGGGGCAGAGCTTTGGGCTGGTGGTGGCCCAGCACTGGTGGTGGCACCCAGTGCAAAGGGGCTGGTTTGGGTTGGGGATTCCAGCCCACAGCTGCTCCTGCTGCCCTAAAGCTGTGTTTTATTGTCAGAGAAAGGGGAATAAATTCTCAGAGTGCAACCAGCACCAGTGTGGAAAGAGAAAGAGCTCAGTCCCCTCTGGAGGGGAGGGCTGAGCTGGGTGTTGACTTTGGTGCTTTCCCAAACTCCTCCCAAAAGCAGGAATTGCAGTGCTGATCTGGCACATGCTCCAGACTCCCAGCTTTGAGTTACCAGCACCAAGTGGTGGATCTGTGATGTTGCCTGGTCACAAATGTCTTCAGCACAGAGCCTTTCCCAAGCACAGCATTTTCATGTACATTGAGGTGGATTTTTATGGCAAATGCATCCAGGTGCCTTTGACTTCTTGTTCATGTCTTAACACCAGGGTTGAGCAAAGAGGTTTTTTTGGAGCAGCCACTTCAGTGCAGCTTTGCTGGGGTTAATGTTGACTTTCCTTGCTCTGACCTTCAGAGGTGCATTTTCCTGGCTGATTGAAAAGCAAATAATGTCCCATACTCAGGTGATTGGCACAAAAACCGACCAGAAATTGAGGTCCTGTAAGAGTGACTCAATCACCACATTTTCCTGGGCAATAAAAATTGTGTGTTTGCTGTAGGAGCATTTGGCAGTGTTTATGGGATGGTGGCTCTGTAGGGAGAATAATCTTTCCCTGCTGCAAAGTGCACCCTCAATAAATAGGGATGGCAGCACCCTGAGCTCCAGCCTTGGGGATTGGAGGTAAATCTGAAGGCAATATAGATTTTACAAATAACCTTCTTGCTTGGCATTGACAAGCTTTAAAATAAGTGAAGAATTTCTTTCCTCCCACTCCCTGTCAGGCAGATGGCCTTGGTCATGAAGAATGACAATGAGGAGAAGATCCTTCAAATATTATCTATAAGATTTAATCCCAAATATAATTTTTTTCCATATGCAGCCTATCATGTGCTGCAAGTTTTTGTGTTCTGTTAAGATTTGGGCAACTTGACAGATGATAATTCTGTGTTGGGATCAAAATTTGCCTGCAGAGAACTCTGGGCTTTAACAGCTTATCTGCAGTCTCCTTACAGGTTCATGTATATATTTCTATATGTGTATATAAACAAATAAACATTGTAGGAGAAAGGAGTACAGCATATAGAAATGATTTTATATTTAATTGTAGTAGCTTATGCTCTGAATATCGACTAATAGTTCACAGCACCCCTTTTAATCTTAATATCATGGTTGACATTTAACTTGTAGTTTTTATCTGATACAGAAATAACTGAGAAGGATGTGTTTTCATGTTTGTTTTTTAGAGTTTAGGTGCAGTTACCTTGAAAGATCAGAAGGCATCACCACAGCTGCTCAGTGTTCCCATGCTCAGTGCTCAGCAGTGTTGGGAGGACCTTGAAGGCAGAGGAGCAGCAGGGAGAGCTGTAAAGGGGAGAAATGTGAATTATTCTTTGCCTCTCTGGAGTGTTTGATTGAGGGAAAGCCCTGCTGAGGCTGAGCTGTTTCAGGATGTGTTTCCAGAGGGGTGTCACAATTCCCTGGGCTGCCTCTGCACCCACCAAATGGGGAGAGGGATGTAAGGATGGGAGGAAAAACCTCCAAGGTTTTGAGATGTGAACTCCACATGGAGTTGTTAAGCCTCCCACTATGAGTAAAGCAATGTTCAGAGTTGAACAGGAGAAAATACTCTGTTCTTCCAACTTCTCCATGAATCCCTTAGTGAGAGAGAATATGAAAATATCCAGGTTTTTCTGTTTTCTGAAATTCAGCAGATAAAAGAAGCACAATTCAAAACCTCAGACAAAAAGTTCCTTGGGGGGAAAAAAAAAGCCATAAAAATCGGTTCTTGTTCTCAGGCCCTTTCCAGGGGATTTTTCTGAGCAAAATTTCCATTCTTTGAGCTCTCAGTGTTATTTTCATACCTGATGGCTGCATACATTTGTTCTGTACGAGGATCTTTGTGATCCTTCACTGAGGTTTGTTCCTGCCTAAATCCAGTGAGGGATTGAGGGGAGCTGTCTGCATCTCACACTGAATTAATTCCATCTTTCTGTACCTCGTGTTCCCTGCAGGTGTTTCCAATGTTTACATTTGCTGTTCTCTTTCTTGTGCCTTTTCTGTGCAGAAATGCTGGATTGGCCTGTCTGCTCTGGCTTTTTAGAAGTCTGCTGAGCCTGCTCCTTGCTCTGATGTTTAATGCAGGATTGAAGTTAAACATTGTGTTGGGAGCTGGATATCAAAGTATTCAAAAACCAAAAATAAAAGGGGGGAAAAAGTGTGAAGTAAAGAAACTGCAGCCTTAGACTGAAAAACTCAGGAACTTTAAAAGAAAAACTTTTCTCTGTCAGAGATTTTGAAGTGCCTGTCACTTCATGTTCCTTCCTTCAAGTCCTGTTTGGGGGCTCATTTCAAAAAACCACAGTGACTCAGCTACTTTGAATATCTGTTCTGTGGTGTGTGTTGGAAGCTCCCAGAGTTTCTCCCACCTCCAAATGTGGTTTTTATTGGTGGATAATTCACTGGCAGGATCTTGTGCACTGTGCTAATTTAAACCACACTTCCAATATTTAGATTTTGAAAGTGTAAAGGTATAGTGCCCTGATATTGGTGAGTAGAAAGGAGAATGTTTGTTTATAAATATTTATTATTTTGTCATTGTAAAGGTAAGCTTATCTAGATTTTTGTTCCAGATAAATGCTGAGTTCCTCTGTACAGCACTAAATGTTCTCGAGGGTGAGATTTGCCTTGTGCTGTTTTATGTCCTCAAACTCTTTGGGAATGGTGTGGAGAGAGTTGGTTTGGGCAGAGCTTTTGCTGAAGCAGTCAGGTGACCTAGTGAGAGTTCCTGAATTATATCAGAGGGAATTTTTGAGCAAAAAATTCCAAATTTGTGTGTCAGTACACACAAACCAGAACGAGTGGACTGTACAGGAGGGAACCACGTTTTTATCTCTGTTTGACACTCAGAATGCTGAGGATGCTGGGAATAGATGATAGGGACTGGATATTTGTGATGGTTGGGATAGGAAGGTGTCCAGTGGAATAACCTTTTCCTGAGACATGGATCTTCATGGTTCTTCATGAAGAATTGACAGGAATTCTTCCCCCATCTGTGATGGAGCTGTGACACAGCATCCTGTGAGGGTTTGCTGAGCTGGGTGCCACTGCCAGCTCCCAGCTGGCACTTTTGGGGTTCACATGGAGCCAGCCCAACCTGTGGCTGGAATTCCTGCAAGGGCTGGGGTGCTGCCCTGGCTCTGCAGCAGTTCCTGGTGCCTGTGCTGTGCGAGGGCTGAGCTCTCAGCCATCATCAGCTCGTGTTCCCTCCCCGAATTCCCCGGTGTGCGTGGAGGGGTTGCCATGGAGGAGAGCGTGGGGTGGGAGTAGGCAGGAGCTGCCTGGGGCACTGGGGGAGGATGCTCCTGCAAGGCTGCTCTTGCAGGCAGTGCTGGGAACAACTTCTGGCCAGAGCTCTGCACGTTCCCTGGGGAGAGCTCAGGTGGTTTGTGAGCAGCTTTTCTGGGAGCAGAGGGGCTTTTCCTGCTCTGCTCTGGAGGGTGACACCTCATGGGCATGGTGGCCTTCATGGACCTTTGGGTTAGCCAAGTTCCTTGCCCATCCTGTGTGCATTTCTGCACTGTTTAAACCCATTGAAATAAAGACTGGACTTGGCACTCAGTGCCATGGTTTAGTTGATGAGGAGATGTCTGGTCATAGGTTGGACTTGATCTCAAAGGTCTTTTCCAACCTAGTTCATCCTGTGATTCTTCCCCTTCGTGGTGTGCCCCTTCAAGGATGTGCAGAACAACTCTTATTACTTCTTTGAAAGTCCTCTGCAAATTTTTCAATCTAGCAAAAAGGTTCTGATTCTGGACTGACACATCCATCTGCTCCATCACAGTGGGTTTATCAACAGTTTCAGTTTAAATATTTTTAGTGAAAAAAAAGTTGATTTGTGTATGTAACAGGCATATGGCTTGAGGCTTGTACTCAGCAGCTGTTTGGGTGTATTTATTAGGAAAAGTACCAGGCAGGGATGTTTGGTAAGAATCTTTTTCTCTGGGGTGAGGATGGGGTGTTGGAAGTCACTCAGCATCCTCGAGCAGCTCTGCAGTGAAGGCTGGCAGCTTTCTCAGTTCAGCGGTCATTTGTGTCCCCAAACGTGGGACACAGTGTCTGAGAGTGTGGGCAAGCTGATGACAACTTTCCAGACATGTTACATCAAAGAAATGGAGATAATGTGCATGAAAACGATACCACTTGGCAGTGTCTGTAGTAGTGCAGCTCAGGGCTGGAATAGCAGATCTGTTCTGTCCCTGCTCTCACTTTCTGTCACACTTCCAGCTCAATATTGCCTTGTAAAAAACACAATATTATTCTCACAGTGTCATGGAAGTGATTTGGCTCAGGAGCTGCCCTGCATTGCACGTGGTTCTCCAGCAGCTCATCTGGTTCTCCTCAAAGACAGAGGTTTTGTCACGTTTTTAACCACACTTGCAATGGCTTCACCTCGTAAAAAAAAAAAAAAAAAAGCTTTCAAAGCTTTTTGAATGAGCAAGAGGGGAAATGTGCACGATGGAAGTGCTGCCACAGGGCACCAGTGACACTTCTGTTCATTGATGGTTCTGTTTCTGCAAGGGCTGGAGATTGTGGAAATGGAATTCAGTGAGTTTGTGCCAGCCAATGGCTTTTATTCAGACCCATAATCCTTTCTTGAAGTTTTTCATTTCATTTACATCTAGTATCATAAGTACTCTTTAATAAAAAGCAATGGATTCATTCTGCAAATACCTAACAAGCAGTTTGTGTGTGAGCAGAGTTCTGGAATGTTTTCAATGGGCAAAGGGAAGGCGTGGTTGGTATCGTGAAGTTCATCTTTTAAAAGTCCAGAGACTTGGCAGACAAATTAACCTCATTGCTCCAGTGGTGTCCTCCTCACAACACCTCATTAAAATGAGAAATACACATGCACAGTGCCAAGTGCTCATCCAGATGGAAAAGCTCAGGAAACTGCAGATAATGAGCTTTTCACATCTTTTTCATGTAGGTTTTTTTGATTTTTAAACATGATTTCCATATCCTCAGATGTTTTGAGGGGAGTTTTTGTTCTGTTTGTACCATTTACCTTGGAATAAGGGTCAGATATTTCATCAGGACAGTTGGCACTTTCCATGACTGAGCCTTTGGCTAACATCATTTTGCTGGGTTTCATTTGAGATTTGCTCAGTTGTTATTTCTGAATCTACTTTTTTGAGCATCTCTAATACCAAGGACACTTGCAATCCAGATTTCATAATTTGTGTCTGGTTTATCACGTGGGAGTTGCCTGTTGGATTGAGAGGTTGAGAATTTTGCTTTTTCCAAAGGCTGGAATTATTGTGGGTGAGAATTATTCCTGTGGTCTGCAGGTGAGTGCCATGGTCTGGTGCTACCTCCTGCTGCTGCAATGTTCCTCTGGAGTCATAAATCTGGGGAGCATTGTTTGAAACCTCCTCTGTGGGAGAGCTGGCAGGGGCATTGAGCCCTCTTAGAGCTGAGGGTGCCAAGGGCTGGGTTTTAGGGGCTTGTCACCATTTCAGGCTGTCCCAGCATGTCCCCACCTGAGGGTTTCACCTCCTGCTCTTGGGCTCTGCTCTGCAGACCCACAGTTGTAAATTGATATTATCAAAGCTGTGGGATGGAATCAGATTTTTTTTTTTTTTTTGGTCGTTTCTGCTGTTTCTGAATGCCAGGATTTTCTGCAAAAAAGGAAAGTTCAGCTGAGACGTGATTAAATTAATTTGAAACTTGAAATCCTGCAGATCAAGGCACAAAACTGGTGTAGATCTGGAAGTGGAAACTGGACAACCTGACACAACCAGAAAGCAGTTCTAATGCAATTATGATGGAATTAATAATTGGAAATCAAGACAGTGATTGAAACAAATGAAGGAAGAGAACGGAAAGGAGCAGACAGTGTTAAAAGAAGATTTCAGTTCATTTTTCTCAACTTGGAAGGTTTTTTCTGCTGTGAGGCTACTGACAGAGGTGGTGTTTGTGAGCCAAGATGATTGTCTTTGCTGACTCTGGGTGGATGTGAGTGTAGGATGCCTTCAGTGGTGCAGCTGGTGTTATTTAATAATTCTCTCAGCCCATCCATCACTTCTGAATCCAGCATTCTCCCTCACTGATTCATGTGTTATCATTGTGTCAGTAAGGCAGCTTGAAAGATGGCTGAAAACAGTGAAAATACCTAATTATTGTTCTTTGTGGAAAAGGAAGTTTTTAAATAGCTGTAGCATAAAACAGCTTGAATACATTTATTTTCTGCAGTTCTCAGGCACGCACACAGGATATTCTTTTTACTGCTTGTTTTTATCTCCAGGATTTCAGGGCAATGAGGGAGGCATTGTCAGCACCTAAACCCAGACTTCTCTGCTTTGTAGTTGACATGAAGTTAAAGAAGGTTTTCTTTGCAGGTGTGTTTTAACTCCTTGGCTTATCCCATGAAGTTTTGGTGCTCCTGTGGGCTCTTACATCCTGTACTCCAGGGACATAATCAGCTGTGATAAACCAAGGAGCCAGAGAAGCTGCTCTGTGTGTTGGAAAATAGACAGCAAGTTAACAGAGTGTTTATTTCTGCAGCAGGCTCACACTGGGAGCGTGTATGAAACATCCCTGAGATGGATGAGCGAGTGTTCCGCTGCTTTTGCTGGAAGACAATGAGCTAGTAGAGCAGGCAGAAATAAATTGAATTATGTTCATGCGTTTAAAAGAGAGAGAAGAAAACAAGGGCTCAGTTGAGGTTGAAAAAGGAGCAGGTTGTGTTTGGCAGCTCAGTTTGTGGTGGAAGCACGTGGGCAGCTCTGTGCAGCAGGTGAATCGCATCCATGTGGGACACAGGAGCATCCCTGGGAGCTGGGATTGGCTTGGCCTTAAGGGAACATGGGGGAAATCTGGGTTAGATGTTAGAAAAAAGTTTTTTTACTGGAAGTGATGAAGTACTGGAATGGTTTGCCCGGGGAGGTGGTGGAGTCACCATCCCTGGATGTGTTTAAAAAAAAAAAAACTGGATGAGGCACTCGGTGCCGTGGTTTAGTTGAGGTGTTAGGGCTGGGTTGGGCTCGATCTTGAAGGGCTCTTCCACCCCGGCGATTCTGTGGCTCTCAGGTGCTTCAGGACACGGCAGGTGCCCCCTGGGTGTGTCTCTCACAGTCTCTGTGGCTTTACCTGTTGGCAGTGGCTGCCCTGCATCTCCAGCCCCCCGGACCCCCCTGAGGATGTGCTGCCAGAGGGGGTGAGCGCTGCAGGCCCATCCTGGCAGGCTCTGCTTCCTCCCAGGGCTGCAGAACATTTGTTCTTGCCATGTGCAGTGCAGCCCAGCGGGGCTGGCTGCTCCCCATCGTGCTGGGATCCAGCTGTCTGCCGTCCCGGGTCCAGCGTGGCTCCTCTGCCTTGGCTCCCACCGCTCGCTTCCCTTATTTGGTCACGCACAGCTCCTCAGCTCTGCCCCTTCTGCTGCTTTAGGGACGATTTTCCACTTTCATTTTTGATCTCTAAAGCCACGGATTGTGTTTCAGCAGCGGTGCTGGCACAGCTTAACTCTTAAGTGCAGTCAGACTGGAATATTGTGATTTTTAGAAGTGCTTGGCTGTTTCACTCTGTGCTGTAACGCTCTGCCTTGCTGCTGCAGAGGCAATATCCAGCAGCACTTGTGTTTACGGGGTATATACACCTTGTCAGCACAACCTGCTTATTAAATGACTTCCAGAGTGCAGCCTTCAGTGCTAAGATGACGTTCTGGAGGCCAGATTTTAATTAGCTGCATGATTTGTTGGCGTTTTCCGTGCCGTGTTCCTGGGAGGGGAAGCGGCTCCCGAGCGAGCTCGGACAGATTGAGCTGCATCACTTGCTGGGCCTCAGCACAGCATCTCTGGGCCCCTGCCAAAAAGGATGGGGACTGTTTAAAGTGGAGAGAAGGGAGAGGCCTTTGGGAGGTGAAAGGCTCAAGCTCAGCGAGAGAAAGCAAGGAATGAAACTTCAGACCTGGAACAGATGTGGGCAGATGTGCTGGGTTTGCAGCACAGCTGGGCAGCAGGACCCTGCTCTCTTCAGCTCCAGGGTGTTGTTTCCCATAGTTAAGCCTGGCCTGGGTTTTTTTTTTTTTTGCATTGATCTTTGCTTTACTAAGCCAGTTTCTGGCCAGGCTGGACACCTGTGGCAGCTCAGACCTCCTGGGTGCTGCCCATGCCTGCCCACAGTGTTGGTCACAGCTGGCTGTGCTCTGTGAGCCCTGCAGAGGAGACACCAGCTCGGGAATTCACTCAGGATCTGTCAAAACCTGCTCTCAGTTGGCTCATGCAGGGAGGAGGAGGGTGGGCACGTGGCAATGTGATAGGGAAGCATCCATGGTGTGGGAACTGTGGTTAGAAAAGGAGTTGTCAATGCTGTGCTGTGACAAAAAGTGCAGTTGCTGCCTTGGAAAATACAGAAAAAGAAACATTGCTAAAAACCAGTAATTATTTTTTTTCCAGTTTTGCTTTCTGGCAGAGCCTCAAGAGAAGTTTCTTGTACTTCCAGAAGGGTAGGAGAGAAAATCCAGGAGGGAAATGGGCAGGAACACCACTGACCAGTCTTGGATCTTGGTAGCTGTGGGACCTGCAGATATTGCTGGGAGAGGGAGAAATTCTCTTCTGCCATGCTCATGTGGAGAGGGAAGAAAATCGTGGCATGAAACTGTGAAAATGAATAGGTTAGAAACAGAAATAGTGGAGTGCTGGATGGGATCACTTCAGGTGTTACGCCAGGAATGGAGCAAATTCTGCCCTTGGAAGGGAGGGTGAGCTGAGGGAGCTCTCCAAGGGGCTGCCAGCCCTGTGAACCTGCTTGTGGAATTCTGCAGGGGGCAGTGGGCTGGGAGTTGAGCAGGGCAGCACCTGGTGCAGAAGGAAAGAAACAAACAAGTAATTCGGGCAAAGGGTCCCAAGTACTTCATTAGTCTAAGAAAAATTGAAGCACTAAATTCAATTTTATTATTTCTTCCATTCTTCCAACCAAGGCCTCAATAATATTATCAAATATTTATTTCATCTCCCTACATCTTTTTTTGGCAATGCAGTTTTTCTTTAAGCCAAATGCATTTAAGAGCTGAAAATGGAGCTGCTTTATTGAACAGCTGAAAAATTTGCCTTTTCTCTTGCACGATGCTGTGTTGCTTCATTCCTTGTGACACGCACACGAGACATTTTTAAACAGAAGTGACTTTTATTATGCTGTTCAGTCAGCTCTGTCTAATAGCACAACAGTATTCTTTCCATGCTGGTCAACACTGGTGCTTCCAGAGGGGATTTGAAATTTGATCTTCCCTTGTTCTTCCTGTGCTCAGAGCTTCCAAGCTTTCCCTGCCTCCTGCCCCCACTTCCTGCCCTGTTTGCAGCAGGAACTTTAATCCGGAAAAGCAGGAGCAAGTGAAGAAGCAAATGTGAGAATGAAATCCAAGGGGTGAGCGGCCAAAATTAAATGAAATATGGCCAGAAAATAAATATGCTTTGGTTTACTGCCAGGGTGAAATGGAGGCTGAAAAGGCCCAAAGATTTTGAGGAGGGAACGTTGGAGGGTTCCTGTCCTGAGAATTGTGTTGGTGTCTCACAGGGAGATTTGTCATGGAAACTATTAAAATGGAGATTGGGAATGGCTTCCTGGGTCAAGGATCCAGCTCCCAGGCTGGGACAAAGGCTAGAGCCACAACAATTTACTTAAAAATGCTTCTGCAGCTCATATGACATCAGTTTGCTGAATTCCTTGCACATAAAGTACGAATCCTTCTTTTTGTGTGTAAAAAGTGATTTTCAGAGCTTGTGAAGGAGAGAAAGGGGTGGCCTTTCAATCCCTTGTTCAGGGTTTCTTTTCATGCTGCACCAGAGATGGAGCTGAGCTAAGACACAAACACTCACTGGCACCAGCAGCTTCCTTGGGACCCTGGGTTAACTCCCATTTTGTGCAGTTCTGAACCCCTCACTTGAGGTTTTTTCCTTTTTCCCCTCTCCTCAACATGAAGAGGCTTTTTTTTTTATTCCAGACTTGTATCTGTTATTAGCCAGGAGCCATCAAAGTGCTTTGATGATTTATAAAGAGATTATTCTTAAGTAGCTTCTCCTGGTTGAAATTATCCCTTGTGTCCATAAATGAGGCTGTACCTTTAATGCTTCCAGGGGTATTTACAGCTTTCTCTGGGGGAACCTGCTCTGTTTTGTCATCTCAGATCTCTTGTAGCCAGTGTTGTCCATCCAGGGACACATTACCCATCGTGATGGCAAGAAGAGGAATGGTTTTCTTGCTTTTTTAGCCTGAATGGATGTCAGATGGGGTATGTTGTAGTTAAATCAGTGGGGTTGAGGGTTTTTTCCTTTCTACTTGTGCTGCTCTCTCTTCTGGCTCTGTGTTTTCACGCAGCATCTTCCCTCAGTACCAGAGATAGAAAAAAGCATCTGGTCTTTCCTGCAAATGTTTCCTTTTGGAACTGCCTGTATATCCAGTGTCTAAATATTTCTCTCTTTTCGAGTAGCAGTTTTCTTTTTGAAGGAGACCAAAGAGGTTACGTGTAGAAATAAAACAAACACTGGTGTGTTCTGAGCTCTTTGGAACACAAGGTGTTTACTTAAAGGTGCATTTCTCAGGTCAGCTTTAGTTTTAGCAGACATTGATATTCAGTGTCCAGCTCTCAGGTAGATAATTTTTCTCTCTCTGGAATCTCTGTTCAGTCCTCTCCCTTTGCTTTGATAGCTCAGCTCCAAGTTAATAACAATTACATTATTTCCTGTGTTGTTACAGCTTGAACAAATGAAGCAGCAATTCCCATTGGTAGGGTTTTGCATAAATGAATATAATAGCAAGAGGGTGGTTACCCTTGTGTCTTGCAGATAGGAGTTGAGGGTGGTTATTTTAACATAAAAATTAAAATATATTTAGATCACAAATGGTGCACGCTCTCAATTTAAATGTTGGTTGCAAGGGTGATTTTTCCCCCCTTTATTCTGCTTTAAAAAGCAAGGCATTGAAAGCCCTTGAAACACAAGATGCAGCAGCACAAAGCAGGGAGGTAACAGACGTCACCACAGCAGAAACCACTAATAAATTTTGTCATGTAATTAGTTCAGGGTTGGGATCCTGAGTGATTGGGCTGCTTTGCAGAGGGATGGGATTGCCACGAGATCTCGGGGCTTGGAAGAGAATCCTAGAATGGATTGGGAGGGGACCTTAAAGCCCACCCAGTGCCACCCCTGCCATGGCAGGGACACCTCCCAATGTCCCAGGGAGCTCCAACCCCAATGTCCAACCTGGCCTTGGGCACTGCCAGGGATCCAGGGGCAGATTTCCCTGTTCTTCACCTGTGCTTCAGTTTCCCCACTCGTGGAATGGCAGAGCTCTTGGCAGCCTGAGGCTGGAATTCAGCTGAGTTCTTCCACCAGGCTAAATGTGCAGGCTGCAGGTTTGGATTCTTGCTGGGATGGAGCTCCTTGGGGACCACAAAAACTCTGATCTGAGCTGCTGTGCTCCCAGCAAAGCTTGGTCACTGCAAATTGAAAATGAAAGGATGTCTTCTCCTCACAAAGAGTCATTCCAGTAGGATCAGGTTCTTTTTTTCTCCCTCTTCGTGGAAATGCAGGAATGATTAATAATCAACACATTTCTGTGGCTGCTTTTGTTCTATATTCTTTGAACCTCTTAGGCTGTCATCTGTTAATTTTAAATCTCAGAAGGAACAAGTATAGAAATAGATGATGGAGTAATCCAAGGGTTTCTGAAAAGGTGAAACTTGTCTGTGATTGAATACGTGCATTTTGTATTATTCTCCTGTGTGAAAATAGTGCATTTGAGCCCAAGAGAGGTCTTCATTTTGTCTTCAAATAAACTCCTCATCTTGTGGAGTGTTCCCATCCTTGTGAGTGTATTAAAGCTGTGCAATTTTGTAAATACAAAGTCAACAACTTCTATTTACATCATTGCCAGCGATGTTACTTCTTCCTTGCTGCTATTCTTTTGTATTTAAAATAAAAAGATACTTTCTGTGTGTTTATTCTCTCCTGTGAGCAGGCCTTGGGCCTTGTGAAAATATCAGGTATCTATGTATAGAAAAGTCTGAAGAGAAAATGCTAAATTTCGGCAGGGAATTGCTGGTTTTCTTTTAATTTTAGTTTTGCTGTGCAAAAATGTGTTTGGTTTTTTCCAAGTAATGAAGAAACAGCTGTGTTGGTGTTAAATATTCAGTGGATTTGTAAGTGACTTATTTAAAGAGCTTCATCTTTATAAGATTTCCCTCATTTGAAAGCACCCTAAAGTATGTTTTTTGTGAGGGGGAGTAATTTCTCTTGGTTCTTACCTTTCTCCAGTTGACATTTTGGAGAGTCTGGGTTTAAAACCCGAAATAACACGGCACACCTTTTTGTTGCCAACGAAGTATTTGATTCCTGCTCTCTCCAACTGCAGAAAAGTTGGTGAGGACCTTCTAAGTGCTTAAAATAGGCAGTGGAGACTTGGAAAAAATGAGTGGTGGATTGCACAACCAGCCTGGCTGGAGCTGAAGCTGCTTCCAGATCTTTCTGGAATGAGTGTGCTGGAGAAGGGGCTGAGATCCCCAAAACTGAGCTGAGTCTGGCAGCAGCCACGATGGCACCTGAAGGAGCTACAAAAAATAATAGGGGAGAGATTACCAGGGTCTGGAGGGGCAGGACAAGGGGAAAGGGTTGCCAGTGCCAGAGGGCAGGGCTGGATGGGATTTTGGGAAGGAATTCCTGGCTTTGATGGGTGCCCAGAGCAGCTGTGGCTGCCCCTGGATCCCTGGCAGTGCCCAAGGCCAGGTTGGACATTGGGGTTTGGGACAGTGGGAGGTGTCCCTGCCATGGCTGGGGTGACACTGGGTGGCTTTAAGGTCTCTTCCAGTCCAGAACATTCCATGATTCCATTGATCTTTGCCATTCTCTGGAAGGTGTTTGACGTTGTCTGCTGGAGCTTTGGGTGTCAGCAGTGCCTGTTCAGGAGCTTTCTGAGCTGTCCTCATAAAATTGACAATAATGGCAACAGTTAATGCCCAAAACAGTGGGAAAAGCCTCTGAAGGGCAGTCTGGAATTGCATGGGAATGTTGGACTTGAATATTTCTAGAGAGTTTTGTATGAAAGAAGGTGGTGATTTCTTGGGTGGCTTCTGAAATACTCAACTCTCTTCTCCATATCATTTCAGCCTTTCTAATCTTGTTATTTGCAATTTTGGGCAAATCTTGCATTTTATTTTCAAATAATCTTATTAACGTACTACCTAAACGTGATTTAAATTCCCACATGGTGGAGTCTGTTGTAAGAAAAAGTCTTTGTCTGGTTTGCCATTGTGCTTTGAGAGCAAAAATTGGGCACTTGAGGTGTGGCTGCTTGGGCTTGGACTGGAGGGAAGGGTTGGAAGTTTGGAATCTGTGCTGGGTTGGGATGGAGCACAGCCTAGTCAAGAAGGGAAAGTAGAAGGAGAAGAGCAAATGGAGGAGAAGGAATTGGCAGCTGGCATAATGCTGCTGGCAAGTTTCCCTCTTCCTTGAGCCCCAAAATACTTTGGAACACGGGGGTTTTCAGCCTTCCCAGGATCCTTGCCTTTGCTGGTGCATGCAGAGGGTATCCAATCCTGGCTGGGATATTTTGGGGAGCTGCAGGAGGCAGAGGCCCATGTGGGCTGTCAATGTCCCACCAGTGAGAGCATTCATCTCTCACGTGGTGCAGGTGCAGCCTCCCTTCATTCCATGCAGAGAAATCTCTGATGGAAGAACAGGATTTAGCTGGGGAGCACAGAAATGTACATTTGATATGTGCACATGTAGCATTCATCATCCTGGTGGGGTAGTGTAGGATTATGCAATCCCTTGTTCCTGCAGGACCTTCGTTGGGTGTTCAGGCTTGATGTGTCATCATTTCATCACCAGTGACGTTGTATTTTATTTTTATACTTCTTCATTGTGCAATTCTGCCATTTTTCACTGTATATCATGAGGATCTGAAAGGAAAATGCATTCCTTCCTGGTTAATATGCAACAAACAGTCTATAAAAAGATGTCGTTACTGTGCAGTAATTGCTTTATTTATCACCTTTCCTATGTGGCTGAAGCTGCTCGAATCACTGAGTGGAGCAGGGAGCTGATGGTTGCCTTCACTTTTAATTTTTGGCTTTGGATTTTTGGCTCCTGTTGCAGAAAGAGGCCTAAATTCCATCAGGATGGTGTCTGACAAGCATGGGCTTATCTTGCACAGTCATCAGGACTGTGGGTTACAGATCAATGACCACGATGGTACTCAGCCAGCACATCCTTGACTTTGTAAACATCCAAGGCAGTGGGGGTCTGCAGATCTGAAAGTCATCTGGCCATAAAGTTCATGTAGTTTGACCTGTGGTGAAATGCATTTGGTGGCCATATGAAGGTGAATAAGGCAAAGTTGAATTTCTCAACCACTTCAGAAATAGATTTCGTAGAACAAATACTAGAAAAAAAACATATTGGGTGCTTTTCATTGTTTGTTTTAGATCTGTAGCTTCGTTACTAGGGAGAAAACCTAAGGAAAACATGTTCTGCTTTGCCTTCTTGCACTGGACAAGGTCAGACTCTTGTAGCCCTCTCTGGGTGCTCCAGGCAGGAAGAGGGGGTTACTTGCAGTTAACAATTTGGAAGTTAAGCCTAACTTGACAACTTTCTTTACTGAAAAGGATGGAAAGAGGCACACTGTGACTAAATCTAGCCTACAATTAATTCTTCTCTGCAGTTCTGTGTGTTAATTGCTGTCATTGTGTGAACTGATGGTTTAAGCAAAAATAGCAAATTTTATAACTGGTGTGTTGCTTACAATGCAGAGTCTTAGCTCGGAGTGCCAGCCCGCAGTGGCTCTTTGAATCTCTGCTGTGCTGTCAATCTCTGTGAATCATCCCGATGGAAATGAAAAAAGTGGTGAAGAGTACAAACCTGGGAAGTGTGGTTTGCACTTTTCCTGGAGGTTCAGCAGTCCCAGGCTGGCAGGGAGAGTGAAAGTGGAGCTGAGTTCCTGCAGAGATGCAGCTCAGCCTCCCTCTGAACTGTGTCCCTGAGCTCTGTCCTTCCCCAGTGTCACTGCCCAAGGGCCCCAGTGCCATACCCAGCTCCTGCCGTGGCATCTGCTCTGGGGGTCCTGGGCTGCTCAGCCAGGATGGAATGGGATCATCTCTGAGCTCCTTTCCACCCAAACCATCCTGGGATTCTTTGCCCTTCTGTGAACACCTTCAGGGCGTTGCCTGGTGTGCTCTGGGGCTGGATTGGAGGAAAGGCATGAGAAGAGTGATGCTGTCCATCTCAAACAGCATCCAGAGGTGAAATCACCAAGCTCTGTCTCAGCACCTTCGGCAACTTCATCCTCTGGCAGAGCTGCCATGAGCTGTCTCCAGCATGGGGTTTCTCCCTTTCTGGTTGATGTGTCTCCATGAACAAGCAGCTCTGCTTTTCAGGCACTGAGGATCGACCCCAGGTGGGTTTCTCCTCACCTTGCTGCTTCCCAAATCACGGTGCTTGGCCGTAGGGATGCACCAGGAGCCTGGAGAAAGGCTGTGTGAACCAGGAGCCTGCAACCTTCCATCCCCTGTGCTGCCAGAGAGGCTGGAACAGCCTCCTGCCTCTTCTGGCACTTTGTTTGAACTTCTGAGCTGCTACTTTAGGCGCTGCCTTTGAATAGCTGAATTTATTTTTTTGCGTGTTCTGTTGCTTAGCGACGACAGGAGGAAAAACAGTCACTGCAGCTCGTGTGGGTTTATTACTGATAAGTTAGCATCTCTAATACAGAAATGTATTTCTAATAAGACTAATGAGCTGTGATTCCTGACTTTTGCCAGGCAGAATGTTAAATAAACTGTGTTGCTGCACTGGGTATAGAACCTGACACCCTGAGGGGTTTGATGTTACCTCAAGCCATGCCTTGAATGTCTGTGCCTGTGCAAGCTCTTGTTTGAGAGTATTTTGTGCTGTTGTCACTTCATTAGGTGAGGAGTTTATTTTTTTTGCCCAGTTTTCCCTAGCAATAGAAGGGATTTGATTTAAAAACTAAACTGACAACAGCAGCAGTGAAAAAATCCAAAGCAAACCCCCCCCCCCCCAGCCTGACAGAGTTTACCTGCTGAAGTACAAAAACTTCAAGCTGAAAGTGCAGAAACCAAGTCTGTGCCTGGGAAAGCACTGGAATGTGTTCCCATTTTAGTCTGGTACTGTTTTTGACTGGGACAAGTTATAAATTTTCTGGTCTTGCATCAGATGTTGGCAGCAGCAGTTAGTTTTTATCATTCATTGGGGCAGCATTCCTGTTGCTCAGAAAAGCATTTGTCTGATCAAGAGCTTTTTGGAATTTGTTTATAAAGCTTTCCTTGCCGCTGGAATACTTGGAGAGCGTTAGCAGCAAGGATCCAGCTAATTCTGAGTGCCTGTAGCCATGCCTGTGTTTGTTCCATGCTTTTCTAGATTGCCTGTTCAAGCTGTGTCCCATGAACCGCTACTCGGCGCAGAAGCAATTCTGGAAGGCAGCAAAGCCAGGAGCCAACAGCACCACGGATGCAGTGCTGCTCAATAAACTGCACGTGAGTATCCCCCTCCTCACCCTCAGCATCACACCCAGCAGCTGCTTGAAATGAGGATTTCCTTGGCACAGTTGACGAGGAGACCCCGAGTGGACAGAGAAATAAATCAGCGTGCAAGATTCCTTCGGAGACGTTCGCTCCAAGTCTTCAATCCTCTGGTTTATGACAAAATCACGGAATAAGCTGAGTTGGAGGGGACCCACAGGGATCATCCCAGCTGCCAGCCCTGCACAGACACCCCAACAATCCCACCCTGTCCCCAGGAGTGTTGTCCAATGCTCTGGCAGCCTCTGTGCCCATTCCCTGGGGAGCCTGGGCAGTGCCCAGCACCCTCTGGGGGAAGAACCTTTCCCTAAAATCCAGCCCCAACCTCCCCTGGCCCAGCTCCAGCCATTCCCTGGGTGCTGTCTGTGTCACAGAAAATGGACAGAACCCCCTCCTGTTCCTGCTCAAGCTCTGTGCCCCCCTGCACTGTGTCCATGACACTGCAGCTCTTGTCTTTAACCTGTAGAAGAGATAATGGTGCTCCAGGGGAGCATTTTGGGCATTAAAAGCATAAAAAAGGGACGCTTGAAACAATTGCACAGAGCAGTCTCAGACACTGCATCTCAGTGTGGGAAATCAGGAGCTGCTGCTCTGATCCATCTATTGGGACTGCTCAAACAAACATCACTGCAGTTGATACATGGGAAGGTTGATGGGTAATTATGAGTAATTATGAGGCCAGACAGCCTCTCCTTCCGTATTAGCGTGCAGTATTTAATATTTTCTGGGTAAAATGTTGACATTCAGCAGCTGAAAACTCAGTAAAGCAGTTGATTGCTGTTTTTAGAGCTCCTATATAAAAAAAAGCCAACTTAACTTAAATACCATCTGTTGACTTTAGAGTTAAATAAACTCAGTGTTTATGTTAAAATTACATAGCTGGAGTACTTCATGTCAAAATTACAATTCTGAATATTTTTAGGTTCTTTAAGCCTATATTAAGCTCATTGTAGCCTGGAATATGAAATGGCCCCGTAGGAGAGTGTCACTTGCTGATTGCCATATGGCTGCCTCGCTCCTGCACTTCACAAAGACCCACTGGTGGACTCCTTCTGCTTCAAGAAATGTATTTATAACCCAAAAGTATCAGCTTGGCAGGGACAAAGCTATTTTGGTAGCACAAAGCTGCCTCACCTGGGCCGTGTTTCTCATGTTGATGAGGGGAGTAGGCTGTGGCAGCAAGTTTGGAGTGATGGGGGTGCTGGGGTTGGTGCTTGGGTGTATCAGGAACAGGGAGAGTTGATGGGTTTTAACAGAAAATAGTCTAAATACTGCAACGTGTAAAAGAAAAAGCCTTTGGAATTGCCCTGGATTACATTCTCATGTGGAGTACATCCCAGTGCAGGTGTTTGGGACCTGTCCCTACTCATCTGACACTTTTGTGTCAGGGTCCTGGAAATGCAGCATGAGATTCTTGCAGGATGAGATTTTTCCAGGATTAGCCTGAGCCCAGTTACGTTTGCACAGAAATGTCCCACCAAGACCTGCTTGATTTGGAGAAAGGATTTGAGTGCTTTGTAATTTTATTGGGGATTATTTAATCTGCATCACTTGGACATGGAATCTGATGGGACCAGTCAGGTCTGCAGTGACAAAATAATCGTGTCCCATGGACATCACTGATCTCAGAACTTCTTCCTGCCACTCCTGAGTGTCCATGGGTCACCTTTGCCACTTGCTCCACACCCTGTGCCTGTGCTCCCAGCTCTGAGCTCTGCCCAGCACGAGGTTTCTTTATCAGAGCATTTCCAACGCAGCTGATGATGCAAGATGTGTTCATCATCATCACTTGCCTTTTTTGGCTTCTGTTTGTCTGCTGGTGGAATTTATTGTCTGCCACGGAGCGCTCCGTGCTGAGGTCAGGTTATTTTAAGTTAATGCCATTTAAGGGATTTAAAATCTGGGACACTTGTCTCTCTGTGGTCACAGCATCCGAGCTGCTTGAGGAGCTGACATCTAGTGGCCAGAAAAGTGGTTCTCCTGGAGTGCCTGTCAGGTCCTAAATCTTAAATCCTAAATCTTAGTTGTACTTTCACAGGAAAAAAAGTTTTCTATGTTTATAATAAATGTAGCACCTAGTGTGGCAGGGCAGTCCTGGCTGTGTTTGCTGTAATTTGGGAGGACTCTGGTGTCTTGAAGAAACCTTTTCTTGACAAAGTAATTGGAAATCAAGCAAAAAAGTTGTATTTCACTAATACACAAAAAATTGTGTTGCATTGCATGACTGAATAAAATTTTGAATTTGAAAGAGCAACTGTTTCTCAGATTCTCCTGCAGTAAGAAGCCAGTTTTCATACCTAGCACAGCATCTAAGAATAGCACATTTTGAGTGAGCTGGAGCTGGTTAAATTTTCTAACAGTGTGCAAGTAGCTGCTGGAACTTCACCTCACTGTATTGAGGAGCTCTGGGCACTTTTCTTCTCCAAGGGAAACCTGGACCCACCACAGTCCTTGAGACCTGAGAACCAAACCATAATCCTCCTAAAAAGTTCAATTTTAAATTGCTCTCCACCTCCAGATAGCAGTTAAAGCAAATACAGATTTATGTTTTTAATTCAGAATATCATCTTTCCTGTAAAGTGAAGGAGAATTTCTTCACCAAATGAAGTTGTTTCAAAGCAGCCTGGGCCAAATAGCTCACTTTTAAAGCAAGAATGGCAAGAGGCTCATTGTTAATTATTAATTAGGTCTTTGTGTCCTTATAATAATTCAGTTTTGCAGGGTTTCCCCTTTTTCCCTGTCATGGTGGTGCAGGAATGCTCAGCTGTGGCACAGAGGATCCATCACCTCAGGGAGCATGAGCCCAGATGTAGAGAGTGGGAACTCTCAAATCCAGGGCTGCAGTGGGCATTGGTGCATTGGAGTCTCCAGAAAAACACAGCCAGGAGGGCGGCTGGAGCCTGTACTGGCAAAGGAAAATAAAGAAATAAAGTTGAGGTTCTTTCATTCAGTTTGTGTAGAAGTCAGTAAAAAGGAAAATAAAATAAATTCCTGGCTGGAATTGTTACCCATCCCTTTTTCACCTTTCCCCCCCAGGTATCTCCCTTCTGTCTTGTCTGAGCTTTTCAGCTCATGTTGTATGCCAGAATTTTGTCCAATTGTACCCAAATTACAGGGTCTATCTCCCTAAACAGTTGAAAAAGGGAATTGGAAATTATGCTCTTGGAAACTGGAGAAAGAGGAAATTAGGCTCTTTCAGATTGCTCACTGTTTTTCCAGTCCTTTGAAATAATCTCGAGGAAAAGAGACTTTCACAAAACCTCGTTTTGTAAACCACTCAGCAATTGAAACGTTCTCCTTTGATTTCAGCATGCAGCGGATTTGGAAAAGAAACAGAACGAAACAGAAAACAGAAAACTGCTGGGAACAGTCATCCAGTATGGGAATGTCATCCAGGTGAGGCTGTGAACATCTGGGCAAGCTGCACAGGATTTAGTTGGAAATTCCCTGCTCAGTGGGACTTTAGATTTCTGGAGTTCATGGGCAGGACTCTGTAGTTTTGCCAGGTTTCCCCATCTCTGAAGGGGGATCCTGAGAAGCAGGGCCTGGGTGTTGTATCTGTGATGAGGTCAGTTTGTTATTATGGGTTAATTGTGCTTGGTTTTGAGGTCACCATTGATTGTTTTCTTCAGAAATACTTGTTAGAGCCCTCATTAGAGTTGTTGGAAGGTGGCACATGTACAACACCAAATATCTCACAGTGGAATGCTGGCACTTAAATCATAAACTGACACAGAGAAGGAGAATCAATATAAATAGTTAAATTTTCTGTTAGATGAGACCAAGCAAAGCAAGAGGAGAGAAGCTTTGCCTCTTAAAAAGCCACTTAGTCCCCAGCATTTCACAAGTTTTGGTCCTGGGTTTTTTTTTTAACAGATTGTTCTAAGTGATGAGGGCATCTCCATGTGTTTGTCCTAGCTGGGCAAGGGACAGTTGGATAAACTGAAGGTGTTTTGTTCTGTGTCTCTGAGTGTGAGTGGGATTGTGCCTGAATCCATCAGTATTTGTACACAATTCACAATTTGTACACAATTTGTACACAAGTTTGCAGTCCTGTGTAGCATTGCAGTTGTCTCATGCACGCTCGGGTTATTGAGGGGAGGAAGAGGAGCATTCTTAGAACTGAACTCTGATTCTTATTCTAGCTGCTTCACTTAAAAAGTAACAAATACTTAACAGTAAATAAGAGGCTTCCAGCTCTGCTAGAGAAGAATGCAATGAGGGTGACGTTGGATGAAGCTGGAAATGAAGGCTCCTGGTTCTACATCCAGCCCTTCTACAAACTGCGCTCCATCGGGGACAGTGTAAGTGCTGGGAGCAGCGTCCTCACACATCCCTTTGGGATGCATTTGGGAGCCCTGTCTTGCATTGAATGCAATGCACACATCTCCCAGTGCGTGATGATGATGCAGGAACAACCTTTTTTGCTATGCTGTCATGAGGGGGAGGAGAATTGCTATGGTAACTTGTATTTTGGAAACGGGGAATGATCTAACATTGGAGGGAATAAGGGACCTAATTAGGCTGGCCTTGCACAATTCCTGCTCAATTCAAAATGGTAGGAAGTGTTGAGCTCCTTCAGGAGGTTTGGAAGGAATAATTAGCATCTTGGTTTTCAGTGTTGTCAGCTTAGAATCAAAATTCGTCATCACTTGGGATATGAGGAGTGAGGTAATGAGGAAGTGAAATGCTCCTGTTGATGGGAAATCTTTAAATGCCACTTTAATCCCCTCTTTTGCAACATCTGAGTCACTTGGATATAGAATCTTCCTGAAACTAGGGGGTCATAAGCTTCAGTGTGCTCTGGGGTTCAGGCCAGGTGTATTTGGCACCTAAACACAGTGAATTTATCAATCAGCCATCATTTATCCTGTAGCCCCAGGATAAATGTTCTGTACCAGAGCTCAGTCTGCTGCTTCTGCAAGGCTCTGAGTGCAGTAGCATAGGGGGTTTTTGCCTCAGTGACTGAGTTTGGTAAACTAAATTCTGAAGCAAACAGAATTCTGGTGGAATACTCATACTGGTATCCCTCCAGACTGCAAAAAGGTGATTTCCTCCCGTTGCTCCCATTAAAAAAAAAAAGAAAAAAGGAAGAGGAAGTTTTCTCAGGGTGCAAATTTGTCTGATGCTGCACTTCTCTGCAGGTTGTCATTGGAGACAAAGTAGTCCTGAATCCTGTCAATGCTGGCCAGCCTCTCCATGCCAGTAGCCATCAGCTTGTGGATAACCCGGGATGCAATGAGGTAAGGGGGCTTTGGCACAGCTGTACAAACCTCTCTGTGCTTCAGCTTAGCTATTTGGACATGGTTTAGAATTCTGCAAGTTGGTTGGTACCCATGGCTTAGGATTGGTTATCCTGGTAATCAGTGACTTAAAAGTCTTGGAGCTCTGCTTTCTCTTGGGTGCTGGCAGAGGTTTGAGTTTCATCTCTTTTGCATGACTGGCTAAAAACAAGTTATTCCTTCAAAACCAGGGGTTTGTGGCACAGTGATGTTCCCCATACTAGTCATGGTGAAGGAAATTAAATCTACCAGCAGAGATGTGTAACAAGTGGCTTCCAAGCGAGTCAGCTCTGAAATTCCTTGTTCTGGAGCAGATACTGAAAGGACTTTGCTTCTCCAGAGCAATGCAGCCAGGCCTGCAGTGTTCTGCTGAAGATGGTCTAAAAAAATAAGAGAGTGGCTCATGGCAGGACCTTGTGCAGGGACAGGACAGTGGGACTGATGGTCTCAATTCTCCTCCTAGGTCAACTCAGTGAACTGCAACACCAGCTGGAAAATCGTGCTCTTCATGAAATGGAGCGACAACAAGGACGACATCCTCAAAGGGGTGAGAGGCAGAGCTGTGCCTGTGTGCAGCTGGGGCTCTGCTGTCCCCTGTCCCTGCTGTCCCCTGTCCCTGCTGACCCTGCTGCCTGTCTTTGGCAGGGGGACGTGGTGAGGCTGTTCCACGCAGAGCAGGAGAAGTTCCTGACGTGTGATGAGCACAGGAAGAAGCAGCACGTGTTCCTCAGGACCACGGGCAGGCAGTCAGCCACGTCTGCCACCAGCTCCAAAGCCCTGTGGGAGGTGGAGGTAAGGGCTGAGCCCTGGGCTTGGCTTGTAGGAACAATTGCTCCTTCTGTTTATAAACACTCTAGCTGCATTTCTCGTTTTAAGTAAAATTTTCCTGGTGTTGCAAGTTGAAATGAAAATTCCTCCCCTTGCTGTGCTTTCTGAGCACAGTCACAGTGGAGCTCTGCTCCTTGGTGGTGCAGCACACAGCTCTTCACTTCAGGTGCTTTACAGTTCAGGAAAAGGGCACAGAGAAACATCAATGAAGTCATTTTCTTACCAGTCACTGAAGTTTAACAACAGCTTATAATTTCCACTGTCCTGCTGAGTGTACTGAAGGCTCTATTTTTGGTGTGGAATAATGTGATTATGTATATCCTCATTTGATAGGAGGCTGCAACCCCTTCAGTCTGCCTGAACTGGCTTTTTTAATTCACTTGGCTTTTAAACAGAGTGACTAACACCTTGGCCATCACTGGCTTCTGAAAATAGCCTCAGTCCGTTGGTATTATTAGCATTGGTTTATGATCTTAAATATGATTAAATTATGAACTGCATATAAGAATCAAAAAATAAATTGTAATGATGGATAGGTGTTTTTATATTCCTTTTCCAGAAGTATCTGCTGTGACATTCAGCTTCTGTATTTCAAATGAAAATCTGCCTGTAATTAGCATTACTTTGGCACATTATCAGTCTGTGGTAACTGTCCATGTGTGTGCAGTTACCTGGCACAGGTGAGGGAGCTTCCCTGAAAGGTACAGGTCAGCTGTGTTGAGTTTTCTTTAGGAATCAAGTGGTGTGCCCACAGAGCAGCCAGTATGGGGTTACAGGTGTTGGAGGCTCTGCTTGCCCCACTTTATCAGTAAATATAAATATTAATTTCTTCATACAGCATTGTTGCATTTGAAATATTTCCAAGTGTCTTCCCTCATTCATGTTAAACAGTCAAAAATATAATTACAGCCATAGGGTAATGGATTTGTTGCCTTTGTTTCAAGACCTGGCAACACATGCCCATAGAGAGCACCTTCTTCAATTCATTCATTCATAAACTGCAGTGAACTATTCCCAGCCAGCTCAGAGCATTCCTTGCACACTCCTGGTCACAGAGAAAAGCTGGCTTTGTCTTTTCTCAGCCCCTGGTTGTGTTTGCTCTTCCCTGCCCATGAGCTGAGGCAGATCCTGCTGGTCTGGGGGGGTCTGTGCTGCATTCCAGGTGTGTTCCTGTCCTTGCAGGTGGTGCAGCATGATCCCTGCCGGGGGGGAGCTGGCTACTGGAACAGCCTCTTCAGGTTCAAGCACCTGGCCACGGGGCACTACCTGGCAGCAGAGGTACGTGGGGCTGGGCTGGCACCTCTGCCTGCCTTGCACTGTGTTCTCCTCCTTTGGCACCTTCTCAAAATCTGTCATTTCCCACCCTAAAACTGGACACGGGGAGGGGAGGAGAGTGGTCATTTGGATTAATACAGAAATAGATGCTAAACGTAGGGAATGAGATGAAGGAGCTGAAAGAACACCGTGGTTTGGGGTAGTCATGAGCTGATTACACTTTTTGTATGAATTCTAGAGTCGAGAACTTCTGCTGCAAAGAATAGGCACTAAATAGTATCCTGTCATGTGGGCACTGGAATCAATGTGACTTTATTAACTGCTGAATAAATGGTAAATGACTGAAAGCCTTTGGGGGAAAATGAATTCAAGTGTTGGTAATTCCTCTTGAATCACTGATTTTTGAGCAGAATCGTAGAACTGAGTATAAAATGAAAACACTGACTTCAGACCAGTCTGTAAGAACTGCAGATAGAGAAAAGTCCAGATTAAATACCCCATTTTATATTCCTCTGATAAGTAGATTGGAAAACCAGAAGCATTTTGTCACGTGCACACTGCAAATCCTTTTCAGTAGTGATCCAGTGTAGAGCTTTTCTAGTAAATCTTGGGTTTTCTAATCAGCCAAAA
This sequence comes from Sturnus vulgaris, assembly GCF_052056855.1. Lineage (NCBI taxonomy): Eukaryota > Metazoa > Chordata > Aves > Passeriformes > Sturnidae > Sturnus > Sturnus vulgaris. The sequence goes on along the minus strand of NC_142253.1, from coordinate 1,385,842 downwards.
CAAAAACATTCTCTTTGATCATGCAAGAATATCCCAGAGGAGATTGCTCACCTGATCCCTGGTTAAAATCATGTTTGTTCCAAAAGATTTCTCCAAGCCAGTAATTTCTAGTTGGACATTCCACTTGGAATTTAAACAACAAAAAGAAAACATAAACGGGTTAAGTCTCTACTCTTGCTCCTGTAGTGATTCTCCTGAATGAGATCAATCTCCCTGCATGTTTGCAGGTTATTTATTTGGTTATTTACCTGGTGAGCCATGCTGGGTGTGGGCAGTGTGCTCTGCATGCCTGGTGGTGCTGGAGCAGTGCAGGGCCCTGCTGACCACCAGAGCTTTGGTGCTGCTCAGGCTGTTTCCCACTTGCAGCTGTGCTGGAGTTTTGACTGCCTGTGATTCTGTTCCATCAGGTAAACCCTGACTATGAGGAAGATGACCTGGAGTGTCAATCCTCAGTAAGTATAGGCAAGGGTCTGGTCCTGCCCTGGATTGAGGAGGGCTTGGCACACGCCCAGGGCTGACCTGGCCAGTGCTCAGCTGGTCCAGGCTTCCTTGCTAGTGAAGAAACTAAAAACCTGAAAATGCTCTGGAGGCTTTTAAAGCCTATCCAAGGAGTGGGTGTTGACACCTTAGTGAAGAACAACCCACTTGGAACTGAATGAATACATTACCTGAACCCCCCTCAACTCCTCCCTTTGTGGCATCTTTTTCTGTCTTCCTGTTTCCTCAACCTTTGCTTCCTTGGAGCACTGTCCTGCCAAGGGCTGGAAATGAAGTTGCTCAAGGTGACACCAGATTGTCCCTGAGGGAATGTCCCCCAGTGCTGTGCCTGTCTGACCTCTGTGCTTAAGCAACAAAGTCACTGTCATTGTACCTTGTCTGAGGAGGGCAGGAATGGCAGGGGGAGGGGGATTCCAGTGCCATTCCTCTGATTTTCCTGTGGGAGCCAGTCTGTGTTGTCAGTAAATGTTGTTGTGTCAGAGACTGAGTGTGTGGTGCTTTGTATTGACAGAGGCTTCTCTTTGGTGTCAGAGGGAACCAGCAGTAGTGGAAAAACAGAGAAAACTGGAACAGCACTTTGCATTGTGGGTTTTATTTATTTAGTTGGATTTGATGATAGGCTTATGCAGCTTTCTTGGTCATTTATCCTGTATTATGGAGGATTTGCACCATTTAGATATGACAAAAAGCTGTTCCTTCCGTTCTGCAGAGATGGATGTGATGCTTGGAAATCCTGCAGGGTGCATTTTTCCTACTAAAAGGGTTTTTCATTATAGCCTGGCCATTAAAATGCTTCTCTTGCCCTCAGATATTGAGCTGTTTTCCTGATTAGTTTTTGGTGGCATTTGGCAGCTTGACTGCAGTAAACATGGTAAAAATCTGAACAAACCCCACCCATAGCTATTGTCCGGGGGGAAATCCAATACTGAGACGTTTTGTTGGGTTAATTTTTTGAAAGTTAATCAACGCTGAGGGCCTTTGGGCAGACAGCCCTGCTCCTGTGGTGTGTCCTGCTGACATGTGCATGGATAACATTCATGCACTGTCTCAGCTCTCTGGTTTTTCCCTACTCTCTCTTTACCACTAGATGGCAAAAATAGACCAGCAAGAACAGGACCAGGAGCACATAATTCAGCTTTGACAGGAAATTGCCACATCGTTTATCATTCACTGGTGACAGCAGGGTGTAGGCTGCCTTATCCAACTTTATCCAAACTCCAACTTAAATCAAGTGTGAGCTGTCTGCAGGGTTTCTGTGCACAGCCCGGTGCTTTTATTGTTGCTTTCTCCTTGTTCCTCAGAGGGCTGTGCAGAAAGGGTTTCCATGGGCATGGGTGAGGTGCCAGCTCCACCCTCCAGCAGCAAAGGACGCTGCTCTTGTCACCTTTGGGGTTGAATTTCAGTCTTCCCTGAATTGCCCCAGTTGCTGCTTTCTGCTTTACTGCTCATGTTCAGCTTTGCCACAGTTTGAAGAAGTGACCAGTCGTCTCCTGAAGGACGAGCTGTGAATGCAGAGCAGCTGTATCCATCTCTGAATTCCCTCCCCTTGCTGGGGGGGGGATGAAGGAGACAGCTGAAATTCAGAGAATTCATTCCAAGTGAGTGAATTTCTCCCAGAATTTCTCTCCAGATGGACTCTGAGTGTAGAGTTGCTCCTTCCCTTGAAGGCACACTCCCAAAGTGTAATTCTGTTCCATACAGACAACTGCCTGTTCCCATGTACAAAATCAGACTTTAAATGTCACTGCTTTGCAGCCAAGTTCATTGACTGCGAATGTGTTAACTTGGGAGTATCCTGAGGCACCAGCAGCACTGGATACCTTTTCCATCTGCTCCAGGGTGGCAGTGCCTTACAGCAGGGCTGTGACAGGCAGCTCCCTGAGTGCTGACTCCCTTGGGTGCCACCATCACAGAGAAGATGAGAAATTGGTTTCTTGGTCACCTTGAAAATTGCAGCCAGGATTTAGGTGGTTGTACATGGGCAGCTGGTTCCTGTGTGCCAGGACAGGCAGTGACTTCTTTAAGGACTTGTGATGGCTGGGAGTTCCCAAAAAAGGATTTGGAGAAAGTTGTTGTTCCGTTTTCTCAGTTCATCTTTGTTTTTTCCTACCCTTTTGTCCTTTCATCGGGGGTTTTATCCAATTGATGTATCTTTACTTTGCTGAAGGAGGCTGGGGATTTGCTGGCACCTTGGGAACAAAGATCCTTCTGGTGCCATGGCCTTTGGAACACGTTTTTGTGCTTGAGAGCAGCACAAAACGTGTGTGAACAGCAAGACTTCCAACTCCTTGATTGGCTTTTTGTTTCTCTTGCTGGGATTGATGGATGTGGATCCCATTTTTGCTGCTGAAGCTGATTATTTCCCAGCAAGGTTGTTGGTACATGGCGTGGCTGGGTTTTTATATTTTCAACTCATTAATTATGTAGTTAGAGGGATAATTGCAATGTGTGGGATATGTTTGGAGAGCTGGTAGTGTCAGGATTAGGGATCTCAGCTGATGTGTGCTATCAGAAAGCAGTCAGAGCTCAGTGTGTGTGTGAGGTGAATGGCTGGGAGGGTTTTGTCTCTCCTGGTGCTGTCTGTGAGACATCAGTTCTGTGTGGAGCTGCAGTTCCTGTGTTAGTACTGAGGAGTCACACCAGGGTGAGCAGGGTTGGCCAGAGCAGCTGCTGTCAGTGTTGCTGGTGTCCTGCAGTGTGCTGGTCCAGAGCTCTGTCTGCACCCCACGTGTGCCTGGGGCTGTGTGGGGGCTCTGCAGGGCTCTCCTGGTGCCATGGGGCTCTCCTGGTTCCATGGGGCTCTGCAGGGCTCTCCTGGTGCCATGGGGCTCTCCTGGTTCCATGGGACTGTGCAGGGCACTCCTGGTTCCATGGGGCTCTCCTGGTGCCCTGGGGCTCTGCAGGGCGCTCTCCTGGTTCCATGGGGCTCAGCAGGGCTCTCCTGGTTCCATGGGGCTCTGCAGGGCTCTCCTGGTTCCATGGGGCTCTCCTGGTGCCATGGGGCTCTGCAGGGCTCTCCTGGTTCCATGGGGCTCTCCTGGTGCCATGGGGCTCAGCAGGGCTCTCCTGGTTCCATGGGGCTCTGCAGGGCTCTCCTGGTTCCATGGGGCTCTCCTGGTGCCATGGGGCTCTGCAGGGCTCTCCTGGTTCCATCGGGCTCTCCTGGTGCCATGGGGCTCTGCAGGGCTCTCCTGGTTCCGTGGGGCTCTCCTGGTGCCATGGGGCTCTGCAGGGCTCTCCTGGTGCCATGGGGCTCTCCTGGTTCCATGGGGCTGTATTGGTTCCATGGGGCTGTGCAGGGCTCTCCTGGTTCCATGGGGCTCTGCAGGGCTCTCCTGGTGCCATGGGGCTCTCCTGGTTCCCTGGGGCTCTGCAGGGCTCTCCTGGTTCCATGGGGCTGTGCAGGGCTCTCCTGGTTCCCTGGGGCTCTGCAGGGCTCTCCTGGTGCCATGGGGCTCAGCAGGGCTCTCCTGGTTCCATGGGGCTCTGCAGGGCTCTCCTGGTTCCATGGGGCTCTCCTGGTGCCATGGGGCTCTGCAGGGCTCTCCTGGTTCCATCGGGCTCTCCTGGTGCCATGGGGCTCTGCAGGGCTCTCCTGGTTCCGTGGGGCTCTCCTGGTGCCATGGGGCTCTGCAGGGCTCTCCTGGTGCCATGGGGCTCTCCTGGTTCCATGGGGCTGTATTGGTTCCATGGGGCTGTGCAGGGCTCTCCTGGTTCCATGGGGCTCTGCAGGGCTCTCCTGGTGCCATGGGGCTCTCCTGGTTCCCTGGGGCTCTGCAGGGCTCTCCTGGTTCCATGGGGCTCTGCAGGGCTCTCCTGGTTCCCTGGGGCTCTGCAGGGCTCTCCTGGTTCCATGGGGCTCTGCAGGGCTCTCCTGGTTCCATGGGGCTCTGCAGGGCTCTCCTGGTTCCATGGGGCTCTCCTGGTGCCCCGGGGCTGTGCAGGGCTCTGCTCACACCGTGGGGTCTCTCTGCAGCTGGACCCCGAGCAGGAGGCGGCGCGCCGGGGCCGCGGTGCCCAGGAGAAGATGGCTTATTCCCTGGTGTCCGTGCCCGAGGGCAACGACATCTCCTCCATCTTCGAGCTGGACCCCACCACGCTGCGAGGGGGAGACAGCCTCGTGCCCAGGTACAGTCACTGTCTGCCACAGCTCAGCCATTCTTGTGGGTTTTTAAAGTAAAGCTGCCCCAGACTATTTTCCTTTTGTCCTTTTGGAATTGAGTTACTCCTCAAATGAGTGTAGAAATAATCAGGAAATGCCCGAAGCTTCGCTTGAGTGCTTTGTAATTGAGGTATAAGTAAGAGAACACCATTTTACAGATGGGAAAATTGAGATTAAGTGACTTCCTAAGTGACTTCCTTGCCAGGAATGACCTGAGACTAAAAGCCTTGGGTGTCCTATCAAGGCATTCATTCCTGTGACCTGTCTGCATTGTGTTAGGATGTAACACCAGTTATTTAGCACTGGATTTTGTATGGTTTATGTGTTCTTTACTGTTCATGTGGCACCTCTTGCTGTTGAAAAGCTGCTGCACCCTTCCAAGTCACACACTCTGCACATTGAGAAAGCACAGCAAGTTTGTTTCATCTATTCAGCAACTCCCTGAATCATCAGATATTTTGGAGTATCAGGGAGTTCTGGGCTGAAAACCCCAGAGGTAAGGGGAGAAGTTGGCAGCTCACAGCAGTGGAAAAGTGAGGATGGGAGAGGTTTTAGATTGTTGCTGTGCAGCAGCAGCTCAGAGTGGCTGTGGTTCTGTTTTAGAGCAGAATCTCTTTGATTCTAGGAGAAACCTTCCTCAGGTGAATTCACAGAATGAGCTAAGGCAGTAAGAATGTTGTTGCAGTTGTGGACAGAGATGACACTTCTTTTCCACTTGTTCCTGCCAGCATCTCAAAATCCCAACAGTGCAAAGATTCCCCAGCTGGGGAGCTGAGTCATGCTGGGGCACTCCTGCCTTTCTTTCAGGAACTCCTATGTGAGGCTCAGACACCTCTGCACCAACACCTGGGTTCACAGCACCAACATCCCTATTGATAAAGAGGAGGAGAAACCCGTGATGCTCAAAGTAAGTTCTGCTACTTGGTGTGAGCCCATCCTTTGATTCCTGTACTTCCACAGAAGTGGTGTTGGCAGGAGTTTCACTCCTTGAGCCTGTCACACACACTGAGCATGTGACAGTAATGAATGGTGCCTGTGCAAAATATTTGCTCTTAATGGCTCAGTTTGATGGTAGTTTTGTAGTTACACTGTTCAACTTCTACTCCACAACAGTCAGCAGGAGGAGGATATTTTTTCCGCTGGCTACAGCAACATTTTGCCATCTCTCCTGCTGCTCCTTTGGATTTAGGAACATCTCTGAGCTTGCACAGAATGTTCTCAGGTTTTTGGGGTCAGCAGTGGTCCCGTGCTGCCTAAGCACAGTGTGGCTTTTCTGTCTCATTATCTCTGAGTGGGTGAGCCACTGCTTTGTTCCTGCCTTGGGGTTTGCTGATAAAGCTTCTCTGGGTTTCAGATTGGGACCTCTCCAGTGAAGGAGGACAAAGAAGCTTTTGCTATCGTGCCAGTCTCACCTGCAGAGGTTCGGGACTTGGATTTTGCAAATGATGCAAGTAAAGTTTTAGGTTCCATTGCTGGCAAGCTGGAAAAGGGAACAATAACCCAGAATGAAAGAAGGTAAGGAAACCATAACTGGGATCAGATAATGTTGTTTCCTTTAGTCAGTAACTGTTTCTTTGAAAATTTGATCAGACTAAGCTATAGAAGAGGGATTTGGTTTCCTCCTTGATGAGATTTGATATTGTTGTGTCCACAGTGGAGGTTCTCAGGCCTGGTCTGTCCAGCCCTCCTTGTCCTCTGTGAAGTGAGAGCATGAGAAATGTTGTGAGCCTGGGGGACTAATCCCCAGCATAGCTCTGCAAATGGAGTGTGGGAATTCCTAATCCATCTTGTGAGCACTGAACATGTGACTTGCTGCAAATCCTCTGACCGTGTCTGTGAAAATGTGGCCACACAAAAAGAGCACAGAGGTGGCTGTGTCACACCAGGGCCCCCATAGCCAGTGCCTTTTATTTGGCCTTGGAGAGATTATCACCTGATTTATTGTTTGTGGCAATTGGAAGAAGTGCCAAATAGAACTTGGCAAGTATAGAGTTGTCCTAAAGTGATTTTCTTGTCTTGCTGCTGCTCTGGTTTAGCTGTTGGACAGTGAGGCTGCAGCAATGGAGGAGCATTAATTCCTAATTTTAAGTTCTGTGCAAACCTCTGAGCTTTATCCAGTCTCTAATTGCTGTTAGTTTTTCACTTAGCATTTGGAAATCTGTGTAAACTTAACCTGGCACTGCTCTTTTAGCTCAGGGAATTTGTATTCTCATGTTAACAACTTCTGGCTCTTCTGTAGATCTGTTACCAAACTGTTGGAGGATTTGGTCTACTTTGTTACTGGTGGAACTAATTCTGGCCAGGATGTCCTTGAGGTGGTGTTTTCTAAACCTAACAGAGAACGGCAAAAGCTGATGAGAGAGCAGAATATTCTGAAGCAGGTAGGCTGTGGTTTTCTTTGAGCTCTGCCTGTGAGAAGAATTATTGGAAAAAAAGAACCTGATAACAGAGAACCTGGCCAGGTTGGACAGGGCTTGGAGCAACCTGGAGTGGTGTGAAGTGTCCCTGCCCATGGCAGAGGATTGGAATGAGATCATCTTCATGGTCCCTTCCAACCCAAGCCATTCTGTGGCTCTGTGAAACTGATCTCAAATTATTGGGACCTTTGAGTTTCCAGCTTTCAGCAGGCTCTGGGCAGTGGATTGCAGGCTCACCATTGCTGGAACTAAAAAATTCCAGCAGATGGTGTTGAATAAAGGTGATCAGCATCTTCTGTCCGAGAACCTTGGTGCCTGCAGCACATTCCTGATGCTCCTTTTGAAACACAGAGCTTTGACGCTCGTGCTGAGCAGAAGAAGGCAGTGCCTGATGGGGTCGTGTGTGTGGTTTTTTTTTTACTGAATCTGTAGATTTTCAAGCTGTTGCAAGCCCCCTTCACGGACAGCGGGGACGGGCCGATGCTGCGGCTGGAGGAGCTGGGGGACCAGCGCCACGCGCCCTTCAGGCACATCTGCAGGCTCTGCTACAGGGTGCTCAGGCACTCCCAGCAGGACTACAGGAAAAATCAGGTTGGAAATGGCGTCTGGCATGATCAGAGCCACCGGCACAGGGTTTCTGTGCTCAAAAAAAAAAAAAAGCTTGAAAAAAAAGTGAAGTAAATAAGAGCAGGGTTTGCTTTACTTAAATGAAGTAAACCCTGCACTGATGTGGTTGCACAGTCAGCAAGAGGTTTTGGGATGGCTCAGTTTCGTTCTGTTGTTCATTTTTCATCTCTGTCAGAGGCTATAAGGTAATTAGCACTGGTTCCAAGTGGGATTTAAGAAAACAACAGAATTTCTAACTGTCCCACACAGGTGAATTACAAGACTCTGTTCACTCTTGCTGACTACAGGCTCCATTGAAAGTTGCCCTGTAAATTGAGGCTGTTCAGTTTTTGTTGCCATGTATTAAAAACAAGGTCCTGTCAGATAAGTATAGGTGCCTTGCTGGTGTCTAGCCCAGAAGAGAGGGGAGGGATGGAGGTATTTATTAAGGCTGGCTCTCATTGTTTGCTTTCTTCCACACAAGCGATTTGGATCTAACCCAGTTTGCTCCTTGGCATGTTGATATTGACAAACATCCACCTGTTTTCTGTTATTATTTCAAATTCTGAGGGTTAATTACACCCCCACTTCCCTCTTGCCCGTGTGTTTTGAAGGAATACATTGCCAAGCAGTTTGGCTTCATGCAGAAGCAGATTGGCTACGACGTGTTGGCCGAGGACACCATCACAGCCCTGCTCCACAACAACCGCAAGCTCCTGGAGAAGCACATCACAGCTGCCGAGATTGACACCTTTGTGAGTCTCGTGAGGAAAAATAGGGAGCCCAGGTGAGAGCTGCATTTTTGAATATGTGATTACCCTTCTCCTCCTGGGAAAAGTCAGTACCTGCCAGCTAGCTCAGGAGGAAGCACAGGCAGTGCAGGGCGTTCTGGCACTCGCCCTGCCGTCCCCTCGGGCTGCAAGTCTTGCTCTGAACACAAGTGGAGTTCTGAATGTTTGCCTCTTGAAACGTCGATTGCTTCAGTCTAGATCTCAGCAGTGATTGATACCCTTTTGGCTCGTGTTTTCCAACAGGTTTTTGGATTACCTCTCGGATCTGTGCGTTTCCATGAACAAGTCTATTCCCGTGACACAGGAGCTGATTTGTAAAGCTGTGCTGAACCCAGCCAATGCAGACATTCTCATTGAAACCAAGTGAGTTCCTGCCTTTCAAGATGGTTCTCCTGGTGTGAAGCAGAAGGAAGGTGGTTCAAAGCTGAGCAGGCTGCTGGCACGTCCCAGGGAAGCAGGGAATGAATTGTGTGGGGTCCTTTTCAAGCTCAGGGAACGGGGCTGGGGACAGCAGGTGTCTGCCAGGTGCATCCTCAGCCCCGCAGGCAGAAATCCATCACACGTCTCCTGTTTGATCCCCAGCACACAGGCTTTGCAGGGAGCTGTGCAGGCTCCTGCTCTGTCCTCCCCCAGCAATGAGGGAGCTCGGCTGGCAGCAGAGCAGGAGCTGGCCCAGCTCTGCTCACCTTTCCTCCCACTGAGCTGGGTTTGGGTCCCCAGCTCTCCTCTGCCATTGCTGAGGCCTCATAGCAGGCACCAAATCCTGGTTGTCTTTGATAAAGACAGCTTAATTCAGTATATATATAGGGAATAGATAACCATTATCAAAATACTGCAAAAGGAAAGCAGTATTTAGTATTTAGATGTAGTATTTAAAACACAAATGGCTGCGAGTATACTTGCACATTTAATTCTTGTCATGAAATGATAAAGGCTGTATTTATTTACAAGAGTACTTCATGCTGGTGCATCACTTATTTCTCCTTGAGTATTTAATTTGGATTTTTTTTCAGATGTTAATATTTTCTTTACTGGAACCCTTTTTAGTATCACCAGCTGATTTATTTCTAGTTATTTCATCACTTAAACAGAAAGAAGTTCTGATCCATTTGGCATTTATGGGATACAGAATGAATCAATTTCTTCTTTCCCATATCTTTTCCTGGTCTGTTGAATCATCTTTGAATTGGTTCTCCTGTAAAGAAGGTTTTGAAAGTCTATTATTACGTGCCTTAACTTCCTTGTTTCTTCATCTTTTTCACTTGAAAGGAGCTGAAATGTTCATCTTTCTAAAGTTGAATGGAAAGCTTATAATCTAATGCTTTTAATAATGCACCCCAGTGATTTGGTGTAGTAAAATGCTGCTGGTGAGCGGGTAAGATACATTTTAGCAAATGTCTTAATGTGAAGGATGTATGTGGGTCTGGAATGTAACCTCCCCTCCTCCTGGCAGGTTGGTGCTCTCCCGGTTTGAATTTGAGGAAGTGGCGAGTGGAGAAAATGCCTTGGAAGTTGGAGAGGACGAGGAAGAAGTGTGGCTGTTCTGGAGGGACAGCAACAAGGAAATCCGCAGCAAGAGCATCCGAGAGCTGGCCCAGGACGCCAAGGAGGGGCAGAAGGAGGATCGGGACGTGCTCAGCTACTACAGGTGAGCACACACCTGTCTAGTGTGAGGCCAGAGCTCAGCAGGGCTGTCTGGGGAGCTCTGGGAGCAAAGCTTCTGTTCCATGCACAAAACACCTTAGAGAGGGAGGGTGAGGTCTCTGAGCAGTGAGAGCTGAAAGCACAGAGTTATTCATAGTGAGGAATCCAAGTATTGACATGAGCCAGTTTAAACTAACTTTTAAAAATTAGTTCAGGCTTCGAGTATGTCGAATTTCCCAAGCACTTGGTGCTTGGTTTCCTGCTGTGGGTGTTGGAAGAGCCCCTGCAGGTGACCACTGGGCTCCCTGTGTTCAGGGGCCACTTGGGGACTGCAGGATTTGGGTGTGTAGGTGGCTTTGCTTTTGGTTTGCAAGAAGCCACAGCTCTCCTCTGTGCCTGCTGCTTTCTCTGCAGGCTCTTAGTGGTCCTGAGTTGGCAGCAGCACAAGCAGGAGGTGGTGCTGGTGGCCCAGGCTGGGTGTGGAGGGAGTGCAGGGCTGTTTGCACAGCCCAGCCGTGCTCTGGGCAGCTCTGACACCAGCCGTGTTTCCAGATGACTTGACAAGACACCGAGTTCTTGGCACAGTGGAAGGTCAGGTTGCAGCCCAGACCAAATTCCTGTGTCTGGGTTATAAACCCCTGAGAGTCATTTGACAGACTCAGTTGTGGCAGTGCAGAAAGCACAACTAGATTGTTTGTTTAAATAACCATTTTATTTTGGATTCTCTCTTCCATTGAAATGATTCTTGCAGGAGAATTCCTAATACCTGATTTTATTTGAGCCTGTGGGAGCTCAAAAGGAGGCCTCTTAGATAAAAGTTTTTTTAAACATATTTGCTTTCAAAGTAGGTATATTGCTGGTTTTAAATAGAATTGATAATTTTTGGTGTGTATATATATATTGGTATAACAGTGGTAGTATTATTTTTTAGTTTACATTGTGCAGACTATGTACATGCTTAAGCATTTTTAAGCATAAACACGCCTCAAAGAATGGCTTGGGATCTGGTTTGGTAAAATTCCCTGAGGACTACTGAAAGTGAAAGGAATCTGCCTTCAATTCAATCTTTTCTTTAGGAAGCCTCCCCCTTGAGAGTGCTGAGCAGCAGCCTGTGGGCACTGCTGAGTGCTCTGGGGCTGAAGGTGAATGATCAGCCTGTGCTTGGGCACTAGTGAGGGGCCAGGGATCAGTTCATGGGCTGAAGAGCTCAGGACTGGAGCTGAGTTTTTCCCTATCAGTTATCTCCCTGAAGGGAGCAGAGCTCAGCAGTTGTTTGATCAGGTTCCTGATTTCTGATCAATCTGTGCTGTTACCTCAGGGCCAAGTGTGGCTTCAGCATCTGTGAGAAGCATTTGGCCTTACACAGCTTTGAGTTGCCTTAAGTGTTGTTTGCATTCTGCTGTAGCTTTTATAAAATACATGATTTATTATTTATTATTTCCTCTGAGGGTGCCCAGCGCAGCTGTGGCTGCCCCTGGATCCCTGGCAGTGCCCAAGGCCAGGCTGGACATTGGGGCTGGGACATTGGAAGTGTCCCTGCCATGGCAGGGGAGGCACTGGGGCATCTTTCAAGTGCCTTCCAACCCAATCCAAACCATTCTGTGATTTTATGATATTTATGTTATTTATTCTATGCTAACTTATTTTATTGTTCCACTGTTTGCTAGTGTTTGATGAGTGCTTTATTCTTTCCACAGTAAGGCAGGAGCTGTATTACTAGACAATATAATATTATTTCTATTAATACATTAGTATATCAGTATACTTTATATATATTTATATCTTCTTTTTATGTCTTTATGGTTTATATTTATTTATGGTTTATATATCTTTTTATGTATATAAAGTATACTTTACATGTACCTATATGCTTTGTATCTAATACATAAAGCACATTGTATATATTTATATGTTTTATATGTATCTATGCTTTATATAGATATTTTTATGTACATAAAGTATACTTTATATGCTTCATATACTAATATACATATATACTATACGCTTCATATCTAATATATAATGTATATTATAATATATTATCATATAATAATATATTATAATATATTATATACTATTATTATTTTATTACAGTATATATTATTATATTATAATATATGTTATTCTATTATAATATATTTTTCTATTATGATATATATTATCATATTATGATATACATTATTCTATTATGATATATATTATTCTATTACAATATATTATTCTATTGTGATATATATTATGATATATGTTATTCTATTACAATATATGTAGTATAAAGTACATTATATATATTTATCTATACTTTACAGCACACAAAAAATCCAACCACAAGCTTCAATCCCCCATCAACTAAACCATTTAACATCCTCCTTATTTTGTTTTTTTCCCCCTCCCTGCAGGTACCAGCTGAACCTCTTTGCCCGCATGTGCCTGGACTGCCAGTACTTGGCCATCAATGAGATCTTGTTATTATATATTATTATGTATTGTTATATTATAATATATTATTCTATTAGTATATATATGTTATTCTATGACAATATCTGTCATATAAAGTACATTATATATATATATTTATATATAGTTTACAGCGCACAGAAAATCCAACCACAAGCTTCAATCCCCCATCAACTAAACCATTTAACATCCTCCTTATTTTGTTTTTTTCCCCCTCCCTGCAGGTACCAGCTGAACCTCTTTGCCCGCATGTGCCTGGACCGCCAGTACCTGGCCATCAACGAGATCTCGGGGCAGCTGGACGTGGACCTGATCCTGCGCTGCATGGCCGATGAGAACCTGCCCTACGAGCTGCGAGCCTCCTTCTGCCGCCTCATGCTGCACATGCACGTGGACAGGGACCCCCAGGAGCAGGTGACTGCAGGGGGCTGCCAGCAGCCTCTGTGCATTGTGACACTCTGCTGCATCTCAGCCATCTGGAGTTTCGGAGCTTTCCGGGCACACATCGCCCTGGAGCTGCTCTGGAGCTGAAGCTGTAGAGAAATAGGAATGAGAAGTTAAATGTCGGAGTTGCTGCTTTGGGATGGTCGGGACAAACTCAGCCTCTCTCTTTATTCTGGTCTTAAAGTTTGCAGTTTATTTCATAGGGCCCTGCTGGGAACTGCAGCCACAGCTCAGAACAGGGCAGAGAGAGGGATAGAGTGAGAGTAAGAGAAGAAGCTTAAGAAAGTAAAAACAAAGAGAACAAGAGCATAAGAGAGAGATTTTCCCCTTTACAATCCATTAAATCTTCTTCTATATTGAATATTCTAATTTCCACTAACCAATCTAATACAAGATACAAATTCTTTAACGTTTGCATGCAACCTATAGGAATCACTACATTACCATGTTTTACTGCTTTTCTTATCTCTAAATTTTACCTGGGACCCTTCCTGCCATGCCTAGGGAGGATGTCTGTTTGTTTTTTTGGTATTGGCAGCAATCTAACATTATCTAAACAAAGGGGCCTTCAGGCATTCAGTTGCTTTCAGCCACACAGTCAAAAATTGCTATCATTTCTATTTCACCTATATTTTCCATATTCTCAAAGTCTTTTGCTAGGCACTCGTATTTATAAGGTTTCCCTAATTCATCCTTCCCAACAGTTAAAATGTCTCAAATGTCTCATAGGTTAAACGTGTGTATTTTCACTGGGTGATGAGTTTGGGACTTGTTCTACACTGGAAATTTGTGAGATCTTTTCTTTGCTTGCAACATTGGCTCTCTTGTTTGCCTGTGAAAATCCTTTTGTTTGGTAAAAACATCTTTTGTTTGAGGTGGATTTATCCTTTGCTCTCTTCCAACTCACTTTGCTCTTTGCTTTTTAGTTACTCAGACTGGCTCAGCAACTCTTTTCTTCTATATCAAAACCTGCTTTCATTCCTATAGAACCTTCTGTATATCTGCAAAACTCCTCTGTTAAATTCTCATCCTTCCCAACAGGTGACCCCTGTCAAATACGCCCGGCTCTGGTCTGAGATCCCCTCTGAGATCGCCATCGACGAGTGAGTGCAGCCCTGCCTCTGCTGGGGGGTTGGAACAATCCTCACACAGCAGCCCTGAGGTTGTTTGTACAAAAATCCAACACCCCACCTCGTGTTGCTGAGAATTAACTGGGGGTCGGTGTCTTTCTTCAGGCAGCACTGACAGAACGAGAGGGCACAGCCTTAAGTACCAAAGAAAAATAGGTTGGATGTTAGGGACAAGGTTTTTACAGAAAGGGTGATGCACTACTGGAATGGTCTGCCCGAGGAGGTGGTGGAGTCACCATCCCTGGGTGTGTTAAAACACTGGATGTGGCACTCACTGCCATGGTTTAGTTGATGTTTAAAAAAAAAAAAAGACTGGATGTGGCACTGGGTGCCATGGTTTAGTTGAGGTGTTGGGATGGGTTGGGCTTGGTGATCCTGAAGGTCTCTTCCAGCCCAGTAGTTCTGGTTCTGTGAATAAGCTCCCTGTGTCTGGGTGATGTGACCTGGGCTGGGGAGAGAGGGTTCATCTCTTCTCCTGCTTCATTTGGTTGGAGGAGAACCTCAGAATTATTAAGCTTGGAAAAGCCCAAGTCCAGCATTCTCCACTGAGCCACGTCCCCAAGTGCCACATCCACACATCTTTGGAACATTCAGGGATGGAGTTTCCACCACTGCCCTGGGCCCCCTGCTCCAGGGCTTCACCACTGTTACACTAAAGACATTTTCACTAAAATCTCTCTGAACCTCCCCAGTTTGAGGCCGTTTCCTCTGGGTGTGGTCCCCTCTCGTTTGTCCTTATGGGAGCTCACCACCAGCAGCAGAAACAGTGGGGGAGTGGATGCTCAAACAAGGACACATTCCTGAGCTTCCAGTGGAAATCCTCTGGCACAAAGCTCAAAAACCTACACAGAACCACAGCTGGAGCAGGCACATGGCTCCTTGACCACTTGTATTAACTCTGTAATTAATAATTCCAAATTTATAGTACTCAGCTGTTCGTTTTGAGCTCATTTTTTTCAGTTGAAGAAAATGAACACCTAAAATTGGTGTTACATGTTAGGAATTTAAGTCTTGTCGATGTCAATACTGGTATTTGGTGGTTTCTTGTATTTCCCTCCTTGCCAGCCTGATTTTCTCTGCTGAGAGATGCAGGAGATAAGAAATCAAATGTAAAAGCTGAGATATAAAACCGAATGGCTTTAGCTCTGGCAGAAGCTCACCAGTGACAAGTGATCAAACAGGAAGCAAAAGTCTATTGTGGGAGGTGCTGGGATTGTCCTTCTCAAAGTCACTCTGCACATACTGAGAAAAAAAACCCTAGAATTTAGATTAAAAATTAATACCTGCTTTGCATATATATTGGATTTATTTGGAGGAAAAATGCCATCCCCACTCAGCCTGTCTTGGCCACCCGTTCTGCTCAGTGCTGCACATCATTTGTCATTGTTTCCACTCAAATAATGAGGGTTGCCTTTTCTGGGTTTTTTTTTTTTTTGGGACAAAATTATCTTTCTTTTGATTTCCTCAGATATTTTAAAATAGTACCTAATGAGCATATGGGATAATCCAACAAAAGCCAGGAAATTCTGGTGTCAGTGTCCTGTCTCCCTCGTTTGGATAAATTATTTACCAGCCTTTAGCTTTTCTTAGGTTTTGACAAACCAATGAAAAATTGTACTGGGGGGAAAAGAGCCCTGTGTGTTTGCATGCTAAGTTTTGTTTTGTTTTCTTTTATGTTTTATTCTTTTTTTCCCCTCTTCAGCTATGATAGCAGTGGAACTTCCAAAGATGAAATTAAGGAGAGATTTGCACAAACAATGGAATTTGTAGAGGAATATTTAAGAGATGTGGTGTGTCAGAGGTTCCCTTTCTCTGATAAAGAGAAAAATAAGCTCACTTTTGAGGTAGTTATCCAGTTCTGATTTTATCCTATTCTTTTTTTTTTTTTGTTTTGTGGAATGTTGGTTATTTTTTCAGCACCAGGTAGTTTAGTAAATAATGAGTGTAATTAGTGAGTGCTGTGCCTCAGTTGGCTCCCTTCTCTTTGTGCAAGTAACCCCACTGAAATTTGTGAGTTTGCAGTGATGGTTCTTGAAATACAATTAATGAATGTGAGTTTATGTCTGAGGTTTGCAGCAGCCTTGTTTACTCTCCGTGCTCTCAGTGTTATTGCAAAGCCAGGCTTTACTGGAATAAATATCTCAAAAATTAAACACTGTCTGCATGCACAGAGAGTCTCCAGGGCTTATAGTCATGTTCACCAAGAGGAAAAAGTGTCCTGTGACTTACTGACCTGTTAAAATAGTCTCTGCAAATAAAATGTGGCAAATCTGTGCAGCAAACAATCGTTAATTTAGGAAAAGCTGTGCTATTCTGTAAAAAATAACAGTTGATGTAATCTACTTCTGATAATGGGGCTACATTAAATATTTGCCCTGTATGTGATATTTTTATGTGGATCTTTAGGGGGTGGACTTGTGGGGAAATTTTATAACTTGGAAGGTACAAAGCTCAGCTTTATGGCTGCAATACCTTTTTTTGTAAGACAATGATAAAAATTATCTGTACCTTACCTCTAGTCTTACCCTGTTTTATAATGAGACAAATAATCTGATTTTGTAGCTCTAGAATCTCAGTTGCAGATTCAGACATTAACTGCAAGCACTGCAGTATTTGTAGGCAAGTAGAAAACTTTCTGATGTGATGTAGAACCAGAGAATCTTGCAGAATTCCCAGATATTATCAAATATGACCCTCAGCCAGGTTCTTGATCTTGTCACTGTGTTAAGACAACTTGACTGTGATAGCAAAATGTTTAGTATTAATCAGGCTTTTTATTGTTATTTTGGTAGGTTGTTAACTTAGCCAGAAATCTGATATATTTTGGTTTCTACAACTTCTGTGACCTCCTCAGACTAACCAAAATCCTCCTTGCTATATTAGACTGTGTGCACATCACTACCATCTTCCCTATTACCAAGATGGCAAAAGGCGAGGAAAGTAAAGGTAAGGCTGGAGAGTAGGACAGCGAGTTCCTGGGTGGCTCTGGTTCATCTCAGAACGGCACTGTGGGGTGCAATGATCAAACACAACATCCTGAGCTGGAAAGGACCCACCAGGATCATCCAGCCCAGCTCCTTCCCTGCACAGACACCCCAAAATCGCACCCTGGGCATCCCTGGAGCTGTGGCAGCCTCGGGGCTGTGCCCATTCCCTGGGGAGTTTGGGCAGTGCCCAGCACCCTCTGGGGGAAGAACCTTTCCCTAAAATCCAGCCTGTCCCAGCTCCAGCCACTCGCTGGGTGCTGTCCCTGTCCCAGAGCAGAGCTGGGAGCTGCAGCCCCCGGTGAGGTCTGACCTCAGGGTGCTCTGCCCCATCTGAACACACCAGGTGATCTCAGCTGCTCCTCATATCACTTCTCCTCTACTCCCTTCCCCATCTCTTTGAGTGCTCTCTAGCATCTTTAGATCTTGCATTTTGGCCCCCAAAACTGCCTCCAGGACTGGAGGTGAGGCTGCCCCAGTGCAGAGCAGAGCAGGACAATCCCCTCCCTCCCTGGCCAGCAATGCTGTGCTTGGAAATCTCCTTTCTGTCCGTGGCTTGGCTGTAAAGCTGAGTGGTGCCTGTGATGGGAGAGGGCAGGGGGCTTCTCCAAGTACTGCAGTGCTTCTGTTGGCTTCCCCTGTCCCCAGGGTGTGGATGTGTAATGTTGAGACAATTTCTCTTTGTAGGATGTGGCTGGTCCTTGCCCTGTTCGTGCAGTCCCATTAACCACGCTAACCCTCGCTCTTTCCTGTCTGAAGGGAGCAATGTGATGAGGTCAATCCACGGCGTGGGGGAGCTGATGACCCAGGTGGTGCTCAGGGGTGGGGGGTTCCTGCCCATGACTCCTCTGGCAGCTGCCCCCGAGGGGAATGTCAAGCAGAGTGAGCCAGAGAAGGAGGACATCCTGGTCATGGACACCAAGCTCAAGATCATCGAGATACTGCAGGTACCACATTGCTGCAGCTTCTCGTGCATTAATTGTGTCCTGCTGCCTCTTGGTGTGTTTCTGACTCTCCAGCTGGGCAAGTCTTGCAAGGGTGACCTTGTCAGGCACAGGGCTCTCAACTTGCTTGTGACCATATTGTGCCATTACTGAAATAATTTGTTACAAGAGAGTTTGCAGTAGATATTTGTGTATTTAGCAATGATTTGTGAGTATCTGACTTGAGGCAGAGCTGTTCTTTTCCACCCTATTGTCTTCCCAATTTCTCTGAGTCTGCAGGGCCATCTGAAGTGCCCTGAGGAATGGGGAGATCTCCAGACTCCCCTTGGCAGAGCCATCAGCCTGGCATGTATTTGCAGCATGCACAGCCAGCCTCTCTCCCTTCCATCTCTGCTTTTCTCGCTTGCTCACCCTTGTCTTTGGGACACACACGTTTTTTCATTATTGACTCAGAATTGCTGTGCTGAAATGCATGTAGGAGTCCTTTTTGTGCTCAGTAGCTCCATCAGTGAGGTCCTGGGGGTCAGAATGCTGCCAGAGCCCGGTGGGTGAAGGCAGGAGAGCAGCAGGAGAGCCGTGGTGTTCCTTCCCCATGCCCCACGGGAGGCTCTGCCCTTCCCTCAGCAGCAGATGCAGCACAGGGGAGGCTCCATTCCATCCTTGCACCATTGCTAATTTTGGCTGGAGCCAGAGCTTCTCTCGTGGCCTGGCATGTGCAGGGGAATATTTCAGTGTGCCAGGGTTCCCTGTTACCAGGGGCTCTTCAAACTGGCATTGAACATTTTCCCTGAAGGCTCCAAGAACTCGGAGTTTTCTTGGCTTTGGAGCTCCTTCCTCGAGAGGAAGACCATGGAGAAGATGCTCTCTGCTAGGCTGGAGGTTTCTCTGGCACCAGCTGGTGCAGCCCAGCTGAAGTGGTGACTTGTATGGCACAGGCTGGCTCCTGGCAGCTCCTGTGCTGCCCCTGTGTCCCAGCACCCCGGGAGAATTGCAGCACGTGTTGGGGATGGAGATGGAAATGCTGCTTTCCTTTCCTGGGGGACAGGGGGAGGATGCCAGCATCACACAGGAATGAGGCACCAAAACTCTGCCAAAAGTGTTTTACTCATCAGTATTTATTGTGTGTGTAGCGTGCTCGTTGAAATCTCTGGAAAATATTACTGAATTCTGAGGGTTTTTAAGGCAATATTTGCATATCTTAGAAAGATGGAATCCCAGAATGGTTTGGGTTGAAAAGGACCTTGAAGTTCATCCAGTTCCACTCTCTGCCATGGCAGGGACACCTTCCACTACCCCAGGCTGCTCCAAGCTCTGTCCAGGCTGGCCTGGGACACTTCCATGGATCCAGGGGCACCCACAGCTTCTCTGGACACCCTGTGCCAGGCCCTCACCACCCTGGGTAACTTTTCCAGGATAAAACCACATCTCTGCTCAGTTGATGTTGCACGTTGGTAGCTCTGCTTTGTGTGTGAGTTAGAAATGCACAGATAATTTCAACGTTTTTCCTCCTTCTGTATCATCAGTTTATTCTGAACGTGCGGTTGGACTACAGGATCTCCTGCCTGCTTTGTATATTTAAACATGAATTTGATGAAAGCAATGCCCAGATGTCTGAATCCCCCACTGGAAGCAGTAGCCAAGAAATGCCAGCTAATGTACCAGGTGGGTTTTTTGGCAAGGAATGAGGTGGTGTGGCTTAGGGAAGACTCTGGAATCTTCAGGATGCTAATGTGTGATTGTTTCAGGTCTCCACTTGCCATTTGAAATGTTTTTAAGCTGGAGAAACATCTCTGCTGCCACTCTGACCTCATGTATTTGTGTGGTTTATGTTTTCAGGAGCCCTGGACTTTGAACACATTGAAGAACAAGCTGAGGGCATCTTTGGTGGGAGGAAAGTATCTCTTCACAGGTGCTAATCGAGGGGGAGTCCCCAGGCTGGGGGGCTCCCAAGGAGTGGGGACTGGGACAATGGCTGCCACAGCTCCCCAGGCTTCATTTCCCTAAAATGGCTTTGGTGCAGCTCAGAGCGGGGTCCATTTGGATCAAAAACCAGAAATAAGGAGCAGGGGTTCTTCAGCCAGAAGCATCATCAGGGCAGGGCTCTGTGGTGTGGGTGAAAGCCAAGGTGCAGGATTAGTGCATCTCAGCTCGATGCTGCAATAAAATCTCAGTACAATTGCCCCCCTTAATTAAGAGTAAGAAAAAAAAGGTTTTCTGCCACTGCTAAGAGGGCTTAGAACCTGCTGGGACCCTCAGTCTAATGTGCTGCTTAACTCCTGCTGTGTTTCCAGTGAGGAGAACACCCCTCTGGATTTGGATGATCACGGGGGCAGGACTTTCCTCCGGGTGCTGCTGCATTTAACAATGCATGATTACCCTCCCCTGGTGTCTGGTGCACTGCAGCTGCTCTTCAGGCACTTCAGCCAGAGACAAGAAGTCCTTCAGGCTTTCAAGCAGGTACCTGTGTGTTTGGAGAGAGTTGTTCCTCATCTGGATGTATTTATGGCAGCTGAACCCAGCCCTTTTTGTGCAATTAATGGCTTTGCCTCCCTGTAAGGTTCAACTGCTCGTTACCAGCCAAGATGTTGACAACTACAAGCAGATCAAACAAGATTTGGACCAGCTAAGGTCAATAGTGGAGAAATCTGAGCTCTGGGTGTACAAAGGCCAAGGTCCTGATGAGGCCATGGACAGTGTGCCAGGTGAAAACGAGCACAAGAAGAAAGAGGTAATTAGGTCGTGTTTGTGGGAATTTGGGTGGGTATTTGGGCGGGTGTAGCTGCTTTCAGAACTGTGACAAGGCCCATCTTCCCAGCACACTGCCTAGGTGAGGTTCTCTCTACTGCTTTCAGCTTGAGGCAGGAGTGAGAGGGGAACTTGAGCCAGGTGATGCCCAGTAGCAGCCACTGAGGTGTCACCTTTAGGCTCTAACAGGGCTGGTTTGGGTTTGCTCTGGCTCCCCAGCTGGGTCCTTTCAGCACTGAACGATGGCACGGGATTTGTGCAGTCCAAAGTACCTCCAGTAAGGTAAGGGCAGAGCTGTGAGCTGCTCAGGTGATGCATTTGGAGTCATTAAATGACAGCAGACAACTGTGCTTTATGTCTACCTGATAACACAAGATTTCCCCACTGTACTCATCTGGCTTAGAACTCTTTGAACATCTTTTGCTTCCATGTAATTTGCAATCAAATAGGAGAGATTGGATGAGGGGATCCAAGAAGCAGTCCCCGGTTTAGGAACATTTATTGTTGGAAGTAAAAGCAAGTAATCCACTTGTTGCTTTTCTTGTACACTTTGCTGTGAGGAATCTCTTGGTATTTGTGCAGTGACAGTTTAATAACAATAGAGAGGGAGAGAGAGGAAGGGGTTTTTTTCTGAGGGGAGACTTGATTAGAGACAGAATGCGACAGGCAAAGGACAGGAGGTTGCTGCTTCTGAAATCATCCCTCCCTCACCTTATTTTGTGTCCTAGAGGTCAATGTGACTTGACAGGATAATTGTGTGTGTTTCTCTGAGGCTGTCAGAGAGCTGGAGGATGACAGTCCTTCCCAGGAGGAGAACGGGCTCTATCCTAGAACGGTAATTTTAGCCTTCATGTAGACAGTAGTATAAGCTACTAATAAATTGTCTGATTTTATCCTCAGGAAGGTCACAGCAAGTCTCAAAAGCCTGAAAGTACTAGCAGCTACAACTACCGGGTAGTAAAAGAGGTAAAACTTTGCTTCTTGATAGTTCACTGGAAGTGTAAATGAGTAACAGAGCTCTGGAGAGCTGCAGTCAGAGGGAGGCACCCAGGAAAGTCTGAGTCACTCTGCCATTGTGGAAACTATTTGCTGAGTAATAACAAATCCCAACTTGAATGAGAAGCCAGGATAGAATAAGCACGACGTGTGTATTCTTTCCTTAAGAATGGATTAGTGAGAAGCGACGTTCGCTGCTGTTTCAATGGTAACACAATATTTTTATTGTTAAGGACTGCAAAGGCAGTAAGCAAGGGGAGAAGCCATTTAATTTGCCCTGTCCTGAGTACCTTGCACTCAAAGCCACTGTGCTGTTGAAATTTAATGTAGAAAATACCAGCTCAAGAACGTGCTGTGGTGCTGGTGTGGTGTGAGCTGAAGGTGTGTCTGTGGTATTGGGTTCACTCGACATGGCTGAGTTGTGCAGGAGCATAGAATCTCAGAACTGTAGAGTGTCCTGAGGTGGAAGGGACCCACAAGGATCAAGGAGTCCAGCAGCCCTAGTCAGATGCCACGGATGGAGCCTGGGCCACGAGGGGCTGCCTGGAGCCGCCCTGCTCCGTGCAGATGAGTTGGTCCCTGTTGGTGCTCTCTGGGACCTGGCGTTCTCTGGAAGAAAAGCCAGAGTTGGGGCTCTAAGGCCAGTGTCTCCTGCAGATCCTGCTGCGGCTCAGCAAGCTCTGCGTGCAGGAAGGGGCCTCGGTGAGGAAGAGCAGAAAGCAGCAGCAGCGACTCCTGAGGAACATGGGAGCTCACGCCGTGGTGCTGGAGCTGCTGCAGATCCCTTACGAGAAGGTGGGGCTTTGTGTGGTGCTGACAGCCTTTTCATACCTTCTCTGAATCTTCCTGAGCCTCCTCCCTGTAGACTGGATGCACAGAAGCTGGTTTGTGTAGCCCCATAGTCTATAAAATACCCGTGCTCAGAAATAACGAGCTCAGACAAACTCTGTTTATTTTATTTATTGAATATACACATATGTACTATTGCCTGAAGAAACACCATGCATCATACTTCAGAATTAAGGCTCAACTCTGAGCTTTTCGTGTGAGGCAGGTGTTGCCTTGAGGTTAAGCTGTGTTGATGGGAGCAAGCCCCTCATTGTGAGGCTGCTGTGTGAGCATCATCCCGGGAGCAGGGAGGGAAGGGAGGGTGCCTGGTCCCCCAGGGGTTTTATGAGCAGCAGATACAGACCCTCCCCCAGCTGTAGAGTGCTGAACTCCCCCTTAGAGGTGAATAAATACCCACTGGCTCTCCAGGTGAGGTGTGCTGCTCCCAGTTAGCCATGTCAGGGCTAACACTTGCCAGATGTGCAGGTTGGAGCCCGCTGGGCCTGGGTTGTGCCTGTGAGCCTGCAGAGAACCAGGCTGTGCTGACACAGCACACCCCAAGGTCCTCACATTGGCTGCTCATTAATCACAGGTGACAGGTATTTATCAGTACATTTTTCCTGGTCACTCTGCTGTCCTTTGTTCCAAACTCATCAAGTTTCTGAGAACCAGTAATTCTGCACAGGAGCTGTGATTAATGTTAATTCTCGCGGTTTCTTGCATCATATTTTGCTAAGAAATCGGCAGCAAAAACACCCTTCAACACCTTTCTGTCCCCTTCATGTGAATGTGCATTGGACAGGCAGTGTGGAAAGGGGTTTCACCCTTGGAAATATATGAAATTCCTTACAAATAAACACAGGCAGTAATTTTTCCAAAGCGCGGCTTCTGCCATCAGTGGGCTGGGAATCCACGCTGACATCAGAGGAAGGGCCCTGGTTCCTCAGTGGTGCTTGGAAGGCTGCAAGGAGTGTGGAGGTTCCAGTAAAGATAAATGGGGCTGAGCTGGTGCAATAGCAACTTTCCATCTCTGCTTTGCCCCGAGCTCCCCGACCGTGGCTGCAGTGGAACGTGGCAGCTCTCCTGGGCAGCCCCGAGGTGATGATGTGTGGTTTGGCCAAGGGGCTGGGATGTTCAGCAGTGCAGAAGTGACTAAAGCACGTTGCTGGCAGGCCTGGCTGTGGAATAGGCACTTTTAGAGAATGAACTACTGTAATTTCTATTATGGGCTTGATTTTTGACGCTCTCTGGAAGCGTGGAGCTGGCCCAGCTCATCCCAAATGTCTGTGAACTGGGTGGAGGTTTGTTTTCCTTCGGGGTGTGAGAGACGTGACAGTTCCCTTGCTGGAGCTGTGGCTCATCTTGTGCTCACCTCAAGGTGAACCTTTGGATTCTTTTTAACCCCCTTTTCTTTGTCATGCAATCCCAGGCTGAAGACACGAGGATGCAGGAGATAATGAAGCTTGCACACGAGTTCCTGCAGAACTTCTGTGCTGGGAACCAACAGAACCAGGCTTTGCTGCACAAGCACATAAACCTGTTCCTTAACCCAGGGGTAAGAATAACCTCAGACTGTGATTTATTATTTTGTTCTAGCAAGAGAAGGGACTGGATTGTCCTTGGTGATACTTCTGGGGCTGTTCTGTTGCAAGATTGGTTGAAGAGGTCACATTTTGTTTCCATTCTAAAGTCTCAAAAGTTGGCAAGATGTTTGTTTAGGGCAGTTTCGGTGTAGAAAGTTCAAGAGGCTGAAGTGGAGTGAAAAATAGGCTGAGATAGGAGCAGTGGTGTTGAAAGCTGAGCTCCTGAGCAGAGTTCCCTTCAGCCCTGCGCCTGCAGCAGTGCTGGCTTTACCCTAACCTCAGCGGGGATGTGGTGGGTTGTTGATTTTCTGATTTTTTTTTTTTTTTTTTTTTGCTCCCTTTCATCCCCTCCATCAGATCCTGGAAGCAGTGACAATGCAGCACATTTTCATGAACAACTTCCAGCTCTGCAGCGAGATCAACGAGCGCGTGGTTCAGCACTTCGTCCACTGCATCGAGACTCACGGCAGGAACGTTCAGTACATCAAGTTCCTGCAGACCATCGTCAAGGCAGAGGGGAAATTCATTAAGAAATGCCAAGATATGGTAATGGCTGAGGTGAGAGCTGCAGAGATTTGCAGGGTCTGAACAGAAGTTTGCACATAGCAGTTGGTGAACATGACAAATTGATCCTCTCGCTTCGGGGACTGCCAAGAAGCTGACAGCTCTCACCGTGCAAAAAGAGCATTGCAGCTCCCAGGCAGCTCAGGCTTTTTGTGACCAAAAGCTCTCTGAGTTCTCTTGACTCACAGGTGTAACAAGGGGTTGGCTATTAATGGCAGGAGTTACTTCCCAGGCCTCTACACGGCAGCATGTAGGTGGGATTATGAAGCAAGTGTGCCTTTGCCTAGGAAAATTGGCTTGGAGAAAAGTAGTTTAATTTCAAGATCACTGCAACAGAAGGAGAATTTCACCACGATAGCGTTTTGATGGGAATTTTTTATGAGATCGTAGAACCACCATGGAATCACCTTCCACTATCCCAGGGTGCTCTAAGCCCGATCCAACCTGGCCTTGGGAACTTCAGGGATCCAGGGGCAGCCTCAGCTGCTCTGGGAAACTGTGCCAGGTCCTCACCACCCATATTTTTCCTGCTGTCTGAACCCACTCTCAATTGGAAGCCATCCCCTTTGTGCTGTCTGTCCAAGCCCTTGCAGATACTCTTAGCAAGATGTACTTAATCATCTGTTCAAAGGCTGAAGGGGGAGACATGAGGATTGGCTTTAGGTGTGTGGGGAACTGGAAACTGGGGCATCAGGATAAAAGGGAGAGGTAAGAGAAGGGTGAATGAATGCCTTTAAGTGGGATACTGGATGGGATCTGTTTGGCAGATCTGCACATCTGATGGAATGTTTTGGCCTCCTCAGCAGGGGGAGCCCCAGGATCAGATTTGTCATATCTGGCTTTTCAGCATCAATCCTGATAGGTGGATCAAAAATCTTTCATATTTTCATATCAAAACCAACTCCATGAGCTTCTCAACACTTAGTTGAGTGTGAGATGCTCAGCATGGAGATTCCCCGGGGTCAGCAGCTGCCCTGGGGGTTTTCCTCTACATTTTATCCTGCTGGTTTTCCCAAACCCTGTGGGAGGACAGCCCTGGATCCCTCCAGCTGTGTGTTCTGCAGTGGCCAGCCTGGAGCAGGGCTCAGTTTGCTCCATCTCCTTCCCTTCCTGGAGCTCCAGGAGGTCGGAGCTGCTCTGAAATCGTGGCCAGCCAGGTGTCAAATGTGAAGCTGATGGAAATCTTCAGCGTGTGATTTAAGGTGTCACTCCCTGGCCTTGGAAAAGGGCTGGTGTGTGTTGGGAAGGGTGGAAGGAGTGAGCCCTGCAGTCCTCCCATCCCCTGTGCCCTGGGCAGCTCTCCAGCAGCACAGAGCTGGCCACAGCTGCCTTGGAGTCACCCGGGGTGACAGACGGGAAATGGAAAGGCACAATGGAAAGTCACAAACTTCTTGGCACAGCTTCTGGCTAAGCAGGCAGCTGGACTG
The DNA here is from genome assembly GCF_052056855.1 of Sturnus vulgaris. NCBI lineage: Eukaryota > Metazoa > Chordata > Aves > Passeriformes > Sturnidae > Sturnus > Sturnus vulgaris. Next base: position 1,359,622 of record NC_142253.1, on the reverse strand, counting down.
GCTTTGGATTTCTTCAGTGCTCCAGAAGTGGGCATTTAAATGGGAAATGTGCCCTGGAGCCCTGTGTCCCTGGGGACGTGCAGTGGGGACAGCCCTGATGAAGGGGGTTCTGGGGGGATCCCAGGCTTTGCTGTGCTGATGGAATGTTTTCCTTGCCCCTCATGCAGCTGGTGAATGCAGGGGAAGATGTGCTGGTGTTCTACAATGACAGAGCCTCCTTCCAGACCCTGGTGCAGATGATGAGGTCGGAGAGGGACCGCATGGATGAGAACAGCCCCCTGATGTACCACATCCACCTGGTGGAGCTGCTGGCCGTGTGCACAGAGGGCAAAAACGTCTACACAGAAATCAAATGCAACTCCCTCCTCCCTCTGGATGACATTGTCAGGGTGGTGACCCACGAGGATTGCATACCCGAGGTGAGGGCTGACAGGAGAGCTGGGCAGTTTGTGTTTGAAATGTGCTGGGTTTGGTGAGAGAGGGTTGACACTGCTGAGTCTGGCCTGGCAAGGGGGTGGGTACAGGTGGGCAGCGAGCTGGGAACCTAAAATCCTTCCCTGCTGCTGCTGTTGACACCCCCAGCCAACCTGGATAGTCAACTTAAATCCTTTTATACTTCCTCCTTACCCTGAAAGTGGGAATGTGATGCTGTACTTGGTTGTTTTATAGGGTTCTTGAGGCAGAGAGGTTTATGGATGTGCTGCTAACCTTGAACAGATGGTTCTGCAGAACTGGAAATTATTATTATGCTGACGTTTTGTCTGCAGTAATCCTGGTGGTTTTTTATTGGATGGTGTCTTGCTATTCATGGCATTAAATTTCACCAGTGTTTAAGTAAAAGGAAGAAGTAGAATTCCAAATGATCTATGTAGCAGTTTTAATGTGCCGTTATATTCATTCATGCCACCATTCAGGTTTTTATTTCTTTATGAAGTATTTTCTCTACTTTTAGGTCAAAATAGCATACATCAACTTCTTGAATCACTGCTATGTGGACACAGAAGTAGAAATGAAAGAGATTTACACCAGTAATCACATGTGGAAGCTGTTTGAGAACTTCCTGGTTGACATCTGTCGGGTAATGTATCTGCACCAAGGAACTGAATTCACAAAGCTTAAAAACCTCTTTAATCCAGAGCAGTCAGGATAAGACATCCCAGTGCATCAAGGCAATAAGTACCCTGAATACTCTGTTCCTGCAAATATGTGCCTCCTTCTCCTTGTGCCTGTGGATTTCATTAGTCATATTCCATGGAACACATTCATATTTTCCTTTTTAAAAGAAAAAAAAATCCAAGCCCAAACCAAAGCTCAGTGAAGCTCCACACCCTGCTCCTTTGTCCAGTGCCTTTTCTGTCCTGCCACCTGGCCTGCTTATTCTGGCCAGGATTGCTGAGCTCCTTCCTGAGCAGCACTCAGCGTTTTTTGGCAGGTCAGGACAGCTTGTTTTCCAGGCTTGGTGTTTATTTGGCCATATGGCTTTTTGCCTGGGATTCCAAGTATTTCCCCATACGAAAGCATTACACCTCAGTCCTCCCCATCCTGCTCTTGCTTCCCTCCAAGGCACTGTGGTTTTTTTTTTTCCCTCCCCCCAGCCCTGCTCTGTCAAACCAGGAGCAGCTCTGGCTTTGCTCTGGCGTGGGCTGGAAATGCAGAGCCCCAGTGGTGTCACTGAACTGCTGGGACCAGGACAATGTGAAACGGGGCAATTCCAGTCTCAGCTGCCTTGCTGAGCTGCTCTGGTTTGTGCTGCAGGCCTGCAACAACACCAGTGACAGGAAGCACGCAGACTCCATCCTGGAGAAGTACGTGACCGAGATCGTCATGAGCATCGTCACCACCTTCTTCAGCTCCCCCTTCTCTGACCAGAGCACCACCCTGCAGGTGGGGAAACACTCAGACACACACAGGGAGAGCCCTGCCAAGGCTCCCGTGTCCATTCCACTTCAGTGCCATTTACCAGTGCTAAAGAAACACAGGGCAGCAGTGGTGGTGTAATTGGGGAGCAAATATGTCACTGTGCTTGGTGGCCAGATGGGGGAAAAATACGTTAGGTCACACTACAAATGTTCTTCTAGAAAAGCTCAAGTGTCACATTAATTCATCAGTGCATTCAACTCTGTGCTACCTCCAAGGTCTTTGGTAGAGATTTGTTGTGTGTCATTGAATCCCAGAATGGTTTGGAAATGTTGGAAGGGACCTTAAAGCACATCTCATCCAACTCCTTGCCATAGATATCACAGAGGGAGCAAGGGTGGGTGATTTAGGACAGCATATTTTACAAAAAATCCTAATTTCCCTTTGAAAAACAAAAAAGGATTCAGAACAAAAATCCAGAAGCTCTTGCTGTATCTCACTGAGTAGATTTTTGCCTAGTTCAAAAGTTGGGGAGATGTGAAGGAGGAGCTTGGCACACTTGTGAAGGGCAGAAGGCAGAGATTTGTACAGCAGAGCAGCAGTGTCAGGATGTTGCCCTAATATTTCTATTTGCACAGAGATAACAATGTTGGTTTTTTTAATCCATAAATAACTTTCTGGGAGGGTGTGGGTGGAGTGGTCAGGTGTCTGGCAGCTCTGGCAGGAGGTTGAGAGGGGCAGTTGTTGAAACTTGATGCAACCTGGTAGTGCCAAAGGCAGATGTTTGCAGTGCAATCTCCAGGTCTCAAGGCTCATCCAGTCCTGCCCCTGCCAGGTCTGTGCCCTCAGCTGAGTCTGAGCAGTGCAGCAGCTGCTTTACCCTCTCAGGTGGCTTCAGTTGCTGTTGCCCATCAAAGAAGTGAGAAATGGAGACTGTGGCCTTGTCCCCGGGCTCTGCCCTTCCCTCTGTGCATGTACCTGAGCTGCCCTGCTCTCACTTGTCATCTCTGAGATGCAGAATTTGAATACACATCTTGCCATGCTATTTTAGCCATCTGTTAATGTTATATCAGCAGTTTTTCTTTAGTTTCTCAATCTCCCCCTCTGTCTAGCAGGATGAAGTCACTTGGTTCACCTCTTTTCCCATCTCAGTTGATAGATCTGCCTTGTCCTAGATTCATCTTTCCTCTACATCTCCAAGTTAAAAGCAGTTTCTCTCCCTTTTCCTGCCTGTCAATACTCTTGTCTATACCCAGAGATTCTCCCTCTCAGGAGCACAGTCTGTTGTCCCACCTGCCAGGTGTCCATCCCTGCTCCAGGTGGGATTTCCTCCCCCTGAGGTGCTGCAGGTGAGCTGATCTCTGTAGCCAAGGGATGTGGCCACTCTGCTCTGGGTTCAGTCCCTCCCTGCCCTTCCTGCTGCACCTTCTCATCCCTTCCAGCCTTCTCTTGCCTCCTGCTCCTTCATGTCAGGGCTTGTTTGGCTGAAATTCTTCCTGCCCTGAGTCAGCCTTGCTGGTTCAGGGAACACCTTGTCCATCCATCATGTGGTTCAAATCATAGAAAATGAGGAGAACACAAATCTCCTGGCACAGGACAGCTGCCCACAGCTTCTCTTTAACAAACACTGTTCAGCCTATTTGCCTCCCAAGGCTGCTGCTGCCCCAGGTTTCCCTTCCCAAATGCAGTTGGAGACATGAGGGACATGGAGTAAATTTCCTATTTGATTTATTGACCTTATTTAAGCAAATGAGACGTCTTAAAGGCTTTTTAAGGCCAAAAAGTCTTGAACTGAAAGGAATATGTGGGTGGTTTAAATCCAAACATGCAGGTTATTTCCAGGGCCCTGGGTGAATGCTGCTGTTTGCCATGGTTTTTGGTGTGTGGCTTATTTCCAGAAAGGATAATGGATATTTGCCTCTTAGCAATTTTGGGGGCTTGAATTTTGGTTCTCCTCTTGTACATTGTGTAATGGTGTTGGATTTAATTCATCAAATAGATTTAATTAGCTAATAGATTTGGCTTTTTACTCTAACTCCGCTTTTTTTTTGCAAACAGGCTTTACTGTTGGCCAGAATAAATGAGGTATTTTTTTCCCTGGCTCCTCAGTCCTGTGGTGTTTGCACTGTGGTGTAGTTCCTTTAGCTGATAGAAGCATTCCATAGCTAGTGGGCACAGGGTATTCCCTCTCAGATGGAAATATTTAAAATGCTCTTTTCTCTACAGGTAAAATGTTTTCTACTAAGTAATCACTGTACAAAACCAAATGGAGTTTTGGTCACTGTTGTTGGGCAGCTGCAAAGGTGAAAGAGCAGAGCTCGTGGGCTGGGGTGTGTTGGAGCAGCTCACCTGTCTGTAGTGGAAGATCACCTTGTGAAATTCGGGGGTGAAAACCACACCTTGATTTTGGCTGATCCATAGCAGCTGCAGCGTTTGCCACTAACCACTGCCTGTGTTCCACATGACACACAGCTGGTTTCTTTGTCAATTGGATACCAGCTAATAATGCTTGGAATGAGGAGTTTCCAACTCTGGAGCTGTGCTGTCACACAGCCAAGTCCCATTTACCTGTGGCCTCTTGAGTCAGCTGCTGGTCAACACTAAAAGAGGAATCTGTGTGCCAGGGTTGCTGATAGCTCTGATAAAACAGATGAAGGTGACTGCTCATTTCCTTTGCTTAGTCAGGCCTCAATTACCAGGGCTTTCTGCTGCAGAAGCTCCTGTTTCATGTTTCCCTTCCAGCCTTGGTTCCCACCCTTCCCATCCAGTTGCCGATCCCGTGCTAGATACCCTGCTGCCACAGGAGTTGCCCAACGAGTGGTGCAGAGCAGTTAGGAGGGCCTGGAGAGTGCCAGCTGAGCTGGGCTGAGCTGAGCCCAGCTCAGGGCGAGGCTGTGACCGTGCTGTGCTTGCTTTGCAGACACGGCAGCCCGTGTTCGTGCAGCTGCTGCAGGGCGTGTTCAGGGTGTACCACTGCACCTGGCTCCTGCCCAGCCAGAAGGCCTCTGTGGAGAGCTGCATCCGGGTGCTCTCTGATGTAGGTAAGGACTGGGGGTGAGCAGAGCTGCCTGCTGGGACGTGGCCAGCAGGGCTTGCTGCTGGTGTGCCATCCTGGCCCAGGGACAGTGCTGTTCCTGTCCTGCAGGTGCCACCTGGGCTAACTCCTGGTCCAGCCTTATGCTGGTAGGTCATCAGTGGGTGTTGGCACTGTCACCTGAAGTGCTTTCTCTGTCTAACCTCAAAAGTCCCTGCAGCAGGGAGATGTTTTCATGCAGTCACTGAGGATGGAAAAGCCCTCCAGGATCATCGAGTCCCAGCTGTGCCCCATCCCCACCTTGTTCCACGTCCAGGAATTCCTTGGACAACCCAGAGATGGGGATCCAAACCTCCCTGGGCAGTTCCAAAGCCTGACCACTCTTTCCATGAAGGAATTCCTCCTGATGTCCAGCCTGACCCTCCCCTGGTGCATCTGGGAGTGCCCATAAATTTGCCATTGTCCACAAGAGCAGCTTGTACTGGGTATGAGGTCAGGTTCTGCTGCTGTGTGTCCACGTGTTCCAGAACGAGTTTTTGGGGGTGTGTGTTTAGGGACAGATTCCTACTCCCACACTTGAAACAACAGTAACAGCTCTGAGGTGTGGAAGCCTCTAAACAATCCTGCACAGAGATTGAGAACTGCCCTGTTTAAAATGCACCCAAAGAGCCATGGAATGGTTAAGGTTGGAAAAGATCCCTTCCAAAAGGTTGTGAGGTCCGGGTGCCAGCCCAGCACCACCACTGTGGTCCCCAGTAAAACATGAACTCAAGTGCCACGTACAGATATTTTTTGACCACCTCCCTGGGCAGCCCTTTCTAATGCTTTGCAACCCTTTCTGTGAAAATAAAATTTCAGTTGTCCTAGTTTCCTAATGTCTAATCTAAACCTTCCCTGGTGCATCTTGAGGCTGTTTCCTCTTAGCCTGGGAAGGAGAGTTTGTAGAAGGAAGGAATCGCACAGACCTTTGTCCTGGTTTTGTGTTGGTTCATGGGCTCAGGCTCTCAGTCCCCACTGATTTTTGCCTGTTGCAGCCAAAAGCCGAGCTATTGCAATTCCTGTGGACTTGGACAGTCAGGTGAACAACCTGTTCCTGAAATCCCACAACCTGGTGCAGAAAACTGCCATGAACTGGAGGATGAGCGCCAGGAACGCCGCCCGCAGGGACTCGGTGCTGGCTGCCTCCAGGGACTACAGGAACATCATCGAGAGGTTACAGGTGAGTGCTCAGCTCCCCTACCTCCTGCAGGGCCACAGCATCACTGAAAATCTCTCCTGACCAAACCCTGAGATGTTTTAATTTATCCACACAGGACAGACCTTAGTAAAATCGTTAGTAAAATTAATTCACCCATAAATGTGTGTCAATGTTTGTTTCAAGCTGGCTGTGGTTGTTTCCTAGGACATAGTGTCAGCCTTGGAGGATCGCCTGCGCCCTCTGGTCCAGGCAGAGCTCTCAGTGCTGGTGGATGTGCTCCACAGGCCTGAGCTGCTCTTCCCAGAGAACACAGATGCCAGGAGGAAATGTGAAAGTGGAGGTTTCATTTGCAAGTAAGTTGTCTCAAAAGTCTGGCTTTTTTGGCTTTTTTTTTTCCAATATTCCCATTCCTTGTGGAATAAGGCCCTCTTGCCCAGCTTGGTAAATACTTGATATTCTCTGAAATACCTGTAAAAATCAGTATTTTGTGATATGGTCAAGGCAATTTCTTCTTGGAGAAGAGAAAAACTGCCTGTGGGAATGGGGAAGGACTGGTTGATGTGTTCTCCCAGTTAATGCTTAAAAATATCTGTTTGCTGCAGGATGCAAATATCATGAGCAGTTGTAGAAATGAGTTAAATTTGGAGCTGGTCCAGTTACTGATACCTGCCTTCACCCCAGGAATGTTTGTGAGGTGCTGGGTGAATACATCAGGGTCAGTTGTTGTCATGGGCATCAGCACAGCTAGAGGGAAGGAAAGGGGAGGATGGCAAGGTCATTTACAGGGCAATTCAGAGCAGATCCTGCTTCTCCTGTCACCTCCTGGAGGAGTGGGCTCTGAACAGAGGCTGTGGAAGCTGGGCACTGAGTTAATCCCAAGTGCTGAGTGGGATGGATTTGGGATTGCAGCCTCCAGAGCTCTCAGTCTGTTTTTTAACCAAGTGGAATAGATTTCTTCCTGTTAACTGGGTTGTTCTGGAGGTCCTGGATCCCACTGATTCCTTGCTGCCTGCAGCCAGAGGGATTTTTTGGCTCTTTTCCTGCCCAGGTTCCTCCACAGCTTTCCCTGGTAGCTGTCAAGTGTTGCTCTAGAGAAAACACTCCAAACTGGTTGTGTAACAGGATGATGATAAACCTTATGTTTGCAGCATAAACCAGTTAAGATAAGCACATATATCTCACCTCATTTTTAGAGTAGTTGCACTAACCTGATTGATGGCTTTTTTTCAGGTTAATTAAGCACACAAAGCAGCTGCTGGAGGAGAATGAGGAGAAACTGTGTATTAAGGTATTACAGACGCTCAGGGAAATGATGACCAAAGATAGAGGCTATGGAGAAAAGGTAAGGTACAGTCCATCATTCTCTTAAACACTGCATTTATTCAGTAAGGGAAAACAGAACTCCTTTTCCAAGCTGTTTTGTGTGTGTAAGCACTTCTAGACTGGAGCAGGGACAAAACATTTTTAGTGAACTAATACCTTTCAAATCATATTAGAAGTTAAGCTTGTTTCTGTTGCTTTTCTACTTGAGACTGGCAAGTTTAAGTCTAATCCCTGCAGTTGCAGGCACTCTAAAATACCAATTTTGTTACCTTTTTCTGAAGGCTGTAACCTCTTTATCTGCTTCCTGGGTATAGGTGACTCTTCAGGTCATGTAACCTTGCAACAAGAGGGTGTTTTGTAGTTAATTTGAATTTGTGTACAACTGAGTAATCTTGTTGTGATTTATAGATGGAAACTCTCTGTACACCCACCCATGTTTCTTCTTTCCCTTTCCTACACACGACTCTTGACTGGTTGAGAGGAACATTTTTCTGTAGGTACAGAGACCTACTCTTTATTTCCAGCAGGAGAGTGTGCATGCACCCATATGTTTGTGTTTCTAGAAGTGGTTACAGTCAGCTGAGGCTGGGATTTGGAGATTCTCCTGGAATTCTGATCAGCTGAGGTTCTTCCCGTGGCACCCAGTGGGTTCAGAGGAGCACACCCTGCAGTGGAAGTGTTAGGAGCAGCTGGGACTGGGGGAAGCAGTGATGTGGAAGAGCTCTCACTGCCCCTGACAGGCTGTGCCCAGGAGCAGATGGTGCCTCAGCCCAGTTCTTCCCCCACTGGTGGGTTTGGAGCTGTTGCCTTGTGCTCAATTCACAGCAAAAAGGGCAAAAAACTTCAGAGATCAGAGTTTCATAACAGCAGGAATCGTTTGTGGCAGCTGCCAGGGAGGGAGAGGCTCCACAGGCAGAGGAACCTGGAGCATCCTGGCCAGCTGGGAATGTCAGCAGGAGCAGGACGTGGTGCCAGGGCTCTGGGCAGGGAGCAGAGCAGCCTGGCACACATGGGTGTGCACGTGTGGGCTGCTCCCAGCACAGGCAGCAGGAGACTCCCAGGAAAATGCCCCAAGGGTAGGGATGGCCAGGGCTGTGCTCCCTGCCCTGCCAGGGAGGCTCTTCCCACGTGCTGCCAGGTGCCAGCCCAGCTGCAGCTGCTGCTCTGCTGCCTGGGCACTGCCTCACTGTGCAGCAGCAATGGTTCTGGGGCAATTCCCTCAGCTGCAGGAAAGCAGCACATCCCTGTGGGATTGATAGGGAAGGGCACAGCTGCAGGTGCCAGCTTGGAGCACATTGTCCTTCTCTGCCCATGTGGCCAAATTCTGTGCTGGGACATCACCTTCTGTCCCCTCCTCAAGGTCCCTGCTCTGAGACATCCCAGCTGGCAGGGGCTGGCTTGGCCTGCAGAAGTCAATCCCTGCTCCTGGGAAAGGAGTGGCACTGGTGATCCTCTAATGAGTGCTGCTATCTCCTGATGATCAGCACTGGGGGTGAAACACGTTCAGGGTACCCAGAGATCACATTTTACATTTCTCCAGCAGATCAGTGTATCCTCTCCTGTTAAAACAGCCAGGAGCCACTGTCCCAGGTCACCCTGAGTAATAAAAGCAGTGTGTGATACACATTGTATATACTATACACCAGTGAAACCCCAGTCAGAGCTTTGAGAGTTTTCCTTATGTGTAATCTGCCACTGAGAGATTTTCCAAAGTGGAAATGAATTTCTAGGAGTTTCTTAGACTTTATTCTGCTCACTTGGATGAAGCAGTATTTCTGGAAGCTGCAGTTAACATATCTTGCACCATTCAGACCACGGAGAACCCCACAAGATGCTAAAAAATCTTCCAAGTGTGGCAAAAGCATTAATTTCTGAAGCAGTGGCTCAGTTACATAAGGAGTCAGGATATGCCTGCCTGTGAAGTGATTTCTGAGTCGGAAGAAGCAGCTGATTGCTCACAGTAGACTGTCAGTAGTAGTAGAACAGCTTTTGCTGTCTGGCTGTGAGCAGTGCAGCCACATTTATTCTCCCTTGTGACTCAGAGAACTGAATTTAGTCACCACCTAAAAGGCAGCACCTTTTGTTTTTAAAATCATCCTGTAGTATAACCAAAAAAAATAATTTAAAAAAAAGGGAAAAAATCCCTCTTACATTGTAAAAACCCCACTGCAAATCCTGGAGTCCCTACCTAGAAGTGAGTTGCATACATTGAGGTGGCAGAACTCGCCCCTGTGAGCAGCTCGTTGACCTCACAAGCACAGAACCATGGGAAAGCTTAAAGATGACCCAGTTCCATCCCTGCCACACCCCAAGGTGCTCCACCCTGACCTTGAACCCTTCCAGGGATGGGGCAGCCACAGCTTCTCTATCTGGGCAACCTGTGCCAGAGCCTCCCCACCTTCACAGGGAATAATTCCTCCCTGACATCCCATCTAACCCTTGTCTCCCGTGCAGAGCTGTCAGTCCCTGCCCTGTCCCTGTGCCAGGGCTCTCAGCTGTCCCTCCATGCCTGTGTGCAGCCCCAGAGCTCTGGGGAGGTTCTGGCAGTGCCCGTGGTGCTCACTGGGCATAAGGACGCTGACATAAGGATGGGGCTCCTCCTGTCCTGCTGACTGTCCCACATCACCTCACCCTGCTGGCCCTGAGCAAGGTGGGCAGTGCAGGAGGACCCAGGTGTGCTCCTGTCACCCAGCACCTCAGTCCCACAGCTGGGGCTCCTCAGCAGCGAGCAAAACCCGTGGGGAGAGCACAGATGTAGAGCAGCCTGTGGGAAGGCTCAAATTTTTCCATATTGCTGAAGACTCCTCGCTTGGCACGCGCTCAGGATGGCTCAGTGACGGGGAGCATACTGTGCAGTATTTAATAGGCACAAAACTGCTCTACATTGACAGTGTAGGCTAGACCCAAGCTTTTCACTGTGCTGAAACATGTCATTCATGCACGTCTCTAGCAGCTGACTCGCCTCAGCTCTGCAGGACTTGCATTGGGAAGCTCCATTTTTCCTCCCCGGAGTGGAAATGCAGCCCCTGCACCGCTGCTGCTGGTGACACTGCCGTGCCCAAGGGTGAAGTGCTTGGCTCTGGGTCAGCCAGCCCCCGTGGTTTGTCCCTGGCACAGGAACAAAGGCAGGGTACAGCCTGCCTCCCAAGCTGCCTGGCACAGCATTCCCAGCCGTGTCTCTTCCCTAACCCCTCACTGGCAGATGTTCCTCATGCCCACTGCAAAAATACTGTTGGTTTGCAGCATTAAAGTGTTAAATGATTTATAAGATCCTTACGTGAAATTTATGTTTCATTTCTCTTACTAATCCTTGCTTTCAATTCTTCCCCTTCTCTCTTTCCCGGCAGATTACCATTGAATTGGATAATGCTGAGGTTTTAATTTTATTTCTTTTCTCCAGTGTTGTTTCTATGGTGTTTGTTTTACCAGTAGCCCTGTGATCTGTCCTGTCTCTGCAGCACTGAGCGTTCTGATCTGTGTGCCTGTGTCAGTGAATTAGTGGAGTTTTCAGTCTGCTGTGTGTCTGTCCTGGGAATGGTTACCATAACTAATTCCATGTGTCATTACTTGGAATTTTAATGCAAATGGAGTTATTTTTGGTGGTCTGCAATCAGGTGCTGCCGTGGTAGATCCCGTGCAGTTTAGGATCACACCTGGAGGATGAACTGCTCTAAGCAGCCAGCATTTAGCACTTGGCCACCATTCCTGTGCTGTATGTGAAGGGGTTATTTCCTTTTGTTTGGAAAGCTAAATAGTGAAGTTTAATTGTGTTTAATAGTGAGGAGCTGGAAGAAGGTGGGTGCAGGGGAGAGGGGGCAGGTCCTTGTGCAGAGGTTGTGCTGCTGCTTTTCCCAAAAAAGGTGACAGTCCTGCAGCTCTGGAGCATTGCTGTGCCTCAGTGGGGTCTGGGTGTGAAGCCACAGGCAGTGGGATGGGTGGTGTGGAACCCTGAGGAATGGCTGGCTTGGGAAGCTGTTTCTGGGTGAAAAGCCCTCTGTGAGGGAGAACTTGGAGTTGAAGTGAAGTGGAGCTTTCCAAGGACTGTGAGAAGCTGAGTGTCTGGTCGGGGCAGCAGCTCAGGGCGGAGGGAGCTGAGCTGCCTGTGCTGTGCAACTTCCTCATCAGCTCAAAAAAACCCTGGTGTGGGTGTGGAATTTGCATAAATGTATAATACTGAGAAAGTGATTGACTGGCACCTTATTTTACTGAAATACCACGGAAAAAAGAAATATTTTCCTCTCAGTGCTTTGTTTCCTGTGTTCTCTCCCAAGCCAGCCTTTTATTTGGAACAAAGCTCAACCACTTAAAATGTCTACAGCATTTCTGACCTTTATTTAGTGGAGTAGGTAATGAAATCTACAGAAAGCAATTTACAGTGTGACTTGTTAATTTTGATGTTAATCACCTGAATTCACTGGGTAAACTTCATTCTGAAAATGAAATATTTGGAGACCTTGCCTGTTGAAATGGGTTTGAAAGCCAAACTATTTGCCACTGAAGAAGACAAACACTGTGCACATCACCCACAGTTGGCCTGGAGAGTGTTTTCTGTTCAGGGGGGGCTTTTAGGGCTGGAGTTGAAGGTCCCTTCCCTAAGAAATGGGTTTCCCATCACTCCTTTGAGCCCAGAGTCTGATTTTGACCTGAAAAAAAAAAAAAAATTCTTGTTGCACAAGTTCATTTACTGCCCTGCCCATCACCTCTGAGCTGTGCTGGAATGAGCTCTCAGGTGTCTCCAAGCTCCACACACACACACTTCTGGCATTACAGAATTTCTCTGCTGTCTTTCTCTGGGTTTTTTTTGTTAATAAACCCAGGTTTTTTTCCCCCCTCTTACCTGAGACATACACACAGCAGCCTGCTCTGGTTTCCAGAAGTTAACCTGTAGCAGAGAAACATTTCCATCAGGCCAGGTCCTTTGGATGATGTGCTGCTGCAGCTTCCCAGAGCAGCACGTGTGTATGGGTATAATTTGAGCTTGGAGAAACTTCAGAGAGAAAGTTGAATTGTTTAATTGCAAATTAAGTCATAATGTGAAACTTTCCCCTTTGGTTTCTGGCTGTGATGTGCTGTCTTTGCCTGCAGTAAATCAGCCAGAGCGTGCAGAGCAATTTAGGATTTGGTCTGGAGGCTGCAAAGGAGGAATTTTATTGCTCCTTAAATGGAGCAAGTGCATGGAAGGAGCAGGTGTGTGTCTAACCATCAGCACCGAGCACTGGATGCATAGGAAAAGGGATCCAGGTGGAGTTGGAACCACTGGCAAGCCTCAGAAATCCTGGGGTTTTCTGTTTTCCTTTTTTTTGCCCTTGTCGGCTCTGGAAACTGTAAACATTTTGGGCAAAAAAATATAGAAATCTCCATTATTAGTTAACTTGCTGTTCTGCCAAAACCGTGCACCATTTATTTGTTTTGATCAGTTGAAATGTTCCTTATTCCTTCGGAGGAAACTCCACTGAAGTAACTGTTGGTGGCACGATTTGATGGTGGCTTTTTAATGTAGGTTGAGTTATCCTGGTTGTGTCCTGCAAGGTAATCCCAGCGAGCAGTGGGTCCAAAAAACCAAGGATATTAAAAATGCCAGGAGATCCATGTGCTTGTTAGTGAAAGTTGTGATGGAAAGTTATGACAGACCCTCTTTAACATTGTTGTGAGTGAAGAAGGGAGTGTGCTTTGGGTGAATAATGCTGGATTTCACCCAATGGTAGGAAATCCCCTGAGCGTGAGGTTGGCACCAGCCCTGCACAATTTTGGGCTGAGCTGAGGGATTTTGGGTGCTGGAGGAGCAGAGTGGAAGGGAACATCAGAGATGATGCTGCTGTCCTAACTCACACTTCTGTTGAGGGTTTTTGTGTAATTCCCTTGGGGTTGGAAAGGAGGGATGGGGAGGAGCTGCAGTTTTGCAGAAGTGATGCAGCATTGATAGAAAACCCGAACCATGGAGAGCTGGGAGCTGTGTCACAGCACCATGGTTGTGTTGGATCTCTCCTGGTCCTGGGGAGCTGTGTGCTCAGAGCTTGGCCTTGGGCTGTGCTGGGGCTGCTCTCTGCCTCTCCTGCAGCAGGGGTGGGAGCAGGAGCTGGAGATCTCAGCAGGGTGTGTTTGACATTGGCTCTGTGCAGGTGTCTCAGGTGATAAAGCCAAAACCCCGAGGTGGGGCAGTGTCCTTAAAAGCCCTTGGGCTGAGTCTCTGTTGGTGATCTCCTTCCTAGGCTGGAGCTGCTCTAATCCTGTTCCTGATGGAGCTGCTGTCTCAGGGAAGAGCTTCAGGGCCGAGGTGAATTCTTCCCGAGTGCCACCAAGTGTGAATCTTCACACAACAGCGAGAGCTAAACCCTGCTTGTAATTAGACACAACAGCTTAATGTGCTGTTAATTCAATCCTCAACCCACTGAGAGGTGCAGGCGTGATGCAAATGCAGATTTCCTGGTGCTGCATGCTGAGCTGCACCGTGGGCTCCCTGTGCTCCAGCCCGGCTCCCTCCCTCCCTCCCTCCCTGCTGGGACACTGGCAAAGGACATTCCTGTCCATCCTCCCAGCCAGAGCTGGCATTTGGGGACACCATGGCCCAGTTTCCACCTGCAGTGCGAGTCCTGGGTGTTAAAACACACCAATCCTGGAGACACCACGGATGTTTGATGGGCTGCCAGGCAGGGCTCCGGTGGTGCTGACCTGCAGGTGGCACGCTCAGGATGCCGATGGCGCTGGGAGATGGCCTACTTTGCCTCTTTTTTATTTTTTTATATTCCTTTTTCCCCTCCCAGCCACATTGCAGTGAGCTGTTCCGCTGGGCACCTGCCAACATTCAGGCAGCAGTTACATAAGAAGAGCTTTTTTTCCTGGAATTTAGGCCCTGCTGCTGATGTGTGACCTTCAGCAGTAATTGCCAATAAAGGCGGTGGGGATGTTTACAGCACCGGGGCTGGCCCGCAGCCTGTGCCGGTAGCCAGGGCTGGGCTGCTGCTTCCCCAGGCTCATCCCACACCACTGCAGCTTGATTTCATTTTCCAGGGTGAAATGGGGGTGCTCTGCTTCCCCCCAACCTTGATTCCACACCACTGCAGCTCTGTTTAGTGAAATGTGTGAAATCGGGGTGCTCTGCTTCCCCAGGCTCATCCCACACCACTGCAGCTTTATTTCATTTTCCAGTATGAAATGGGGGTGCTCTGCTTCCCCCCAAGTCTGATCCCACACCACTGCAGCTTTATTTCATTTCCAGGGTGAAATCGGGGTGCTCTGGTTCCCCAGGCTCATCCCATACCACTGCAGCTTTATTTTACTTTCCAGTATGAAATGGGGGTGCTCTGCTTCCCCCCAAGTTTGATCCCACACCATTGCAGCATTATTTCATTCCCAAGGTGAAATGGGGGTGCTCTGCTTCCCCCCAAGTTTGATCCCACACCACTGCACCTTTATTTCATTTCCAGGGTGAAATCGGGGTGCTCTTCTCCTTCCCCCCAACCCTCAGGGCTCGGGTATGGCACCCAACCAAACCCAGCACGGAGTTTCCACTGTAGTTATTTAGGTATTTTTTAGGATTGTGTTGGTGTTTTATCTGTTTTTTCGGTAGTGACACTTCTGTATACATCTGATACATCTACAGGCAGCTCTATCCAGTAAAATGCACTTGCAGACCCACTCAGTAGAGTTTAGGTCTGGGTTTTTTTCACCTCTTTGTATTAGTCTTGAGGTTTCCAGTAGGTGAAAAGGGAAGTGAAAATCCTGGTTCAAAGGGGTTGCCTGAATTAACCTTCTCACTGCTCTTTATCTATGATAAACTAAAATTCCAATGGCTAAGGTGCAAAATGCATGCTGTTTTATGCATTTTTGATGGGAGTTAGGAAATGTATTAACCTCTTCAGAGCTGGAAAGCTGCACTTGGGAATTATTTTCCTTGCAGAAAGCTTACTCTGCAGTCATTTCTCTTGTGTATTTTGCACTTAGACAGTGCTTCACTTGTTATGTCTCTAGCAGAGGAAATGCAGGCGCTCATAAATTTTTGTGGGCTGCCTTATTTTTTTTTCCCCTTGAGAAATCCTGCAATCTTTGGACTGGTTTTTTGGGGTTTTTTTTTTTTGTTTCTTTCTTTTTTTTTTTTTTAACACAGACTGGAATTGGTGAGCTCCTTGGAAAAGGAGACTGGAATATTTCTTACAGCTACTTGTCACAAAAAAAATAGTTATACTATCTTACTGGTTAATTAAAACTGCTGCTGTAAAATGTGTTGGGAAGGTGGTTCTTGTTGTATTCAGTCCTGCAAGATTGAGGATTTAAAGAGGAGGAAGTGGTTGCACTCCCACTGAAGGGCAGAGACTGAGGTCTCCAGCTCCTGGAAAGTCCCTGCCCAAGTTAAAACATGATTTCTCCACTGAGAACTCTGGAAAGGGAGGGAAGGCATTCCCCATGGCAGATCCTGGTGACCTTTGAGTGCAGGCACTGGCAGCCCCTGTGCCAGGTGTGTCACCTCCTTGGCTGGCCCTGCACATTCCCTGAGTGAGGGAGGGTGTTCAGCCCTGTCCCTGCCCTGGCTGTGTGACAAAGCCAGGGCTGGGAGCTGCCCCCAAAATCCCACCAGTGCCTTCTGGGGGAGCTGTGCCCTCCTGCTGCTGCCTGATTTAGGCAGGTCTGAGATCCTCCATCCCTGAAAATGTCTCTACAGGGGGGATGTAACGTGGGAAGTTTGTCAAAGCAGTTCAGTGCTCCTGGGTCCCAGTTATTCCCCCCTGCCCTGAAACTTCTCCATAACAAGTCAAATGCTTGTTTGACAAACACCTACAGATCATCTGCAGGGGCTAGAAATTTCCTATCCAAATTTCTCCTCAGCTCCACAAGGTAACAGTGTTGGCTTTACAAAGGGGACTTGGCAAGGAAGCTGCACAGAGTTTTGTGGTATTTTTAAAGAGTTATGAAGGACAGCAACATAATTTGTGCTCTAGTCTGTTGCTGTGAATCAGACAAGGTGATGCTTTTGCTGTGTGCCTTTCAAGGAAGAGCTGATGGTATTTCAGAGGGAAAAGCAGAGGAGTTCAGAGAAGGGAGGAAAAAGTGGAAAGGGAGTTACAGAACTCCATCTGAACAGCCATTCCCACTGGAATTCCAGCTGCTACTGGACATGGCAATGCAGGAGCTGAGGCAGAGGCTTCAGAGTAACATTTATCTGAGATCTTCACTCCAGTTCCTCACATCTAGCTGTACAACCTGGCTATCAAAAGCTTAATGTGCTATTTGGCTGACTCTGCAGTTGCGTTTTTCCCTTTTTATTTCCTCCTCTCTGCCAAATGTCTCCCCTTGCCACCCCAGTAATGAGATGCCATATGCATGGAGTTGGGTCAGTTCCTGAATTCACAGATTTTGGGAGCAGAAGGGACCTCAGAGTGATTGAACCTGACTTCCTGCACAGCCCAGGGCATCCTGCTCCTCACCATTGTGTGTCCACAGAGCCAAATCCATGGAGTTTGGCTCAGCTTCCTCAGAGTGCTCAGTGCAGAGCTCGAGGACCTCCCAGGACAGCAGAGAGAGATGTTTGGAGAAGGAGCTGAAGGAATTGTGTGGAGGTTTGGGAAATGTCATCAGTTCAGCAGGCTGAGGTTTGTCACCTCTCAGTCCTTTGAACTCCAGGGCAGCCTGAAGTGTAGATTTGTGATTGGAATTGTGCTGGTTTGTCTGTTGATTTGTCAAAATTCCAAAGTCTGGTGAGGCTGAAGAGAAAAGGACCAGTTTTTTCAGTGTGTGTTTGTGTGGTTCACACAAATGTGAGTTTTCTGATCAGATTATTTCCCTCTCATTTATTTACAATGTGAGATGTTTTCCAGCCTGTTTTGTTGAAGCCACTCTCTGGAGCAGCCCCAGTCTGAACTGGAATCTCCACCAGCCTTTTAAATGCGTTTCAAACCTTTTCACTGCTCAGTGATCTGGGTGTTCACTGCATAGTTGGGTAAAAAAAAGTGGAGAAAAGCAATTCCGATGCTTCAAACTTGAATGAAAATATTTCTACTTTTCCACTCTATCACAGCAGTAGTTTGAGTTTTCTGTAAGGAAGGATTAGACAACTTTCATTGGGATTGTTATTTTGAAAGGAAATGAGAATATAACTTTGAAGAATTCCTCCAAAACATAAAGGACAAGGATGGAAAAGCTCGTCTGTATCTCAGAATTGAGATGTAATGAATTCCCCCTGGAGCTGTGACGTGCTCTGGTGGTTTCTGGGGGGGATAGATCCACTCTGGAGTCAGACAGTCCCTTCTGGGAAGCACACGTGGCCTGTGCTGGGGAAATGGATGCTGGAGACACTCTGGTCACCAGAGGGTCAGGGATTGTGCATCTCCAGTCATGGCTCACGGGGAGTGGTTTATTGGCCAGCCTGGGGGGAGTGCAAACTTCAAAGGAACAGAAGGTTTTGCTCAGCAAGTTGAAAGGAGCTTTCCTTAGTGCTTGTAAAAAGCACAGATGTTGGACTCTGACCCGGCCACCCGCTGGGTTCCAGTTTGGAAGCTGTGTCCTGCCAATCAGCCGGCTGTGTTTGGTGTTCCACAAACCTCCCCTGCCCCCCAGACCATCCCTTTCTTACAGCTGGAGAGCTGCAATAGATGGAGGCACAAGAAATCATGGAAAATTCCTCCTTTGGGCTGCTCTCCCACCCTGTTCAATCCTGGTGAAGCATAAGGTGATACTTTGCTGTTGCAGCACACAGGAGAGTGCAAAGTGTAGCACAGCAGCAAGAGCTCAATAATTCTTTGCTATTTGAACCCATCTTGAGCCAAAGAATAACAATTTCAGCATTGGGAGTTTCTATTCTTGCTGGAACATTGCTGAGGGCTGTGCTGCTGTGGATGATGCACGTGGGCATTGCCCAGGGCAGTGGTTTTGCTCCCAGGTCAGTGTGTGGGCCTGGCTCTGATGTGCTGTCTGTGCCACAGAGGGAAAGTGCAAGAATTTGGGAGCTGGAATTTGTAATTTTAACTTGGGAAAGGGCAAACTAATTTTATGCTGATTCTTCATCTGTGCTGCCAAATGTAAATGTATGTTTGGTTGAAATGGGGTCAAGGTATCAGCCCAGGAATCCCAGGATGGTTTGGGATGGGAGGGACCTTAAAGCCCATCCAGTGCCACCCCTGCCATGGCAGGGACACCTCCCACTGTCCCAGGCTGCTCAGAGCTCCATCCAGCACAGCCTTGGGCACTTGAAGGGATGGAAAATCATCCCGTTTCTCTGGGAAACCTCTACCAGTGCCTAGAAGGAATCTTTTGTTTGGAACCCTGAGTGCAGCAGTCATGTCCACTTGACCTGTCAGCTCCAGCCTCCCCTCCCCAGGAGGAAGGGACCTCATTTCCCCTGCAGGGGAACAGGCTCAGTTTCCTTGCTGCTGTTGGCTCCTGGGGAAGGCAGGGATGTTTCCTGTGCCCCAGGCAGGTTGTGCAGGCAGGACAATGTGCCCAGCCTGCCGTGACCTGTCCCAGGTCCAGCCTGGAGCAGGGCAGGGACGCTGTGTTCCTCTGCTTCCTGTGCACTTGTGCTGCTCTGGGTTCCATCCTCCCTGCTTCCATTTGGCCAGACAAGGGGCTCGCATGCTTGAGACGTGTCCAGGAGCCCTGACAATGCAAGGAAGCCACTTCCAAAGGCCGTGGGAGCTGGCCAGGAGCAAAGTCCCTGAGGAGGAGAATGGAGAAGTGTCTTTTTCCTGGCCAAGGAGCACCACAGGGGAAGCACTCGCTCCTGGGAATTGGAGTTTTGTTATTCCTGCTGCTGATCTCTGGCCTCCCTCTCCCTTTGCTGGGCACTCCTCAGGCTGCAGCAGCTCCTGGGTTGTTCTCCCAGTCTGTGCTCTGTCTGTCCCAGTGGCCTCTGGACTGACAATGCCTGGCTCAGGTTGGGGTTACAGAAATGTGAGAGTGTTATTTCCTGCTGTCTGCTCCTGAGAGGTTACAGAAATTTCCCCACAATTAAGTCAGTAGTTGAGTTTGAATGTTCAACTCTCTGTTGTGTGTCTGTGGTTGACTAGATAAAAGTTACTTGTCTTCATCTGTATCAGTTTAAGACGTGCATTTTAAATTTGAAAAGCTGACACCATTCAGGCCCTTATTTCATTGCTCCTGTTTGGTGCTGTGTTATGTATCTTTTATCTTGAGAAAAGCACGTTTATAGATGAGAATCCACAGAATACATTTTTTTCAGCTAACATTACAAGGCTGCTAACTTTGTGATGTGTAGCCCTGGCTTCTTCCTCCTCCCCACTGGGATGGATGTGCAGCATTCCAGTGACAGATCCTGGGGAGGTGTGGTCCCCAAAAGTGCTCTGCAACTACATTTTTTTTTTTTTTTTTGCTTGTGCCTCCGAGCTCATGCAAAGCAGTTTGGGATGTTCAAAGGATACCTGTGAAATTTGCCAAACGTGGCCCTTTCAGGAGCAGGGTGGGAGGGCATAGACAATAATTACAGCTATAATTCCTTTGTGATGATTCAGCTGAAGTCAAGTGCTTTGCCAGCTCCCTTCCCCTCACTGTTGACCACTGGATTGCTGTTGGGATGAAAGATTCTGGAGGAATAACTAATTTTTCTGCATTTTACTTTCAACTAGCTGCCGCAAGCCCCAGAAACGGAGAGCCCTGTAGAGGTGTGTCAGCCACCTATATTTGTACAGCACACAAATATTGGTGTTTTCAGTAGTCCTAGTGGAGTGTCTTGTTGGTAAAAACCCCTGTGAAATGTGTGTTCCTGCCTGGTGTTAGACAGTGGAAATAAGTAGATTTGTTAAAGTGCCTTAATCCAATAGAGCATCAGTGTAGTAGTCTGAAAATATATTAAAAAATTGTAAACTAATCCTAAGCTGTTCCTTTCAGCCATTTCTTTTATTCTTTAAGGGTGGCAATGGGAAAAGTCTCCTCTCAAATTTTCCTGCATTGGCACAATGAGATTTCATTTTGGCTCCTAATGCAGAATTTGGTTTTCCCTTTGCCTCACATACTTAAAAAACTTCAATACTTTAAGGAAAGGGAGGTGTCTGAAGTTCTTAGTGGAAGGTTCATAACTCCAGAGCAATTGGTGTCCCATTTAAAATGCCCCAGTGGACAAGCTCAGGGTCACTGCACACTGTCAAGGTCACTGGTTCTGTGGGAATTGGATATGTGGAAACGTGTCCTTTATGTGCATAAAGCAGATTATTTGCCAAAAAAAGAAGGCAGGAAAATTTGTCAAATCTTAAATTCCATTAAAATTCATGGGACATCCAGACATGACATTGGTAGATTGTAGAACAGGGTGCCAAATCAGTGCAAATCTAAATGAAGCAACATGGAAGTCTAAATCTGGGAGAGTGTTGATTCTCTGAGCTGTGAAATTTATAAATGTGAGATCATGTAGAAAAAGAAATGTTTGTGATGGTTTAGGCGTTTGTATTTGTAACTTTTGTGGAATAATGTTTAAATGTAACCTGAAACTCTGAGTGGCCATCAAATGGATTTGAGATGCCTGGGAGATGGCTCCTGGTTTCTGATGGGTCCCCGTGTAGAGCCATTATTCTACACCTTCTCAGATGCTTTGAAGCAGCAAAACCCCAATGTGCTTCAGCTTTGCAAAGTGCAAGCTGCATTCCTGGAAACGAATATCTAAAGTGAGAGATGTGATTTGGAAACGTGCCCGTGCCAAGGGGCTCTGTTCAGTGACTCCCCTGTGCCACCCTGGCCACTGAAGGGAGCCCCCCAGGCTGCTCCAGAAGCCCTCCCCAGTCTCAAAGGAGTTTCAGCGATGTGTTGGAGTCCCTCACCCCCAGAGTGTGTGTCCAGTGGGCTGGGGGGCTGTTCCTGTGTGTCTGTGCATGGGCATGCGTGGGCTGAGCCCCCCAAAAACCCCGTGTGTGTGACCCCAGACA
The DNA here is from genome assembly GCF_052056855.1 of Sturnus vulgaris. NCBI lineage: Eukaryota > Metazoa > Chordata > Aves > Passeriformes > Sturnidae > Sturnus > Sturnus vulgaris. Next base: position 1,338,348 of record NC_142253.1, on the reverse strand, counting down.
GATGTTGTGTTTGCTGGAAGGCCAGCCCTGCTGGCACCACCACTGCATGCCAGGGGGGTGTGGGAGGGTGGCAGAGCAGAGGGGCCAGGGCTGGCAGAGGGCAGGGCTCCTGTTCTGATGGCTTGTCAGTCCATCTCCCTCATCCAGCTGTGGCTTCCCCAGTATTCCCCACGAGTGCCCAGATGTTGGTCTCTCTTGAGTGTTGTTCTGCTTTAAAATGAACTTTCTGCACGCACAGCAGGAGCTTGATCAAACTCTACCACAGAGGCAACTGGAGGATCATAGAAGGGTATGTACAGCAGTCAAGCACGTTCAGAACTCATCTCCCCCTTTCCCTTTTGAACAGTGAAGCTGAAGTCATGTAAGAAACTTCTGTGGTTAAATGCTGGCTGTTGGGCTCTTGGAAAATGTGAAAAATGAGCCATCTTTACAGAGTGAGGTGATGGAACCCCTTCTCTGGGGTTACATGGAAGGGACGAGTGCTTGGCTGCTCTGAATTCGTCTCAGGTCCTGCTCTGGTCCATTCTCAGTGTCCAAAAACTCCCCGTGGGTGCTGGTCCCTCCCTTGTGAAGTGACATTCAGCTAGAGGAGCTGGCTGCTCTGGCCACACCTCCCCTCTGTAACAGCCAAGCTGCAAAATCAGCATCATTGCTCCTTCCATTTCTTGTGCCCTTGCAGCTGGGAACACAACAGCAGCAACTTAAAAAGCTTCACTCTAAAATATTAAAGAGGCTCTGTTTTAAATCTTCTAACAGGTTTCTGGTATCACTCAGAGTTGTGTGTTGTACCTGCATTGCTGACACATGTAGAGTGATGTTTGTGTGACTTACTCTTACTTTACCTGGTGTGAATGCAGATGAAACTGGACGCTGTTGGGTTTTTTCCTAGGTACCATATTTGATTTTTCTGGTTACTGCCAAACATCTGATATTTGTTTGCACACTGCCCTCGTCCAAGTGGTGCACACTACTAACAGGATGGTTAAAGAACTGTTCTGGAGCCAAGCATTGCAGCTGAATTAATTAGAACATGTCTTAAATACCACTTATTTCTTCTCCCTTCTGCTTTGATCACATACTCAGATTTTGTTAGCTGGTACCAGGATCTGGGTTTGGATAAATTTGTAGGAACCCAAGCTTTTCTTCCCAGTTAGAGTTTGAAATGCTGGAGACTGTGCATTGCCAGACCTGGATCAGCACACTCTGACTAGAAACAACTGCTTGATACTTGTTCCTGCTGTATTTTCTGGTGATTTGTCTTGTTTTGGATACACAACACCTACAGACACCACAGGTGCCTGTCCTTGTCAGGTTTCCACTCACCCCAACTCTTTTGACCATAGAGTAGAAGTCACCTCCTGCTCCTCAAGGGGCCAGAAGGAGAATTTGGGGGCAGCTCCAAGAGCTTTAGTTGCCCTCCTGAATTCAGGCAATGCGGAGTTTTCTGAGCACTGTTCTCAAGGCTGGATGTGTGTTATCTTTGTAGTAAGTATAAAAATCTCTGGTTTAAATGCCAGTGGACACTGTGGCTGCCAGTTGGTCCAACAGAGGAGGAAAAAGGTGATGTGAGAGCTCCCTTGTAGCCATTTTGTGTCCTAGGGTCCACCTGGGTGTCAGGTTGCCTTTCTAATCAGTGTACACGTACAAGGAAGATGTAGTTCAGGGTTTTTTTGTCTGGCTTGGCCTTGTTCTGTCATGTAGCCTCCTTTACCTGCCAGACTGGGAGCAGGGAGGTGGGTAAAGCACTGCCTCATGCACTAAACACTCTGATGTCCCTGTCAGTCCCAGGAGCTCCTCCAGGACAGGATTTACTGGAGCTCCTGAGCTGTCTCTTGCCTCTCCCACGTGTTCACTCTTTGGCCCAAGCAGTGATGAGGAGCATATGCCCCTTGGAGAAGTGCTCATCTCCTTCTACTGTTGCTTGCACAGGAGTTTTCCTTTTTTCCCTGTTGTTTGGGGGCTTTTGGAAGCAGCTGGTTGGAACACTGACTTAGTGTTTATTTTACATCCTGTTCCCTGACATTTGCTCCCTCCCCATCTGATCCCATAAAATGCAGCTCCCGTGCTGCAGCTTTCACTCTGGTAATCCACAGGAGCCATTTCTAAGCTGCAGGATTGTGGTGACAGGGTGGCAGTGGGAGGGAGCCCTGACTTGAGCCCCAGCCCTGTGGGGAGGGCAGGGATCCCTCACCAGCTCAGGCATGTGTTGGGCTTCTCCCTGTGGAAGGGATTTCTGAAATTTGCTACAGAACTTGATTATATTTTTTGTCTTTTTTCTTTTGGGGTATAAGGATCTCTTGAAGTGACCTTTGTGAGTGCTAGCTGTGTATAAAATCAGTGGGACTGAAGCAGGGCTGGAATTATGTACAAACCAATTAATGCACGTTTATGTTGCTCCATTTACTCACTTGTGTTTTAAAGGACTCCCGTGAAAGTTTAAAAAGTGAGACTTCACTTTTGTGGCAGCTAATGTATTAAATGACATCTTGACTCTATAGTCAGACAAGCAATTTCATTTGAAATACAACTGAAAATCAGTGGCTCACTGACCAGCACATGTTTTGTGAATGGATTTGAAGAGAAGATGCTTTCTTTCATTGGACATATTTTTAATGTAAAATTATGTTTGGCTAGATCGTTTTTTTTTTAAAATACTGTTATTTATTTTCTGAATCCCCAGAAAACCCTCCCCTCTGCAGCACTGTCCTGGGATGGTGCTGCTGTAACCACGCTGCCATTAACAGGGCAGGAGCTCCCGGTGACAATAATCCCCAGTTCTCCTTTGTGCACAAAGACCTGACAAAAATCCCTTAATCCCCGTGCTGTGCTCATGTGCTGGCAGAGCCGCCAGCTTTGTCCAGCTCCCCAAATTCCTGGGAATTCCTGTGAAGGCTGAGGTGGCAGCAGTGGGGTGAGGTTCCCCCTGGAGGTTTTGGTCTCTGCTGGCTCACGCTGGAGCTCCAGGATTTGGGGTTATGTGAGGACCTGCCCTGTGCAGTGCCCTGAGCTGGCATGGCAGGGCTGGCATGACTGGGGCAGCTGCCAGCAGGGAACAGAGAGCTGGGATCCAGCGGGATCACTCAGCTTTCATCTGCAACAGGGAACAGAGAGCTGGGATCCAGTGGGATCACTCAGCTTTCATCTGTAACAGGGAACAGAGAGCTGGGATCCAGTGGGATCACTCAGCTTTCATCTGCAACAGGGAGCAAAGAGCTGGGATCCAGCGGGATCACTCAGCTTTCATCTGCAACAGGGAGCAAAGAGCTGGGATCCAGCGGGATCACTCGGATTTCATCTGCAACAGGGAACAGAGAGCTGGGATCCAGCAGGATCACTCAGCTTTCATCTGCAACAGGGAACAGAGAGCTGGGATCCAGTGGGATCACTCGGCTTTCATCTGCAACAGGGAGCAAAGAGCTGGGATCCAGTGGGATCACTCAGCTTTCATCTACAATAGGGAGCAAAGAGCTGGGATCCAGTGGGATCACTCGGATTTTGGCTGCAGCAGGGAACAGAGACAGGATCACTTGGCTTTCAGCTGCTTTCCCTTGGCAGCCAGTGGATCCCATTAGCTGCTGGTGGAGGGACAGCAGAGCCCAGCCCTGCATGGTTGGTGGCATGGTAAAATAGGTGAGATGTCATGAGATTAAATTGTTCTTTAAAACCATTTCTTATGTTTCTCTAATCCACCTCTTGCTTTTGTGTTGGTGCTGTACAGATGCAACTCCTTTGCCTTTAAGACCAAGACAATAGAACTTAATTAAAACAAAACTCTCAGAAAACTAAATCTGTCTAGAAAGCTTTACACAAAACCTGACCTGCAGCTGTCTCTGTGCTGCATGGAGGAACCCATAACCTCATTGAGCCCCATGAGACCCCTCCAGTGTCCCAGCCTGCCCCAGCACACCAGGAGCTGCTCGGTGGATTTTCCCAACTCTCCAGGGTTTTTCATTCCCCCGTCCCTCACCACAAGAAGGGCACTGGCCCTGCTGCCAGTGAACACGTGTGTTTGGCTCGTTCACGGAGCTCCCATCACGGTTTCCTTGTCTTTGCATGCAGGGCGAGGCCCTGAGGCAGGTTCTGGTGAGCCGCTACTACGGGACGGTGCGCGCGGCCGGGCGGCGCGAGAGCCTCACCGCCTTCGGCAACGGGCCCCTGTCCACGGGCAGCTCCAGCAAGGCTGGCCCTGCAGGTACGACAGCTCTGCTCATCACAAACCACACCTGAAATCGGCCTCTGTTCCCTCACTGCTTTGGCTGTGAACTCCCCCCCCCAAAATTTAAGGTGTCCTCGTGGGTGACTGCAGGTGAGAGCAAAACTTGCTCTCGGTGCTTTTCAGTGAGTGCCTCGATGTTTGTGGCGTTGCTTTGTCGCAATAAATAAATGGATACATGTACTTAGAATAAATGTACTTGGAAATCCTGATCAATTTAATATTTGCAGTAATAGCTAGGAAATGTGCCCATAAGGATGTCAGGTTATTAACCATTTCTGAAAGAAAACCATTTCGTGGTACTGCAGAGATTGTGGATGGGCAAAAATTCCATTTGAAGGCAGTTATCCAGTGAAGTTTATTTAATTTGAGGCCATTGCTAAAAAAGTCACTAATGGAATGGCAGAATGGGTTGGGTTGAAAGGGACCTTAAAATTCATCCTGTTCCACCCCCTGCCATGAGCACAGACACCTTCCACTGCCTCAGGTTGCTCCAAGCCCTGTCCAGCCTGGCCTTGCCCTCCCCATGGGACCAATGCCAACCTGTTTCTCATGGTCACCTTTACAGGAGGAAGCTCTGGGTCGAGCTCCATGAGCAGAGGGGAGATGAGCCTGGCAGATGTCCAGTGCCACCTGGATAAAGAAGGTGCTTCCAACCTGGTCATAGATCTCATCATGAATGCCACCAGTGACAGAGTCTTCCACGAGAGCATCCTGCTGGCCATTGCCCTGCTGGAAGGTGGGAACACCACGATACAGGTAGGGAAATGGAAAACTCCATCTTGAGACTGAGTGTGTTGGGAAGGGAAATGTTTTTATGAAATCCAGGAAATTGGAGAGGCTTAAGGAGGCGGGAGGGGAAATGATCTGAGTGATCTTTGACCTGTAATGAAGGGAAATATTAGTGTCTGCCATGCAAAAGTGAACTGATTAAATGTTTTTATGGGCGCTGGATACTTGAGGTGTTTTCCCAGGGCACTACAGAGGAATGTGTAATAAAAGAGCTTTGTAGGTAAGTTACTGACTGCTCTTACAAATAACTTAAGCAACTGCAGTGTGCTCAGAGACTTTTACAATGAGCTGTTAAATTTCAGATTGGAATTTGAAATAAGTGTATGGTAAACTCCAGACCACCACCATTCTCCAGCAATCTTACTGTTCTTCCTATCTGTGTTTTCCATAAGGATTAGAGTCCCCTGAAAGAAATTTGTCCCTGGTGAGGATTAATGAGCACACACCAGTGAGCTCTTACATTCTTCTAAATGGAAAGTAAAACCTTATTCCAGCAAAACTTGCTTACAAAGATGATTGAATCTGTGATAGCCTTCTTTGTTTGGCTCTGCACGTGTTGTGTTTGCAGTCTGTCTGTAGGGCTGAGTCCTGACCAGATCTAACTGATTGTTGTGGTTAAAACACACACAACATCCCTGCAGCAGCACCTCCTGTGTCCCTGCAAACTTCCCTTGAGAGAGCAGGGAATGTCTCTGGGCTCCTTCAGTCTGTCTCTGTAATCAGTACCCTCATTAATCCCCTGTGTATAAGCTCTGGAATGAAACTTCTTTGCAAAGGATAAAATGGGAATTGAGTGTTGAAAATCCTGTGTCACCTTAAACTGCAATGACAGGATTAACGTTCCTGGGGGACAGTCACTCCTTTAAATTTCCTGCTCTTCTCTAATGTAAAGGAAGCTGAGCTTTCATCTTTACAGCTCTCAGGGAGCCTCAGGTAACCTCACACTGTCATGCTTGAAGGAAAAACAAACTGCACCAGGCCGATGTGGAGAGATCCTTTGCTTGTGCTGGACCTCAGTGCTAAAAGATTGAGCAAAGTCACTTCCCACTGTGCACAAATCCGTGTTGGAAGCAGATTCCTTAGCTCACCCACTGAAAACCAACAGGAAAATCTGCAGTCCATCTCTAAAGACACCTTTTTGCCCAGAAGGGAGGTAGTTTAGTTTGCATTCGCTGTCTGTAACCGGGAGGCTGTGGAATAACCCTGCAGTCAGGAATGATGGATGGCTCTCAGGGCTCTCTTCTGCCCCACACCGTGCACTGCTGCCGGCCCCTGCAGCACTCCAGCCTCTCCAGATGTGCTTCCACAACCCAGAGTGGCTCTTTTCCATCCTTTCCCACTTAGGAAAACACCTTGGCAGGTGTTTATAGGACGTGCTCCGGGCAGGCAGCAGTGCCTGGGTGCGGGATGGGCTGGGAGGGGGCTCTGCTGCAGTGTGGGCTGCTTTTGAGTACACAATGTTTTAGGAACCAAATGACTTGTGATGCCTACAGCTAACGCTGGGAGCTCTGAGGGCTCGGACACACCCAGCAGCTCTTACTCATGCATGCAAAGCACGAAGGGATGTTATTGAAAATATCCCGTGGAGCTGTTGGGATGTGGATATTCCGTCCTACAGCACTCCATGCACTTTGTAGCAAAAAGCAAAAAAGGAGCATAATCAGTGCATTGATGTGTTCTGTGGCTTTTTGGTTAAACTCCTGGTGGTAGGGGGAGAGTTTTCTGGTGCCTTGCAGTGGCTCCAGCACGTGGGGGCCTGTGGGGCAGTGGCAGTGGGGAGCAGCACATCCTCAGCACTCCGAGCTCTCAGCAGGGCTTTAGAGAGCCAAGCCAGGAGAGCTCCAGTGGGGAAAACACCAACCACAAAGCTGAACTTCTGAGAGAACAGCTGGCTCCACGCTGGGAATCAAAGTGAAGGTGGAGGCTTGCTCTTCAGTAAAATCATTAATTCAGGACTGTATCTCCCAGGGTAATTGCTGAGTGATGTGATGGCCAAGTTAAACTGGTATCCTGAGACAGTGAACTCGTGTAATCAAGCTTTGCTGTCTCCACGTAGGAAGAATGGCTCACAGTGCAGAGGGCCCTGGGTGCAGCCCAGCTGTTCAGGAGAGCTGTGTGGGTACTTGCTAATCTGCAAAGCTGATGGGTTTTGTACTGCAGCCTTTGGCTATGACACAGTGAAGATTTACTGAGTGCACCAAAGTGGGGGTCTCCCCTTAGCAGGAATTCATTTTTACAAAACACCCTGCAAAATTTGGCTGCTTATGGAAATAAGGCACACTTGGGAAAATTAACCTGATACTTTCCTTGTGTTTTATCCCAGTCTTTCTCTAATGTTCTTTGGTGAGTTTTGCAGACTGGGTAGGTAGGGCTTGGCAGCCTCTGCAACCTGCAGAGTGGATTTTCTGCAGTTCTTCTGCAGTTTCCAGTAAGTGCCAGTGGAAGAGTCAGCCTCAGGACTAATAACTGTATTCATTTTGCATTAGATGCATTTGTCATTGGGAAAGTTAACCTAGCCAAACCAGCCAGCTTTGTCTTTGAGGTTCAACACAGTTTATCTTCATTTCACAATTTTTTTTTGTTTATTATTCACAGCTTTTGGTTGATAGTGTTCCAAACAAGTTTGTTCTGTGCTCAGTTTGAATAATTTCTGCTGAACTTCAATTGCCTCCATCTACAGGCCTTTGAGAATAGGAAAGTGGTGGGATTAGGGACAGGTTATGTAAAAAAGACTCTTTGGCAGCAAAGCCAGCAATGTGTCACCCCTGCATGGCATTTTCCTAACTCCAGGTTTTCACACGGGAAATTGATTCCGCCTGGAGTGCAGCAGAAGGTTTGTACCAACACACGGGAACTTGCACATGATGATTGTAATATGGTTAATAATGGGAGTTCCCGGGTAACTCCCATGAGCTTCAGTGGGAGAACAGATCCCCATGATGCTGGGAAGGGATAACTGCAATAGGTGTTGCTGTTTCATTAGGTACACACTGGGCCAGTATTCAGGGTAGGCAAAGTAGGTGGTTGCCAACTCCAGCAGAAAAGCAAATCTCAAAACGTTCCTTGTTGTAATTGGTAGGAGGGATTTTTGTTGCATTGTTAAGAAAATGAGTGTGGGGGAGAAGCAGGACAAGAGAAAAGGCTCCTGGTTCACCTCGGGAAGGAGGCTGGGCTGGTGCTGTGTGGCACCCTGAATCCCACGCTGCTCCGTGTTTTGCTGCAGGGGTGAATGTCAATGTGGCAAATGAGCTCTTCTGGGAAGGTCTTTGCCTGCTTCCAGCTCGCTGGGTGGAAATTTTCTGGGCTCTAGCTTCTGGAATTAACTTAGAAACAGTGTCAGGTTCTTAGGGAGCAGGATGGTGGTGACCTTGTGGTGGCTGTGCCTGGTGAGCTCGTCGCTCCGGCTCAGCAGGAGCCCTGGGTTTCAGTGGGAAGCCTGCCCTCATTTGCACAGACACAGAGCAGAGGTGGAAACACGGGGTCAGCACCAGACAACAAATTAACTTGACAAATGCTGCAACTCACTGAGCTGCAAATTACATCAACCCCTTTATTAATTTCTGTAACCCTGAGCATCCCCCTGGGGAGCGCTGGCTCAGCGGTTCTGAGCAGCCCTGGGGGTGCCCCACGCTCTGCTCCAGAGGGTGAGGGCTGAGCCTGCCCTGCTCCTGGGTGCCAGGGCCTGGCTGCTGTCCTGGGGCTGCCCTGGGCTCCCTTCTCCAGAGCAGGGAATGCTCTGCTGGGTGCTGATGCTCGGAGCTGCATCTCCTTGGGAAGGGATGAACACTCAGTCCCTTCCCACACTCCTGGCAGCATGGCCAGGCTTTCCTCTGGTACAGCCAGTGAGTGACAGTGCAGGAGATGGCTGAGGACTTGTCCTGCACTGCTCATCTCTCCTCTGCTAAATAAAAATTCCACGTGCAGTTACTCTGCCTCACCTCTGCTGAGTTTCGGGTTTCCTTGGTCGGTGGAAGTTAATGGCAAGTAAAGTCCCTTACATAACACCTCTCCATGGAGACTCTGCTCCTTTAATTAGGGATCTTCTCAAAAGTCAGCTTCCGTGACAAATTACCCACACGCACACGTTGGTGCTTTCAGCAGGGGAAGGTGAAGTGAGGTTGATGACACTGGTTGTTTCAGGCAGTTTTTAGGTGCTGCCCCGAGGTGACACAATGCACGTCTGCCACTTCAGAGAGTGGTGCCTCTGTTCCCTTTGTGCACTGCTGTCCCCTGGGTGGGCTGCAGTCACAGAGGATGGGGTGATGGGAGTTGGCACACAAGGAAAAGGTGGTGGTTTGTCAGGAAAGAAGTGGGATTTGTTCCTGGCTTTAAGGCACCTGAGCAGAGTTGCTGTTCTTGCACAGAGGATGATGATGGGATGTGCTGCACAGCCCCCTGCCCCAGCACCTGAGGACGAGGTGAGCACCAGGGGCCAGCCTGACTCGAGGCAGCACCGATGGACTGCAGAGCTGTGCCCCCATCACAGCATGGCAGGAGTGAATCAGTGCTGGATGGAATGTTGGCTTGGCACCCACGGGGTGTGTGAGGCTCCTTTGAGATGTGACAGTGCAAAAACCTTGTGCCTTTGAGCTGTTTGACCTTCCAGAGCTGTTGGTTGAGCATCCCCAGAGGATCCCTGTGCCCTCCCTTGAGTGCACCCTGGGGCTGGGGGCTGGCTGTGCTTTCCCTGGAGCAGGTACCATGGACACAGAAATTTCAGCAGCCAGCTTTTCATCAGTCAGGTTTGGTAGGAAATTCTGCCCTGAACTCACACAGCTCTCCCATCCCAACCCAGTCTGGCTCCATACTTGCACTCAGGTGACATTTCTCAGCATTTCCCCTCATGCATTGCCACCAGTGAGGGAACTCCACCAGGATGAGCTGTGGTCTCCTTTGGTGTGCCTCTGACTGTCCAGAGATGCTTGACAGCTGTCACATCATTGCAGGATTGATGCACAAAAGGAATTGAATCCAGAGCTATCCAGTTCTTTGTGTTTCTGGCACTTGGGGGACCCAGGGAAGCCCAGAGCTGGGGGCTACCAGCCATTGGTGCTGGTCAGCCACAGCCCTTGGGATTGAGAGAGCAGAGACTTCAAGATAAATTTATGTCCTTGAGCTCATTGTAGCATTGACTGTGAAATACTGTGACCAGAATGTCCTGTTTGGTTGCAGGAACACTTTGTTTCTTTCTTTATGTGGCTGCAACTGCCTTGCAAAATGAGGGGAAAACTCTGCAAAGCGTTACAGGAGTACTGATGGGGTAAAATGTAGGCTTAGTAATTCAATAGTGCTTTAATTTGCGGTTTGGACTTTTAAAATCAGATTTATTTCTTGCAAGATTTGCAGCAGTCCTAGATATCAGTGAGCACAGACAATTGTATGTAATGGCAAAGGCTGCAGAGGCAAGAATGTCTTTGGGTCAGGAAACTTCTGTAAATAGCACTTGAAAACTTTTGATCATTGATAATACAAGTCTTAAATTTTCTGTTTGTTTTTAACAGACAGAATTCTGTGATACAGGATGTTATATCTTTTTTTTACTTTGTTTTAATGATACCTGTTTAGGAAACCAATGCACAGCCAGCAAGCTCTTGGCACGTGTTAAACAATCACCTGCCTGTGTCTTTCACTGTTTTAATGTGTTTTTCCTCAAGGTGAAATACATCATATTTTCTTTGAAATCGAGTATGTTATGAACATGACATTTAAAAAAAGTTGGTAAGGACCTCCATCATTAACTGTGGGGAGAGATTTTGTCGTTTTCTGAAAGAGCCTTCTCCAAAAGGAAACCTTGTGCAAATCCTGACTCCTTGACAGTGCAGTTGGCTTCCAGAGAAGGCACAGGACCTGCAGCAGCCACGAGGAGCCTCTGTCCTGGTGCTCTGCTGCTCCACAGCTCATAAGGACACGGGGCTGCCAAGCCTGTAGGAGCACACCCCTCTTCTCCTCGTGTATTTTAATGTGTTTAGCACGGTGAAGTCTCAGTTGTTGGACACCACCATGTTCAAAACAAGCCAGCCCCTCTGATAATGCAGTGTGAGGAATCCTTCCTGCAGGGGAGATTCCATTTTCATCCAGGGCACTGGGATGCACAGGTGAGACTGGGGGTGGATGAGGTGAGATGGGAACGATACCACCTCGTCTTTCCCCCTGAGCTGCAGCTCCTGCTGCTTCCTGAGGTGTGTTTGGGCCATCAGTATTCCTGGAGCAGAACATCTTCCAGTCTTTTTTCCCAAAGGGAAATTTTCTGCTGGGTTCTGAGGTGCCCATCTGTGCAGTTGAGCAGTGTAGGTGGAAAAGGAGGAGAAGAGGCATTACCTCAGGGTTCAGCTGTGTCTTGGTGGCCTTGTGTTGTTCATGCTTGGGTGCCACCTCCTGTGTGGCAATCCCACTGGGATCCTGTTCCTGCAAGGAGCAGGGAGGTAAATCAGTAATTCCCCCAGTTCCTCTCCATGGGATGCAGGTCCAACATAAACTTTCAAGATGATCCCTAGCAGGATTAAAGTCCTCCCCGAGCAGGCAGAGGCAAAGCTATTCAGCAAAACAAGGTCATGCTGGCTTTTTTTTTTTTTTTTGGTAAGCACAGGAATCAACAAAGCTCTGTTATATAACTTCTATTTATATCCCACTTGCTCACTAGCTGCAGGCACACAAGAGTAGCTGAGAAGGGAATTTAATGAGCTCTCAGGGCTTGCTCACCTTCCAGAGCGGGTAGGAGCCAGCTTGTTTTTGAAGTGCGTCAGCAAATGAAACTGGTGGTGGGTGGGTGGTTTGGGTAGGTGGACTGACTTGTTGCTATGGTTTTCTTTAATTCCTCTGTCTCTCAAGGAGATCTTACACTTTTTTTTTTTTTTTTTTCTTTTGGGGAGTCTGCAGACTTCCTTGTTTCTCACACCTACACAGCACTTGTTGGTTTGGTAGGGAATGGGATCCATGCTCCTGCCATGGGATCCATGTTCCCATGATGGGATATGGGATCCATGCTCCTGCCCTGGGATATGGGATCCATGTTCCCATGATGGGATATGGGATCCATGTTCCCATGATGGGATATGGGATCCATGCTTCTGCCATGGGATCCATGTTCCCATGATGGGATATGGGATCCATGTTCCTGCCCTGGGCTATGGGATCCATGCTCCTGCCATGGCTGAGCTGAGTGACCCAGCACTGTGTGTTCCCACAGGGATGCAGGAGGATCCCAAATCAGCTCCGTGCTGGCAGCAGGGCAGACCCTGAGTCTCCAAGCTCCTGAGGCTGGCTGTGAGCCCAGACCCCACAGTGATGTTTGTGCCTGTTGTTCCCCCACTGTGCCTTCCACCAGTGTCACCTCATCCTTTCAGGGGCTCCTGCTGGCTCTGGAAGGGTGTGAGGGGCTCTGGATGAGATTTGTTCTTGATTGTTTCTGTGAAATGACTCGAAGTTGCATCCAGGTTCTGGGTGTTGCAGTAGAAGAACGTGTAGGATATGAGGGCTCTTCCTGGTCTGGTTGTGCTGCTGGCTGGGACAGGCAAGCAGTTCCACAGGTCAGGCCCTGTACACTCATCAGCCCCAAAAAACATTCCCCATAAGGTGGGCAGAACCCCCAGCAAAGAGCAGAGCTGTGCAGGGTGGAGAGTGGATGCCCATAGCAGGGAGAGTTTGTCTTATTTGTGGAAAACAGAGCTGGGAAGTCCTCCTTCTGCTTTCAGGACGAAGTTTATTTTACAGTTTGCAAAAAACACAGGCAATTGAGGTGTTCTGGCAGATTTTCCTTATGGGTTTATTTCAAACTGTGAAGTATGTTCAGTGTGAAATATTTCAGCTGCCATTTCCTTAAGCTATGCAAGACTAATGATATCCATCACTCATGCCCAAAGTGATGGATCTCCAGCGAGCCAGGACTTAAGAGAGATTTCAAGAGAGAGAGATTAGTGATATTTAAAATAAATAAACGAGGAGGGACCGAAAGCAGAGTTAGGTTGGAATTTTCTGCAGTGGAAACCCTCGCAATATGTTTAGGCAGAATGTAGAGGGCTGGCACTTGTGCTTAATTCAGTGCTTGTGTTAGTGCAGTTCCCCTTAAAATGTGGCTTGTTTGAAGTAGTCCAGCTCTAAGAACTCGTCTGGGGGTGGCAAACTCTTCCTGCAGAGATGAAGTAGCACACAAGTTTTGCATTAGTTCGTGCTGGCAGCCTGGCCGGATAACCCGAGCGAGCTGAGGTCCCTGCAGTGATTTCTCTCCAGTGTGGGAATAAAATGTCCTGAGTTGAAGCCAGATCACTGAGCTTTCTCCTCTTTCTGGAGGGACCTTCCTCTGCAATCTCTGGCTCGCCAGGGTCTCAGGGTATTTCTGTTCACTGGCATTAGAGAAATGGGGAGGGAGACGACAGCAGTTTGCTTTAATTAGTGAGGTGTTTGCTGAGACTTTGCTTCCCCTGATTCCTTGGTCATCAAGAGCTTGTTTTGCTGGGGAGTTCTAATTCTTGGGGATGTGCTGGAAGGTGTGGCAGGGCTGGGTGGCTGATGAAACAGCTCCATGGGCTGATGGCAACCTCGGAGTGGCTCCTGCAGCCAAGGCCAGCCCTCGTGGGGAGCAAACACAGCTGAGCAGAGCTGCTCAAACCCAGGGCTCGCTGCTGGGTTTTGCTGCTGCCTCTCAGTCAGACAGCCCAGCCTGGAACGAGTCTGGGATGGAAAACGGAGCTGTGAGAAACAATCCAACTGCTGTTCCTTTCCTTGGCTGGCAGAGCAGTTGTGACTTGTGGGCACAGCCAGGTGACAGGGCAGGGAAAGGTGTTCCCAGTGAAGGGGACAGCACACACAGCCCAAACTGGCAAGGCTTCCAGAGGCAGGAGGTAGAATTCAGCTGCCTTCAGCTGCTGCCTGGCTTTTTTTTCCCCATTTAACAGTCCTACACTGGGCACAAGCTCACTCATCATTAAATTTACTGTGGATTAGTTCCATTTCTAGTGGATTAGTAACCTGGGTCTGTCCTCTGTACACCTTACACAAAGGTACCAGACTGCTGTGCTGTATGGTTTCACTCTCCACAGGACAGATGTCAGTTCTGCTGGCTAAAATCCAATTTGTTACTGACTCCTGGTATGAGAGACTTGTTAAGGAGCATTTGTCCCTAACCCTGTGGTTATCCTGCCTCCATAATCCCAGCCCCCTGAACTGCTGGGGAGTTAGCTGAGCTTCTCTTCCACTCCTCATTAGAAATTTCATATATTGCATATGTCAAAGGTCTTAGAATTAAATGCTAATGCCAGGAAATGTGCCTGTTCATTGCTGATTTATTTTCTTTTAATGTGGTTCTACGATCCAGCTTGTTAATGATTTGCAATATTTAAGAACATGCCAAAAAATACCCACCACAGAAAATTATATTAATGCTGAATGAAAAGTCAGCAAGCAAAAATGGTATTTTCAGTTTAGCACAAAACGTTAGGTAAACATTTCACAGAGTATGTAAATAGTCAGAAGGGAAAAGGAGACCAAGTTCCTGGGAATAACTACAGAAGAAACACCAACTTAAAAAAATATCAGTGACTGGAAATTAGTGGCATAAAAAAGACCTTAACCACATGTTTCTAACAGTTGTTAACCACTGGAACAGACCATAGACAGAGGTAGTTTATCATCTCTGACACTTGCTCAAGAAAGACAGGATTGTTTTCTCAGGAAAAACACATTAAAGACAGGCTGAGTCAGTGAGGGAGCTCGAGGGGCTGCTGGGGGTGCAGGGCTGTGTCTGGTCAAGGTGCTGCAACCAAAACTTGGCCTTGGGTTTCTTTTCCAGAGAAATCCATCTCTGGATTTGCAGCTCTGCCTGTGTGTGGTGTGAGCCAGGAGATGAAGTCATAGGTGATGATGGGATTTGCTTACTGACCTCCCTTGGCCCAGAGGGGATACCCTGGAGGGGCAGAGGTGGAAGGGGTTTGTCCTGCTGTGCACGAGGATTCAGGCTGGAATTCCTTAGGAACAGAGTTGTGTGATGGAGAGGAAAGGAAGTTACTCCCCAGCTTTCCTGGTGGCTGGTGTTGATCTGCTCTGTGGTGCTTTAATCTGGATACCAGGAGCAGTGCTGGGCTCTCCTTCCATCCCCTTGAAACAATCAGTGTGTGCAGGAGGTGGTTGCTCCCTCCTTAAAAAATGCTGCAGAGCTCTGTGGTGATGTCCTTGCTCACAGTATCAGTCCTGCCAGCCACTCGTGCTTGTCAGGTGGGGTGGGTCTGGGTTTCCTTCTGTGGCTGTGTAATTAATTAATTACATCCCATTATCTCGGCGTGGTTCGTTTGCTCAGGAGCCTGCTGTGCTCTGGAGATCTGCTGGCCTTCCCTCAGCTCTGGGCACTTGTCAAACTCTTTGCTGAGCCTGAGTCCATGGGGCAAAGCTCACAGGCTGCTGTGGCCCTCCCTGCCATGGCTCCCGTCCATGTTAATGACATAACAGACATTAACAACACAATGTTGAAATGAGTTTAGCACTCTAAGAATGCCAGAATGCTTTGGGTTGGAAGGGACCTTAAATATCATCTAATTCCAACTCCCTGCCATGAGCAGGGACACCTTCCACTAGCCCAGAGTGCTCCAGCCTGGCCTTGGGCACTGCCAGGGATCCAGGGGCAGCCACAGCTGCTCTGGGCACCCTGTGCTGGAGCTTCCCCACCTTCCCAGGGAAGAATTTCTTCCCAAAATCCCATCTAGCCCTGCCCTCTGGCAGTGGGAAGCCGTTCCCCTTTGTCCTGTCCCTCCATCACGAATCCCTCTCTGCCCGTGTCTCCAGTACCTCCCAGGCAGCTTTTCCATACTGGGACAGTACTGGTTCCTCATGGGACACAGCTCCCTGCCTGCAGTAGGATTTTAGGAGCTCCCAGACCCCAGTGTGATGGTGATGGATCCTCAGGGATGGCTGGTGTCAGATGCTGCAGTGTCAGGGCTATGTTTAAAGCTCTGTTCCTCAGAATCCCACGGGAGTGTGGAGGTTGGCTGTTCCTCCACACTTGCTCTTTCAGCAGCCTGTGGTTCCATGGTGTCTGTACACAAGCCAGGACCCCAGCAGACGGTGCTCTAAAATGGCCACTCGGTTTCCGTTTTAAAAAGGGAGATTTCTCCACTTTCTGCTTTGAGGCTATATCTGTAAATAAGATTTTTAGGATTTCTGTCATAATTATCACCACCCGTTACCTGCTCGAGCGCAACTTGCAAGATCACACCTCTTAAAATACAGTATCTCTGGGAGCTGGCATGTGGTTGATTCATATGTGTGAAGGTGTTAGGCATCCTGACCTAAACTGAAACAATCATTTAGTGACACCCCTTCAGTGTATGCACAGCATGCACAAAAAGCTTTACTGGAAATGCTCCTTTCATTTGGGTTTTTTTCTCTGAAGTGCAGTGGAAACTTAGTTAAAAAGCTTGAAAAGACAAAAATCAAGTCTGTCAGCAAGTAGTAATTACTCTCATAAAAGGTATTTCTTGAGTGTGGTTCATTTTAAAAAAAGGCTTTTCCTTCAGCACATCTTCATCACAGGGGAACTCCTCCTGTCTGGGCTCTGCAGGTGTGACAGCCAGGTCATGGCCATCACTGCCTCACAACCAGATCTTTCAGAAAGTGCTTGGCCTTTCTAGAGCCTGTGTTTTCTGCTGGTCTTTCTGTAAATTGTTGTTGTTGTTGTTTGTAACCTTGGTAGAGTGAAATTTCCAAGATACAAAGTCTTCCTCTCTCTGTCCTTGTAGCCATCAAGGCACAGAGTTAGTTCAGGCTTGGCTGCCTCAACCACCCAGTTATTGAGGGGCTGTTTGTCAGCCTCAGCCCCTTCACAGGGAAGAATTTTGTGAATATATCTCATCTAAGTCAGCCCTCTTTCAGCTTAAAGCCATGGGAAAACGTTATGAGAAAATATCCAAATTGTTAATAGAAATTCTTGGATTAGATGTTTTATTTTTACTGTACCAATACTAATAAATGAATTTGGCACCCAGAGGCACATCCCAGGTCCAGCAGTGTTTGGGCAGAGGGCATGTCCTGCAGTGCTCTGACACCTCTGCTTTACTGGGCTCTGGGTGGTGCCAGGAGGGGTTACTGGTGTGACTGGATTTGGGATGCCTGTCCTGGGTCATTCTCCTCTCCCTCCTCTCCATTAAC
Source organism: Sturnus vulgaris (assembly GCF_052056855.1). NCBI lineage: Eukaryota > Metazoa > Chordata > Aves > Passeriformes > Sturnidae > Sturnus > Sturnus vulgaris. The sequence continues at coordinate 1,321,211 of NC_142253.1, read as the reverse complement.
CACTAGAAATAAACACAATCTTCAGAGTTTACCTGAGGTGCCAAGGGCAGGTGGGAGGTGTTGCAATGTTGGGAGGGACATCCCGTGAATATTGACCACGTTCTTTAAATAGCCACACTCCTGCTCTGCCTGCAATCAAAGCCACAACTCTGGGAGTGTTCAAAGTCACTGTGTGCAGCTGCTGGGGAGTGATCAAAGGCAGCAGCAGCCGTGGCCCCGTGTGCTCCACAGCAGAGCGGGCAGGAGATATTGCTGTTCCCATTTTAATTTGTTTTTTCAATAAATCAGGCTTCATTCCTATTCATCATGTAAAGCTGTTGGATGGTGAGCCGCTGCAGAATGCTAACTAATTTCATAATGCTCTGCATAAGGTGACCCACTTACAAGTTCATCCTTCAGTCGTGTTTAAGCTCTGGTCCTGATTTATGTAACAGCATATTGGTTTCATCAAGAGTTGTCTGATCACTCACTGTGTTGGCTCCTTCTTGACCTGTACATGATTTGTATTCTCCTCGATTTTAGGGAGAACTTTCTGTCTCCGTGCACATATGTGCAGAAGGAGAGTAATAAACCTTCTTGAAAGTAGTCAGTGCTTTGAGTTTTTCTGTCACTTAAAGATATATTGGAGTGGGAACTAAAAGGAGTTGTAAGGAGCCTGCTGCAGGCAGGGCAGGGGAGACTCAGCACGGGATGTCCCTCGTGGCATCACAAATGTTTGTATATTTTTGGACATTTTTGTGATTAACCTTGGCTTTTGTGTCTTGTGAGTCACAATCCCTTGGATTTGAGGGTGGGAAGGCAGGAAAGTTTTTCTTCCTCTATATTTTGCTCATAAACTTTTGTTTCTGAACTGAGAATCAAATTTAAGGGAATTCCCTTCTCCTTACCTTAATTCCTTATCTCCCTTGTTGAGAGTGAGGTGTGCTGCCCAAATGTGTAAGGCTGATGTAATTTATTACCCTCACTTCTCTTTAAATCTGTATTTAAAGTTGTTAATGAGGGACTTAACAAAGCTGAGACACTGGGGCTGCCTCACAATAAACTACAAGTTTCCATTGCTGTGAATTTCAGTTCACTGGCAACTAACGAAGCTCCCGGTCCTGCAGGATACCACCCAGTGCAGAAAGGTGGAATTGTCTGGATTCAGACGTGTGTGTGGAGCTACAGATGCTGTTCCTTTTCTCTTGTAGCATTCCTTCTTCTGCCGACTGACAGAAGATAAGAAATCGGAGAAATTCTTTAAGGTTTTTTATGATCGCATGAAAGTGGCACAGCAAGAAATCAAGGCAACTGTCACAGTCAACACCAGCGACTTAGGAAACAAAAAGAAAGATGAAGACTCAGACAGAGATGTCCCCAACAGGAAAAGAGGTAATCCCCAGTCACTCCCTTCGGAAGTATCAGGGAGTGTGTTTGGAACTCATTTCAGTAGATGCAATAATGCTCTGATCTCTGGTTCCACAGAGCAAAGTTCAGAGACCAGTGGTGCCCTGGCTCGGGATTTCGAGAGCTTCATCCCCTCCTCATCCATTTGTGAGGTTGTGCTATTGAAATGAGGAAAAGTCCTTCTGCTGCCTTGTCTCGTGACAAGCTGCCCAAACCTGATCCGTAGGAACAACCCCAGACTGTGGGTTGTGGTCAGTGCCTTCTCTAACGATAAATGAAGAAACCCTAATTCTGTTCTCAAGCAGGTCCTATTACCATAACTCCTGCTAGTGCTGGATTAATCAGTTAACCCCCAAATTTCTAACCCTGCTGTGGTTGGTGCTGAGTGCGCCCCTACACCAAACATCCTCACCAAAGAGCTGCTGCCCAACAGCTGGGCCTGGCATTGTGCCCCCATGCCCTGGCCCTCTCCATGCAGCTCCCTGAGGAGATGTGTGTGCCCGTGTGTTGCAGTGAGGGAGCCCATGACCCAGATCACAGAGGAGGTGCGGGAGCAGCTGCTGGAGGCGTCGGCGGCCACGCGCAAGGCGTACAACACGTACAGGAGAGAGGCCGACCCCGAGGAGCACTACTCGGCAGGAGAGGGAGCCCAGGCTGCAGCAGACAAGGGCAAGGATGAGCTGGAGATGAGCGCTGTCATCTCCATCATGCAGCCCATCCTGCGCTTCCTGCAGCTGCTCTGTGAGAACCACAACCGGGATTTGCAGGTACTGCCTGTGCTCAGGGTGCCTTGTGCACTCGCTGCTGCCACGCCGTTATCCCTAATCCCAGGCCTTTTAAAATGGATTATGTGAACAATTATTCTCTTCGGTTTTGACGTTAATCCGGGAAAAAAAGAGTACTTATACCTTGCTGGGCTGATATGAGCAAATCCAGTTATCCTGTGGTCTTTGAAAGGTACATAAAAGGTGGTGGGATCAACACTTCCTGGGATTTTTTTAAAAGTATATGTTGAAAGCAAGCAAATGCTGTGCTGTGAAGTTACTGATTTGCTTTTGAGAGGAGAGGGAAAGAAAAATCATCTAGGAAAATGAAGAAGGCTTTGAGACTTTGGTTCCAGCAGCCCTCAAGCTTAACTTATCAATAACCAGGTTCTCCTGGATTCTCTTGGATCTGTTCATGTGCCTGGAGTTGAACACGTGGTGAGGGAGTCAGGAAAGCCTCAGCTGGAGGTGAATCTGCTGAGGGACATGGAGGGCAGTGAGAAGGGTTTCTAGGTTGTATCTCACAGGAGGATTTAGGCAGAGGTGGCTTTGCTGTGGGATGGGCACAGCCCATGGTGACAGAGGACACAGAGAAGGTCAGGGAGCTCAGTGCCACCTTCACCGTGTCCCTTTCTGGTAGGACTGGCCTTCAGCCACCCTACATCCCTGAGACCCTGGTGAGGTCTGGAGCAAGGGAGTTTTACCTTGGGTGGAGAATTGGGATGGGAAACACCTGAGCAAGGTGGATTCCCCAGGCTCCGTGTGGAATTCTGGCTCCAGTCCTGGGCTCCCGAGTCCAGCAGGCAGTCTCAGAGATGACCAAGGGGACTGCAGCATCTGATGGGCAAAGGAGAGGCAGGAGGAGCTGGGAGAGGTCAGGCTGGGGAGGAGAAGGCTCAGCATCTGTCACCATGTGTGCAAACACCTGTGGGGATGTGCAGAGGATGGGCCAGGGGCTGGAGCTGGCAGAGTCCAAAGGTCCTGGCACAGCCTCTGTATCCTGTGCTGCCCTGGGACGTGTTTGCAGAATTCCAGGGAGCCCAGAGCAGCTTCCCCCTTGCAAAGGGGCTGCAATTCAGACGATTTTTCAGCCGCTGCTGCCGGGCTGGGATGGAGGAGCTGGTGAGGCGCTGTACAATGTGCTAAATGCCCTCATAAAGAGCAATAATTGCCTTGATTGCCCATTGTTCCCTGGCCGGCAGGAGCGTGGGACCCTGTGAGAGCTTTGCCGAGCTGCCAAATCTCTTCCCCAAGCGGGAATGCCCCGGCAGCGCTGGGATCACAGCATGGAAACCTTCTGGGAGCATCCCTGAGTGCCCAGGTTCCATCCCTCAGCCTTCCTCTCGCTTTAAAGAAAAGCAGCCCTTTGATGTGTGTTTTGTCAGAGGATTTTCCTGCCGCTGGCAGTGTCGGTTCCCGTGGCACAATTCCAAGCCACACACGCTCAGGATCCGCTGCTGCCTTTGGCGACGCACCCGCAGCTATAGGAGCACACTTGAACTCCAGCCAGAGCACAGACTTGGCCTCAGCTCTTCCCCGGCCTGAACAATTAGATTTCCCAAACAGCAGGTAGTTGTAGTCAGCTCTGAGAGGAAAAGGCATTTATTTTTTTAACAACAACCAAAAAAAAAAAAAAGATAGAACGATTTTTTTCCGGTGTAATCCTCTTGCTGCCTGCCTGCCTCGAGGTTTGTCCTTCTCTCTCAGCCACAAAGGGAAGGCACAAGTGTCTGATCCTCCAAAATCTCGGTGTCTGCAGCTGGAACATGAGCTCCCTGCAGCAGTGCCAGAGGACTCTGCAGGGAGCTGAGTGTCTCCCAGAGCTGCACATTGGATTTGAGTGGGGAGTGAGCAGGGGTCACCTGCCTGCTGCAGGTGTGGGCTGGGCACACCGAGCCTCTCCAGGCTGTTGACAGCTGATGTGAAAACACAGGGAAGTGCTGGAGGAGCTGCTGTGCCTCAGAGGACGAGGAGGAGGAGGAGGAAGTCTCTGGGATGCTCAGGCAGCTGCAGTGCTGTCCCCTCTGCACCACTCAGCCCTTCCCTTCCCAGATACAGCCCCAGTTTGCTCCGTGTGGATGCTGTTCCAGAGCCCTCCACGGGGCTGGAGGAGCTGCAGTGCCTTCTCCAAATGACTGCAAGGATGGGATGAAGGGGTGGGTGCACACTTCCCCCATGTCCTAGCAGCTGTGGCTGCTGACTCCGGGTGCAGGGTCTGGCAGAGGGTGCACAGCTCGGGCTCATTCCCACTGAGAGCAGTGGGGTGGCACACTCAGCACTTAAGAGTTAATTCCCACTCTGTAGCCTGTGAGATATTCTGGGTGACTGAAAATGAGGAGTTCACTGTGTCCTGGCTGAGACAGCAGCAGACACTCCCCGGGGCAGTTTCTCACAGTGCAGCAGGAGTTTGTTTTCTACAATTTTTTCCTTCCTCTTGTTTTAGCTTAACAATGTTCTGCCTCTAGTACCTCATCCCTCTTCTCTCCTTACTGACTGAGGATCAGGCAGCTCAGGTACAAGCTTATCTGTAATCAGAATAAATGTTATGCTGCAGACAGGGAGAATTTTGCTTCCTCACTTTGGGTGTTATCCTTTCATTTTGCGTTTTTTCCTGGAGGGAAGGCACGAGCTCCAATTTCTGTAGGATCAACCTTTTTTACATTCTGACAAGTTAATCAGAAGTCAGGATACTAAATGAGCAATCAGCTGAAATGTGCTGAATCACTGTCACCTTTAGTCTGCATTCATAGACAGCGTTTTCCTTTTTTAGCTTTGCCTTCCATTGAATCTGCAATTTCTCTCTGTGTTTGCCTTAAAAGACTCATTAGTGTGACTCAGGCAGAGACAGCCAGGGACCAGTGCTGCTCTCAGGAAGGACCCTGCTGGTTCCATACTCCCATGGCTCCTGTTCCTTTGAGGGCTTTTTCACCCTGGAATTGTTGTTACCTGCTAGAATTAAGCAAAATAAGAGTTTTGCTGCTGAAACTTGAAGGAAAAGCAAGTGGTAGTGGCTGCTAATCTTTGCAGCACTGCTGGGAATGCACTGGCAAACAGCGTCTGAGTCACTGGGAAATTGGTTTTCATTAGCTGTCCTTCAGTTTTGGGTGGTTTTGGTGCTCCTTTTAATTTGGAATATAGGAGAGCACAAGGCTGTTAAATCTACAATGGCAAATCTGATTTTCATTAGAGAAGCTGCTCCTAATCAGCAGCTTCAAGCAGGAATCACAGTAATTAATGTGGAAAGAAATGCAGTGGAGAGAATTCCATTTTAAGGCACTTTCTTTCAAGGTGTGCACTCAGGTCCCTCTTGTTCCCTGCTGTGAGACCCCAGCTAGGGAATTGCTGCTCCCTCCTTGGAGAGAGGTCTGGGAGGAGGGAGTGATCACCTGGAGTGATGCTGGGCAGGGAGGTGCAGCAGGTGGAGTGGAGCTCCAGGCTCCAGAGAGCTTCCCAGAGTGCCTGTTGTGTGCTGGGTGTGTCAGGCTCTAATGGATCTCTCTGTTTATGGGATGCACTCTGTTTATTGCTGTACAACACGAAGCCAACAGGCTGCTCAGGAGAGCAAATAAGCCCTGGAAAGAGGCTAAAACTGCTTGTACAGTGAACCAGAGCAATCCACCATGCAGTGGAATTGGGGATGGATGAACTTTATAAATACTGTCAGCCAAACAGCATTTGGTATGGTTTTTCCCCCTCTCTCATGGCTTTGACATTGTCCTCACAGAATTTCCTACGCTGCCAGAACAACAAGACAAACTACAACCTGGTGTGTGAGACCCTGCAGTTCCTGGACTGCATCTGTGGGAGCACAACTGGGGGCCTTGGACTTCTGGGTCTGTATATAAACGAGAAGAACGTGGCCCTGATCAACCAGACGCTGGAAAGTTTGACTGAGTACTGTCAGGGGCCCTGCCATGAGAACCAGGTAATGAATCCAGAGCTGGAAATGCATCCCCCTTTCTCCCTGCTCTGCTGGACTGCTCTTGTCTTATAACATTGCCCACTTTGCTTGCCCCACAAGTTTATAAATTCCTCATAATCAACTTGTCTTTCTCAGGGCCCCCTCTGAGGAGTTGAACCACTCAAAGCAGTGGAAATATTTTTGCTTTACTAAGTTCTGTTCCATTAGACTGGACAGGGAGAATTTCTGTACTTCATATAATCCCAGAATGGGTTGGGAGAGACCTTAAAATATCACCCAGTGCCACCCCTGCCATGGCAGGGACACCTCCCACTGTCCCAGGCTGCTCCAAGCCCCATCCAGCACTTCCAAGGATGGGGCAGCCACAGCTTCTCTGGGCACCCTGTGCCAGTTTCTGCTTATTCTCTCTATTTCCTTATTAATTGAGCCATAATATTGTCCTGAAAGACTGAGATGTGACTTTCCTGTCCTCCTTGTTTCTGCAAGAGGATGTGTGAGGCTGTGCCTGCCAGGGAGAATTGTCAGTGTCCCTCTGCTCTCTGGATCAGGTGGAATTGAACCCTTGAGGTGTTCCAGGTGTGGAGTTCAATGACAGAGCTGGGCTCTCTCTGGATTTTGAAGGCAGCAAGCTGCTGTTTGTACATTTTAGTTCCAGCCCATTCCAAAAGCAGGGCTGAAGGTTATGGAAATTCCCATTCTTTGTGTAGACAGCACTGAAGTAGGTGTTGATTGGCACGTTTATAATAAAGAAAAGTCTCCCTAATCTCAGTAAAACACTGTTCCTCCAGCCTGCACACTTTGGCATGGAAATGCTTCATTTATCAGCTGTGCTTCTCTGTGCTTCCTGAGGCCGGGGGCTCCAGTAGGACCATGGCTGAGGAGAGGAAAAGCTTGGAACAAAATGCCTTAATCTTTTATTGTTGCACTGCCTGGAGCTCTCTGTGCACTTCTCCATCTCGGGCAGCCCACGAGGTGATGACAGAGGAGACTCTGCTGCTCTGGCAGGGTCACCAGCCCGGGCTGTGTTTGTTGTGCAGGCAATTAGTGAGGGCTGATGACTTTTCTTTGGACAGAACTGCATTGCTACTCACGAGTCCAACGGCATTGACATCATCACAGCATTAATCCTCAATGACATCAACCCTCTGGGAAAGAAGAGGATGGACCTCGTGCTGGAGCTGAAGGCAAGTGAATGTTCCGTGTGAGGCACATTAACAGTGAGATAAAGCAGAATTTTATTGTTGGAATTACGTGGGTGTTTATTAAATCCCAATATTCATAAGTGCCCAAAAATTATATACATCAGTGAGCTGCAGGCAGTGCCCAACGGTTGTTTGTCACAGGTATTTCATCTTTTAAATGATGACGTGGAGCCACCAGTTCTCAGATGGGGAATGCAGGCAGTCAGAATATGCTGAGGAATCCTAAAACGACTTCCTGTAAAAAATTTAAAGCTGCTGAGAACTGTTCTGCTGTTGCTGAGCTTTTGCGTGGACAACAGAAGTGAAATTTCTTGTGTTGCAACCACTTTCCTAACGCTTTATTGGTGTTGTTTAATCGGTTGACATTAAATCATCCACAATTCTTTAGGGTTGTCCATATTAATGCTGAAATAATTAGCCCTGGTGCTGGTTTCAAAACACAAAAACACAGGAGCAGGTTCCCCTCGAGCAACAGCAGTCCCAGAGCTCTCTTGCTTCAGCCTGTGCTTGAGAAATATTTCCTTTCTGACTTATTGCCCTGACTGACACTGCAGTGTCTCCTTGTTTTCCGTTGCCGACTCACACCATTATTATGGGTAATGTGGGTTTTTTATTATTGTAAATAAAAAATGCTTTTAGACTCGATTAGCATTATACTTCAAAATTAAATACTTTTATTGGGTTTTATTGTCAGGCATGATGGATTTTAATCTTAATTGTTCGTATTAAAGTAGTCTGGTGCCTTGTGGTAGTTTCCCATTTCCTCCCTGTGTTCCTCGGCGTGAGCAGACTGCAGAGTGATTTCAGTTAAAAGCAGCAAAGCACGTCTGTCTTCAGCCCTGGCTGTCCCTTGATTTAATCAGCAGCATCTTCAGCAGAGCTGAGCTGCTCCATTTGGGAGCTCAGAGCTTGTGGTGATGCTGCAGTATCTTGAAACCAAACCGAAACAACACGAGCATGAAACAGCAGCATTTCTAGAAATTTCAACCTTGGCTGGGGTTAATTTGATGGCTCTCAATGAGTAGGATTTGGGGAATAAACTGCTAAAAAAATTTGTTGAGTTGTGCAGGTCATTAATTAGAGGAGAGGGAGGGCTTGGTGAAGGGAGGCTGTGAGAGCCCTGGTCAGGCTGGCACAATCTGCCTGCAGGGGCTGCTGCCTGTGGGACCCATGTCCCTGAAGCCCTTCAAGCTGGCTACCCTCATTTTTTGGCTCCTGGCAGTGATTCCATTGCTTTTCCCTCCCCTCAGAACAATGCTTCCAAGCTGCTCTTGGCCATCATGGAGAGCAGGCACGACAGTGAGAATGCTGAGAGGATCCTCTACAACATGAGACCCAAAGAGCTGGTGAGTCCTGGGATCATTCCTGAGCTCCTGGCTCTTTATCTGCACAGGAGACAGAGAAATGAAAATTCCTTGTGTCCCAAGAGCTGCCCAGTAAGCCATGGCAGGGTTTTGGGGCTGGTTAATGTATGAAGGGGTGAAAACACAAGCAGGAGATCCCAGGTACAGCTGAAGCACCACTGACTTGTCCCAGTGCTCAGGGCTGCATTGGAGCTGGGGTCAGAACATGGCACAGATGCAGAGGGGGTGGCCTGGAATTTGTTACCTTCAGGGAAAGGTGAGGCTCAGTTTGTTGTGCCCAGTGAGCTGGGCTGAAGCTGAGTTCAGTTCATCCTGGATTTTGGGAACCCCACTGCCCTCCCTTTGAATGTCCCTGTTCCTCTACCATTGCCATCCCTGGGAGTGCCCTCAGCAGCTTCCACCCTTCCTGAGCCTCCTCTCCTTGCCTCTGTGTCCTTCTGCAGGTGGAAGTGATCAAGAAGGCTTATCTGCAGGGAGAAGTGGAGTTTGAGGATGGAGAGAACGGGGAGGATGTGGCGGCATCTCCGCGGAACGTGGGACACAACATTTATATCTTGGCTCATCAGGTAGAGTTTCACAAGTCACAGACTGGGAAAAGCCAGAGTCTGCTTCTCCCTGGAACTGTTTTCATGGCTCATCTCTGAGACTGAATCACTGCACGTTCCCTTGTTATCAGAGCAAATCCTAATTTGAATCAGAAACAAAAATAGTATAATGCAAGAAAATTTTGGAAATTTTCTTTTATAGTGGGAAGCAGGCAGGCTCTGGACTGAGTTCCTGAGGACACGTGGCTCAATGCTTGGCAGCACTGAGCAGCACTGTATTATTTTTCAGCTGTATCAAAGGTTACTTTATACTCCCAGAGAAATTCTACTCACAGATCAATTACAGTGTAATCAGAAATCTCAGTCCTTGCCACATTCTCTCTCTGCTGGGGCCAAGCAGAGCCATTGTATTGATAACAATATGTGTTTGAAAGGTAAAAAACAAAGGGGAGAAAAACGTGTCTAAATCTATTTAATAATATATTGGTGCTACACCACTCACTGCATTGGAGACTTTTTGTTCCTCCAGCATCTGAGCACACAGACCCTCATGTGCTGCAGGATGAATTTGGGAGCATCCAGCAGCATTTTTGGAGCAGTGCTCTGTGCATCTGCTGCTCAGTTGATGCAGATTTTCTCTTTGTCCCTGCCTGGATCCTTGGGTGATGAGCACACCTTTGAGTTAGGGTGGTGTAGAAGGACAGACCGAATGTGAATTTCTGTGTGATCAGAAAGATTCCAGGCAGAGGGTGGGAGAGGATGGGGAAAAGAGGAGTACAACACTGGCATTAAAGAAATACATATTTGAATCATTCTGACTTGCTCCCAAAATAGAGCTGCAGGGTGTCTGGTTGGAACAGAACAAGCCTTCTGTCAACTTTGCCCTTTCCTAGCAGCTGACTGCGTACTATTTCTTTTTTTATGCCAAAAATCAGGAATTTAATATCACAGAGAGACATCTGGTGTCTCCCACTCCCTGTGCATTCCTTTATTTTAGTTGGCTCGTCACAACAAAGAGCTGCAGAACATGCTGAAGCCAGGGGGTCAGATCGAGGGGGACGAGGCGCTGGAGTTCTACGCCAAGCACACGGCACAGATCGAGGTAGGGGAGCTGCTGGACAGCCCAGGGAGAGCAGCCCCAAGGGAGAGAATCCCCAGGGAGAGCAGCCCCAAGGGAGAGAATCCCCAAGGAGAGCAGCCCCAAGGGAGAGCAGCCCCAAGGGAGAGAATCCCCAGGGAGAGCAGCCCCAGGGGAGTGCAGCCCCAAGGGAGAGCAGCCCCAAGGGAGAGCATCCCCAGGGAGAGCAGCCCCAAGGGAGAGAATCCCCAGGGAGAGCAGCCCCAAGGGAGAGCAGCCCCACAGAGTGCAGCCCCTGTGCTCTATTCATGGTGCTCTCCTGGCTCTGCCTGCCTGTGTGTGTGGACTGTTGTCTCTGATACACAGCATACAGAGAGAGTTATTTATTTAATTCCCTGGCAGTGGTGGGGGGAGCTATTCCTGAGCTGTCATGTGTGGGCTCGGGGATGGAGCTGAGCAGAGCTCTCTTGGCAGGAGGAAGTGTGGCTTCGCTTCTGTTACATTTTGGCCGGTGCTGTTGCTGAATCCAGAAAGTTTGTGATAGCTTTTGCCACTCTTTCTGGATTCAAATGACAGTTTGGCCTCCTGTGCCATCTAAGAGCTTTATAAAAGTAAAATGTTCACAAATATGGAGATTTCCTGGAGAAGCTGTGGCTACCCCATCCCTAGAAGTGTCCCAGACCAGGTTGGACAAGACTTGGAACAGCTTGGGACAGTGGAAGATGTCCCTGCCATGGCAGGGGTGGCACTAGATGGGATTTAAGGTCCTTCCAACCCCAACCAGCCCACGGTTCTATGACTTCACAAAACTCTCTAATAAGCAATACAGATATAACTGTTACTCCTTGCACTTGCCCATAGCTCAAATTTGCCAACATTCTTGAATTGGGCCACCATATTGCTCTGAACCCAGCTTTGGTGCAGGCTTCTCTGGGCCCCTTGGAAATCCCAGCTAAGCCCAGTATTGTCCAGAATAAGACCACAGCAAAGAAATTACAATTCTGGAGCTAAATATAGACCTGCTCTAAAAGGTAAATTAAATGAAATTTGCGTAGAGCTGTTCTTTGGAAATACCTCCATGGAGCTGGTTTGAAAGGGAGAGCAGAACAGTGAGAAAAAGCAAGAAATGAGAGCATTTAAGAACTGTGGAGGGCTGAGGAGGCTGCTGTGCAGATTGTCAGGTCGGACCGCACCATGGAGCAGATCGTGTTCCCCGTGCCCAGCATCTGTGAGTTCCTCACCAAGGAGTCCAAGCTGCGCATCTACTACACCACGGAGAGGGACGAGCAGGGCAGCAAGATCAACGACTTCTTCCTCAAGTCTGAGGATCTCTTCAATGAGATGAACTGGCAGAAGAAACTGCGAGGTGGGTCAGTGCTGCTCCACGTGGGGCTGAGCGCGGGGTTTGGGGATTTTGGGGTGTGAAGAGTTGGCTGAGCAGCAGGTGGTTCCCCTGTGGGACATATCTTGAGAAAGGAAGAAAATTACAGCTTGAAAAATATTCCAGGTTGGAGCTTCTCAGCTCTGTTCCCGGCCAATAAGCTGGTCCAACTCAAGGCTAGGGAGAATTTCTGCCAAGGTGATAATTTGGTCAAAGTAAAAAGAAATTAATAACAAAAATAAAACACCTGTTAAGGTACGTGACCAGGCCCTAAAAATAAAGTATCTTCTCTCTGAACCAATCACCTCTTCTCTACTCTTGAAATTGCAAGAAATGCTATAAAACCAAGTGTATTTCTAAATAAACTTATCTCTTTATTCCTATCATAAAAAACAACCATGTAACTGTACATCCTATTTCCACTGCACTTAAAGGGTTAAAACCCTTTTCCACAGCTACATTCCCCAGTGTGGAACCTCGAACAACCTGAGAATTATTTGCAAGGGCTGCTGCTCTGCACGGGGCAGGATGCTGGGATAAAGGCAGGCTGGATGCTGGAGCAGTAGGGACCCTCTGGAGGGGATCCAGGGCAGAGCAGGAAGGAGCAGCACAGGTCATCCTGTCTGAGATCCAGCAGGGAGGGACAAATGTGTGGAGGAGTAGCTGAAATGAGAAGGAAAGGGGGGATAGACCCAGCTGAAGAGAGCAGTGGTCTGTGCTGAATGCAGCAAGAATAAAACTCTTACCTTATTCTTGTAGGGGAGTAAGGTTGGGGAATGCAGCAAGGTTGGACTTGCTGATTGTAAAGGTCTTTTCCAACCACAAAGATTCTGTGGCATCTCTAGGAATGGACATGTCTAAGGACAAATTAAAGATGGATTTCTCAGTAATGGTAAAGTAGAATTCATCCTTTCTTGACAAGTAGCAGGTTGAGAAGTCCCTTCCATCTATGATGCTAAAATGTCTCAACACCGGTGTTTTCAAGCACTGATTTTCCCTCTGAGGTTCCCACTGGCAGCTGGGAAATGCCTTAAAATGATATTTAAATTCACACAGTGCCACCATGTCCCCCAGTAAACCTTGTAGCTCATTTGCTTCATATTTTTGTTCCTGTTTTGCTGAAGGCCAAATGAGGCTCATGCTGAGAAGTGACCAGCAGTGACCCTGTGAAATGGGAGATAAGGCAGGTCCTTGCTGCTCCCCTCCCCTGCATCAGCTCCACTCCAGTTTGCAGTGCAAGAGCAGGACTGGTCTGGGACCCCCTCTTGGAGCAGATGTGGGACTGCTTCCAAAAATCTCTGCAAGAAATCTGGGAGTGTGACATCCTAAACAAATTGCAACTTCAACAGCGTCCATATATTCTGTTAGATTTTCTTGTTTGAGTCACTTTGTCTTTGAGGCTGTCTCCAAGCAAGCTGTGAAGGCATCCATCATTAACAACAAACCACAAATTAGCCAAGATCCACCTGCAGAGATGGAGAATATTTCTTCTTTTTTCTTTAAAAATGGGGATAATTTATCCTGTCTCTAATATTCGGGTCTTGTCTGGTCTCTGAGTGATTTTTTTTACATTCCTACAATTGTTTCTCACGTTTTCAGTAGAGTTTGTGTTGGAGCTGTGACCTCTGGCAGTGCTGTGTGTGCTCATGTGATGCCACTTAAGAGTTTATTCAACCCTTAAAAAGACTTCTAAAATAAAGACCCATGTACTTCTCCCTTCAGATCATGGTGCTGGCCCATCATCTGAGCACCAGAAGCCTCTTAATTGTTAATTAAGAATGGAAATGAGCTGCTAAAGCCAGACAGAAGCACTGCACAGAGAGTCAGTGTCCACCCCCAAAGGAAGGTGTTAAGTTAAACCTGGAGCTTTATAATCACTCTTATATATTTCACATAAATTAGTTAAACCTGCTTACAAATTCTTCCAGTTGAAAGGAAACTGAGAACACTGAGATACTGTGGAATTCTTTGCCCCTTTGTTAGCTGGGGGTGTTAGAGCAGGGGATTTGCTGGAGAGAGGTGGTGGCTGCTGTGAGGCTCAGAACTGCTGCATGTAATAATTTACCCTTCAGCCCCAAATCTGCATTTTCAGCTTGTTCCTAAATTTTACTGAGAGCTTTTCCTTTGCTATCTGATATCTAAGCACGCTGCCTCCTTCCACCAGGGCAAAACAGTTCTTTTCCCTTCTTTGAGAGCATTTTTAATGGATGATTTTTTTCACTGCTCTAGATTTCAGGAGGACACAATTTGCTGTGCAGTAAGCCTGCAGGAGCTAAAATCAGAGGGATTTTGCCTGGATGCAGAGGGAATTACTGCAAGGCAGCTCCCTGGCTTCCTTGTTGACCTCGGGTTCACGACCACTTCAGCAAAGGAATCTTTCTGCTTTCTGCCTCTTGGTTCTGGCTGCAGGGATTATTTAAATTAGGAGTCTTTTTGAGCAGTATTTCTGTGTAACATGAAGGATTTAGATGTGCTGGTGGATTGTACATGGAGCTCTGTGCAGATGAGCTGAGTCCTTTGCCCCTGGGGCAGAGGGAAGGCCAGGGAGCTTCACCCCCAGGTTATTCTGGGGCTGTTTTGGGCTGTTCTCAGCAGAAAATGAATTTGCAGGTGGCACTGTCTGCTGCAGGTGAGCTGCTGGCAGCAGAGGCGTGGGGCTGGAGCTCACTGCTCATTTTCCTCCTCCAAATTGCTCTTGGTGTGACTCCTGAGTACAAAGTATGTTATTAGGGGAAGCCTCAAGTGCTTGATCTCTGCAGTTTCTCAGCTTGTTCTCTTGCTGCTGCTAAACCATGTTTGAATCAGGGATCCTTTGCCTTAAAACACCAGCTAGGAAACTTGAAGGGCCCCCAAAATGAAGGATAATTAAATAAACTTCAGAATAAGCCACGATTATTATTACTTTTGATGCTGTGCTTTTGGGCAAATTGAAAACAAGCTTGTTTTGGTGGTGATGTGTTTTGGTTTTTTTTATAGAGGCTTCTTATTTTTACTAAGCTCTCCATTAAAAAGAAATCATTTTGTCTGTTGCAGCTCAGCCCTTCCTGTACTGGTGTGCTCGGAACATGTCCTTCTGGAGCAGCATTTCCTTTAACCTGGCTGTCCTCATGAACCTGCTCGTGGCATTTTTCTACCCATTCAAAGGAATTCGAGGAGGTACTGATAATTAACCTAAAAAAAAAAAATATGTCAACAAATGAGGTGTAACGAGCCAAATTCTGCTGTTTACATCAGTGGGGGTAGGAGAACAGAATCTGGCTTTTTAAATGGCTTTGGTTTAAATTGTGCTGTTCTCTTTCTTGAGGCATTTTTAAGGAAAATGTAGAGCCATGCTTTTTCCTAGGGGAAAAAAATTACCCAAGACAAACATCCACCTTTAATTGCTTGACTGTTCTACTTCGATTTAAAGCCCTGTAATTAAGGATTGAGCTAAAAATAGGCGAAATGTTGATTGTGTTGTTTTCCTTGAGCTTGCAGTTTATTAATGGCATTTTCCACACACTTTTCCTGGTGCTGGGGGTGGATCCAGCTGCAGCCCAGGGTAGGGCAGGGCTGGAGTCCTGTCAGCAGCACTTGGGAAATCCAAGGGGTTTTCTCAGCAATGTCACTGCAATCACTTGCAGAATGATGTGAATGTCTAGGTAGGAGCTTTTTCCTTGTCTGTGGGGGGGGTTTGCATCCTGAAAAAGCCTGTCAGAGGGATATTTTAGACCAAATCCCAGTGTTCCTGAGAGGGGGAAGAGAACAGTTTTACCTTCTGCCATCAGGTCCACCAGGCTGTGGCTGCTGTCCCTCGTGTCACACCCAGTGTCAGCAGAGTGGGGACAGCCCAGGTCCTGGCTGGAAGGTTCTAACAAGCCCAAAGAGCAGCTGAATTTCTCTCTCTGGTTTCAAAATTCCAAGTTAAAAGCTCTGAATTTATGGCTGCCAGGAAAGCTGCTGGTTAAATGAGTTCCCTGAGATTACAAACTGCAGCACTGGGGAGGGATTGTTTGGCATTTTGAAGATGCCCTACCCTGCATGTTTGAAATTCTTGATTTATCAGGTAACGTTTTGATGAAAGCTCTTCCTCTCCTAGAGGAATCCAAAAAGTAAAATAAATAAATAAATACATGTGTATCTTATATTTAGCTTAAAAAAAAAAAAGACTCTTCCAAACAGACTGTTTGGGGGAAGTTGTCAGTGTCTTGAATTGCTCAGACACGGTGAACTGAGCAGCTGATGAGCATCTGACAGTAGCAGAAGCTGTAAAACTTCTGACTTGAGGAGCAGAAACAAAACTGGATGCCTGGAATTCGGTACTGGAGAGGTGAGAATTCCAGAGACAGGGAGAACTTGCTGCTGGTTGCACCTTCCTGCTGCCTGTGGTTGTGCAGGGACTCCCAGCAAGGCTTTGGGGTCAGGCTGGTGCAGAAGTCGATGAGTGACCACCTTGGCTCCGTGTGCCAGGACAAGGATGCTGCTCCCAGCCTCTCTCTGTCCCTGAGAAGGAGAGGGGAGCCTGTGGCCCAAGCCCTGCTCTGCCCTGAGGGGACACTGCTGGGTCCCATGGGGTCCTGGCACTGCCCTCCTGGTGCTGCTGAGCTTCTGCCTGGAACCAGGTGGGTGTTCCAGGACCTCAGTCACTCCAGGTGTTTCCTTGGAGCTGCTGCAACTCCTGAAAGCAAATATATTCCCAATAAATCTTATATAGATTTTAGAGAAGTCATTCCTAAAGAGGCTGCTGCACATTTCCTGTGTCCCCTCCCCATGCTGTTGCTTGTTCCCACTCAGTGGCTCCATTCCCAGCTCTGCACCTTGTGCTGTGTGACAGCTCCAGGAGCCCCAGCTCCCCCCAGGCAGCCCAAACAGCTGTTCAACTTTATGCTTATTAACTTTTAATTTCCATCCATCCTCTGCTGTCTTTATTAATCTGCAGTGATTTGGAACAAGATTAAATGGCTGCTCGTGGTAGTCAGATGAGAGTAATATTTCCTAAGCTGCCTGAATTTGGGAGCAGGGGAAAAAAAGCCCTGAGTGAGGATCTTGCCAGTCACACACAAGTTTGGGAGAATGTGCTTGCAGAAGGGCTGCAGAGTACTGTGAAATTTGGGGGAACCTTGCTTTTTTTGTCCGTTGAGGAACCAGTTGCTTAAAGACAAAAATTTTTAAGTCAGCTTTGAGAAAGAGGTGTCTCACATTCTGCATAAACCTGAGGTAAATGGTGTTTTGGTCTGAATCTCTTATGGCTCTTTCAGGGAAGTGTATTTTTAGCTACACGGGCTCGGTGTTGTGTAAGCAGCCAGTCTCAAAAGACAGTCTAAATAGACCCAGAAATAGCAAGAGATGCCAAAAATGGGTACCAGGGTTTGACCAAAAGCCCATCAGGGGGCTCTGGGGGAGTGTCCTCACCTGCCCAGGCACTGCCTCTGCCCAGCACAGCCCTCAGCACTCAGGTGTGCAAGCAGTGAACACCCAAATGAAGATCCTGTAGTACTTACCATTTGTGTAATGATTTAGTAACAAGTTTGTGATTCAAACCTGCTGAAGGCTTTGGGCTCAGATGTTGCTGCTGTGCAGTCAGGGGTGGCTGAAGGCAGGGCTGGGTGATGTTCCCCCAAAGACAGAACAAATGGCAGTGGTCAGGTCAGTTTGGTTATACTGATGCCTTGAGAGGCTGAGCTGGAGCAGAGGCTGGACAGAGTTAAAGGAATAAAGCAGGGATTTATTACAAACCCTTCAAAGGATTCACCGTGGGCAGCACAAGAGCCTGGCCATGGCTACACCCAAGATGGACCCTGGGTCAGGAGTTTTCACACTTTTATCAGTTTGGGTCCATTTCCATCTTGGGTTCATTGTCCAATCCCAGCTCCAGGTTCTGCAGTCCCATCCTCCCAGATTCTCTCCTCCATTCGCTGCTGTTTGCACTTTTTGGGGCTGGAGCTGCAGCGTGTCCTTGGTTGTGGGGCTGGAAAAGGATTGTTCTGTGTGCCTGAGCTGGGAGGAGAACTTGGAACACTTGGTATGGAGTTCAGAGTTATATCCTAATGCAGTGCAGAATCTGGGAAATATCAAAGCTAAACCTGAAGGCATCAATGCAGGGTGTTGGGATTTGTTTTTCCTCTGCCCAGGCACGCTGGAGCCCCACTTGTCTGGCCTGCTGTGGACAGCCATGCTCATCTCCCTGGCCATCGTCATCGCCCTGCCCAAGCCCCACGGCATCCGCGCCCTCATCGCCTCCACCATCCTGCGCCTCATCTTCTCCGTGGGCCTGCAGCCCACCCTGTTCCTCCTGGGAGCATTCAATGTAAGAACTGAGAGGGATTTTCTGACCTTCTCCTGCCCCTTCTGTAAGGGTTCCTTACCTGTGTGTGGGGGTGTGGAATAGCCTGGACATGGTGGTGGGACTGGTGGGAGGAGTGGTTCCCTCCTCGGGCTGGTCCTCACACAAGGCTCTGTGTTCTTCATTTAATCCTGGCTCCCCAGGCTGCAGACACAGCTCGGAGGTTTTGCTCAGCTTCAGACAGACACAGGGAGGAGTCTCTGTGACCTAAAGCTCGTGGTTATCATCCAAACTGCCTCTGTGTGTATGGGGCTGTGTGAGGC
Organism: Sturnus vulgaris; assembly: GCF_052056855.1. NCBI lineage: Eukaryota > Metazoa > Chordata > Aves > Passeriformes > Sturnidae > Sturnus > Sturnus vulgaris. Next base: position 1,302,984 of record NC_142253.1, on the reverse strand, counting down.
TCACTGAATGATGCATTGTGAGGCTGAGGGAGCTGGGAAGGGGCTCAGCCTGGAGAAAAGGAGGCTCAGGGGGGACCCTGTGGCTCTGCACAACTCCCTGACAGGAGGGGACAGCCAGGGGGGTCGGGCTCTGCTCCCAGGGAACAGGGACAAGACAAGGAATGGCCTCAAACTGTGCTAGGAGAGGCTTAGGTTGGACATCAAGAGGAATTTCTTCATGGAAACAGTGGTCAGGCATTGGAAGGGATTGCCCAGCAAATTGCTGAGTTACCTCCAGCTTGAAAAAACAGCCTATTTTCCCTGATATTGTAATTTATGGTTGATCTTTCCTTAGGTTTGTAATAAAATCATTTTCCTGATGAGTTTTGTGGGTAACTGCGGGACCTTCACACGAGGATACAAGGCCATGATCATGGATGTGGAGTTCCTCTATCACCTGCTGTACCTGCTCATCTGTGCCCTGGGGCTCTTCGTGCACGAGTTCTTTTACAGCCTCCTGGTGGGTGTTTGCTTGGCCCTCAGAACATCTCCTGGTCTGGTTGTGAAGTCCCATCTTGGGCATATCCAGGAAAATTTCTGCTTTTCTGCTGGGAAACTGTTGAACAGACACTGGGAAGAGCCACAGACTGGAGGTTTTCTTTAGAAGTTAGTCCTGCCACATCCCTTTTGTTGATGTGAGACTTCCTGCACAGACAGACAGGGAGAGGGCATGGGGGGGTGGTTTTAAACCAAAAGAGGAGAGGTTTAGATGAGATATGAGGAAGGAATTGTTCCCTGTGAGGGTGGGCAGGGCTGGCACAGGGTGCCCAGAGCAGCTGTGGCTGCCCCTGGATCCCTGGCAGTGCCCAAGGCCAGGTTGGACATTGGGGTTGGAGCAGCCTGGGATGTGGAAGGTGTTCCTGCCTTTGGGGTAGAATGAGATGGGCTGTGATGCTTTGCTGTGTTTTTATCAATGACTGTAACACAGTGGCCGTGCTCTCTGAGCAGCTGGATGACTTTGGAGTCTCCATGGCTGTGTCCAGGCTCCAGCCCTCATGGGATGGACACAGATCCTGGCACACGTGTTCCTTCTGCCTGGGGTGGGATTCACCTTGCACAGCACAATGCTTCCAAGAATAACACTGAAGGAGGGGATCTCGTGTTGGTGGAGAAAATGTGTCACTGTTGAAGCAAAGCTGAAATCCCATTCAGAACAGGCTATTTTTGTCCCTTTGCTTGGTGTTTGCCACATCCTCTTGTACCTGAGCTGGTTAGTTGCTGTGTTCATAGAGGTCCAATTTAATATAAAATACCTGTCCTGTGATCCACCAGCATAGCGACAACCTGCCTGGGCTCTGCTCTCAGTTGTCCCAGACCCAGTGAAAAATGAAGGAAACATCAGCAGAGAAATCTAAACACAGAATTCGGGAAAAACTACCCCTTCTTTCATGAAATGCTCAGTAAATCAAAACCTAAAGAAAACAGCAAGTTGCAATTTTGAAGTGAGCCGTTTGGAGGCTGTGAGGGGGTAGATAATGCTATAAAAACCAGCCAGCAGTCTGTGCTGGCAGCTGGGTGTGTGTCTGTCACTGGGGCAGCGGGCACGGGCTGCTGGCCAGGCTGCTGCAGAGGAGGCCACAGCTGCCTGGGCTCCTGCTGCTGCCAAGTGCATGGCCCAGGACACGATGCCACCAGTGGTGCTGGTGCTCCACGTGGTGGTGTTGTCTGTCCCCAGCTCTTTGACCTGGTGTACCGGGAGGAGACGCTGCTCAACGTCATCAAGAGCGTGACGCGCAACGGGCGCTCCATCATCCTCACGGCCGTGCTGGCCCTCATCCTGGTCTACCTGTTCTCCATCGTGGGCTACCTCTTCTTCAAGGATGACTTCATCCTGGAAGTGGACAAGCTGCCTAACGAGACCCTGCTGCCAGGTCAGTAGCAGCAGCTCGTTCCCGGTGGGATCTTGTTCCCCAGGGCAAAGGGAGCGGCCTCGGGGTGGCCAGGCTGGACAGCAGCAGGAATTTCTCCGTGGAAAGGATGGTCAGGCATTGGAAGGGGCTCCCCAGGGGGGTTTGGAGTTCCCATCCGTGGAGGTGTCCAAGGCAGGGCTGGAGGTGGCACTCGGTGCTCTGGGTTGGTGACAAGGTGGGCATAACCCACTCAATAAAGAATCTTGGAGGTCTTTTCCAACCTCGGTGAATCTGGGATTCTGTGAAATAAAAATGGTTTTGTGGTTGACTTTAAAGCCACACTTTACACGTGGAATGTGTAAATCAGAAAGCACTGTGCCCTTCTAAACTCTAGGGTAAGACACTGCTCTAAATGCCTTGCAACCACCCACTGAGTGTGATGGGGAACCCTAATTCCTGAGGAGTCACCTTGCAAGGTGTTCAAGCATCCTTTGATGCCGCATTTTGTGGTTTCAGATCGCACAGAGCCAGGTGAGACCATGACTGGAGAGTTCCTGTACTCAGATGTGTGCAAGGCAGGGAGCAGTGAGAACTGCTCCTCCATCATCCCCTCCGACCGTAAGTACCACTCTGCAACCCCTAACTCACACCCTGAGCTCTCACTCTGTTTTAAGTTAATCACCTTCAATTATAATCATTTCTTTAGAAAATGATATACAATAAATTCGGGAACAAAACTATCACGAGATTAACTTGAGATAGGATTAATTTAGGCCAGCAGCATAAATAATATTTGCTGCATGAAGTGACTAAAGCAGAGAAACTTAGAACTTAACCAGACTTCATAAAACACTGCCAGACTCTTTCATTCTCTGCATCAATTGGAGAAGGAAGAGATGCAGTTAGCCTCTTTGCAAAGTTTATTATTTTAAAACATGAAGCTATTAAATGTGATCTCAGAGGATAATGCCCTGTGAAATACGGTTTATTGGCAGCATTGTTCCATCTCAAACTAAGAAAACCATTTTAATATCATGGCAGGAAGTACTGGATGGATTAAGTAGACAAGAGTGGGTTTGGAGATCAAGAAAGTGAGATATTACCTGGGTATTGAAATATTTCAGTTTTATTTCTAGAAAAATCTAATTTCCTTGTGGGAGATTTATGGTGCTGGCTGGGAGGGGCAGACAGAAGATCCCAGTTTCTCTGGGAAGGGCAGCTCTTGCATGGCCATCAAAGGTCAGTGATGGCCACCAGCCCCTGCTCATGGGAGGAGAGGGCTCTGCTTTGCCCAGGGGTCCTCTCTGAGAAAGTCAAATTCAGCCTTGCTACAGGAAAAGCTGCTTCTTTCACCTTCACTCTGGCTGCAGGAAGGAAAACTCGGGGATGTTTTTGCATCACAAATAACGAGCACAGTGCCAGGGTCTTGTGTGGTCAGGGATGTTCATGATGCCCCAGATTTGGGCATTGCCCTGGGGTTTTGGTTATTTCAGGGTTGCACAGGGACTGGGGCCTTTCCAGGGCTGTGGGAAGGTGGGATCTGCTCATGAGCATTTTTTTTGTGATGAAATGAAAGCAGTGAGATTTTTGAATGAGGTATGAGGTAAGGGAATGGATTTTAGCAGCTCTGCAAGTGAAACAGTGAAGCTGGAGCCCTGAGCTGAGCGAGGGGAAGGTCAGAAGTGTGCTGCTTTTCCAGCAGAATGCTGTTTCCACAAGAAGTGATCTTTTAGCCATTTGAAAGCTCCGAGTGGAAGTTGCCATTTTGAGTGCAGCCCAAAGGCTGTGCAATCTGTCAGGCACCAGGGGAGAGTGGAAGAGGCAACACTTTGTCCTCTGAGCTGTCAAAAAGCTCGGATTCTGTATAAACAGGCATCTGGTGATCTGAGCTGTGCATGCAAGCAGGGATGGAAGGAGATTGCAGCGACTCCCAGGCAGCAGTTCAGGCACAAGAGAAAACTGGTGCTGGGGAGAGAGGGCAGGGGGGAGATCTGCTCCCAGGGTGGCTCTGGAGAGGGTCCAGGGGAGCCCACAGGTGATGAGGGGTCTGGAGCATCTCCCGTTTGGGGAGAGGCTGTTCAGGGTCTGTTCAGTCCAGGGAAGGCTGAGAGGGGATCCCATCAGTCCATGCAGTATCCCCAAGGGGTGTCAGAGAGTGGTTTCAGACCATTCCCAGGGGTCCCCAGTGACAGGACAAGGAGCATAAACTAAAACAGGTTTTGGCTCTTTCCATGGAGGGGGCAGAGCCCTGAAGCAGCTGCCAGGGAATCCTGGAGTTTTCCTTTCTGGAGACATCCCAAACCCACCTGGACGTGTTCCTGTGTCACTGCTGCAGGTGGCCCTACCTGGGCAGGGGTTGGAGGGATGATCTGCACAGGTGCCCCCAACCCACAACTGTTCTGTCATTATTTGGGGAATGAACCTTCAGAGATTTGCAACACAGGCTGGCAGTCAGAGGGGGGAGAGAGCATACCCAGCAAAGAATGGAGAGGAGGATTTAGAGCTAATCTTGGCTGTGAAACGTGTCTTTGCTTGCTGTGTTCCCAGAGCTGATCACTGAGGAGATGGAGGAAGAGAACAAGGAGCATACGTGCGAGACGCTGCTGATGTGCATTGTTACTGTACTGAGTCACGGGCTCAGGAGCGGGGGTGGAGTAGGTGATGTGCTCAGGAAACCTTCCAAAGAGGTAAATTACCACTGATGGGGGTGGAGGAGTGCTGCTGAGTCGGGCTGGGATCTGCTTTGCTGGGGAGAGTGTGTGAGCACTGCTCCGTGCACACGGAGGAGCAGCCACAGAGGGACCCGCTGCTCCTGGGCTCTGTGGTGACATCTCCGGGGTCACACTGAGCACCAGGCACTTCACACAAGCTTCTTTCTACCCGGGATTTTACAGCTTGGGGGATGTCCAGAGCCAGCAGTCTGAGCTGGGAGTTGAGGAGCTGGAGGAAGGAGAAGAGTACAAATCAGTGAGGCAGGAGTGTGAGGTGGCACAGGAAGATGCTGAGGTAGCTGCTGGATGATGCCAGTGGCAGGAGATTTTGTGGGAGCATCCCTAGGGACAGCTAACGTGTCAGATGGGAGGGATGAGAGGACAGGGACCAGGCTGGGTTGGTGGGAGAGGAAGGATGGATGTGGTTTGGAGCCATCATCAGAGTGAGGACCAGGCTAAGCTGCAGGAATTTTCCATGGCACCTTCTTGCCCCCACTCTGACTGTTGTTCAAGCTGTTTGTGTCCATCATTTAGGAAGAAATTGTTCCCTGGGAGGGTGGGCAGGGCTGGCACAGGGTGCCCAGAGCAGCTGTGGCTGCCCCTGGATCCCTGGCAGTGCCCAAGGCCAGGCTGGACATTGGGATTTGGGACAGTGGGAGGTGTCCCTGCCATGACAGGGGTGGCACTGGGTGGGATTTAAGGTCCCTTCCCACTCATTCTACAATTCTGTCATGATTCTGTGATCTGAGGCTCAGACTCAAAGCCACACTGGGGGCAAGGCTTTTTTGTTTTATCTGACACTTCAAAGTCTTTTTCTAAAACTTAGCCTTCACAGTTACTTAATTCTTAATAATAAGTTTGGCACTTGACTGGCAGGATGATTGTGAAAATGAGGGTTGGATGTTTTGGGTATTCAGGCCTGCAATAAATGTGAAATGTGTACTGAAAAGTCCAGCTTAGTGTTCATTTACATGGTTGTTAAATGCAGTTAATGGTATTAAATTCCAGTAAAAGAATTTATGGTCCACACTGATCATCTGTTGATATATTGCAGACAAATATAAGGATATAATTTGGAAGGGCTTCAGGGAGGGGTGAGAACAAATCTCAGTGTGTGAGAGAAGAGTTTTTTCTCTTGTGAAAGTGAGAGAAGTCCCAAATCTTGGACCCAGGAAGAGCAGCTCTGCAGAGATCCCACACTGGCAGTGACTAACTTGGCTTTTCTTTCAGTGATTTTTGCGTTTTAGTTTTACATTTTAGGCTCATTTAATGTTTGGAGTTGTGAGTTCCCCTTGGAGAGCATCAGCAGTGGGCACTGTCAGGGAAAGGGGAGTGGGGCAGGGTGGTAATTAGGGTGAGATGTGTACCTAATTGGGCTGTTAATAATTCAAAAATGTCTCTTTCAGGAACCTCTCTTTGCTGCTAGAGTGATCTATGATCTGTTGTTCTTCTTCATGGTCATCATTATTGTCCTGAACCTGATTTTTGGGGTGATCATTGACACTTTTGCTGATTTAAGGAGCGAAAAACAGAAGAAAGAAGAAATTTTAAAAACAACTTGCTTTATTTGTGGTAAGTATGGAGACACATTTAACAAGAAGGGGTTACTCTGGGTGAGCCAGGGAGAGCTGCAAACTCACAGGAAAAAAAGCCTTGAATTACTGGCTGTTCCTCCTTGCATTCCTCAGCCAGTTCATGTTCCTGGGTACCACGTGCACTGGAGCTTGGCAGCAGGAGCAGATGGGGAATGCTCAGGATACCATTTTTCCTCAAGACTTCAATTCTTGCTTCTCCTCTGCCTCGAAGAACAGTTTCCTATTGGAACAGGAGAGGTTTTTATGAGCAGTGATTTTTTTTTTTTTTCCAAGCATGCAGAGTGCTGCCTGTGGAAGCTTTTCCCAGCAGGAGCTTGGGAATGGAGGTGCTGTGGTTCACTGCCATGGTCCTGCCATGTTACATAACACACAGCCTGACAGGGTAACCTTTGGATGTTTGCTGCAAAGCAAACGTTGCTTTTGCTATCAGTTTGCCCAAAAATAGGAGATGTGTTATGAAATCCAACAAACTGCTTGCTACAGAGTTGTTGCCTTTTTTAACCAATTTTTTTTTCTGTTATGTATAATAAATATAAGCAGTACTTGTTAACAGGTTAGTTTTCCTTCTCTTTCTTCTTCTTTCTCTTCTTCTTCTTTCTCTTCTTCTTCTTTCTCTTCTTCTTTCTCTTCTTCTTTCTCTCCTTCTTTCTCCTTCTCCTTCTTTCTCTTCTCCTCTTCCTGGGTATTTGTCAGATTTTATCCTGATATTCAGTGTCCATTCCAGAATGACTGTGACTTCCAGAAGTGCAGCAGACTTTAGGAATCAGTTTTGTTCTAGAGCTGATTTTCCTGGTCCCCAGCTGGCAAACACTCAGGGTTCTCCCTGTGTCCCTCTCACAGGTTTGGAGAGAGATAAGTTTGACAACAAGACTGTCACCTTTGAAGAGCACATTAAGGAAGAGCACAACATGTGGCACTATTTGTGCTTTATTGTCTTAGTGAAAGTCAAAGATTCCACAGAATACACAGGACCAGAGAGTTACGTGGCAGAAATGATCAAGGTGAGTTTGGAGTTCTGCTTTTTTTTTTTTTTCCCTAGATTAGACCAGTCCAGTGGAATATTGGGTGCAGTGCTCTGTATTGTATTTTATTTATTTAGTGAGTGTACCTGTGACTTCCCAGCCTCCAGAGCACTCTGTGTGTGTGCTGGAGTAGGTGACAGCGAGTGGTGACAGCCAGGTGCTCCCTGTGGCTTGGATCAGGGGAAGAGAACCTGTTCTGCCTTAAATTCACTTTTATTTTCAAGTGGAAGTGTCTGAAGCACAACCAACAGGTTATAACCTGTCCTGGTATAAATATCTCCAACTGACTTGCAGGATTTGTTGTCATATGATTTGAGCTTATTATCGTGAAAAACTACAATTAATGTCTACTCAATTGGAAGGGCTTTTAATGAGAGAATTAAAAGCCTCATCTCTGCCAAGCTGCAGGTTCAGAGCTCCTGGAATTAGACTCGAAGCCCAGTCACTAATCTGTGTCTGCTGGCTGGGGAGCAAAAGCAGTTTGATTTATACCATATGAGTGTGATTTCTTTAGGGCAGAGCACTTTGCTGCCTCCCCTCCCAGCTCCTCTTGGCTGTCAGGTGCCACCTCCCTTGGCTGGGTCTGGCAGTGCCCCCGAGCCCTCTCCGAGGTCAGACGTGTTATTTTGGGGTCACCAAAGTGTCCGTCCTGCTTCTGCATTTCTGCCTCAGTAATGAGGGCTTAAAGAAATCTTGTGAGCAGTCACCTGATGGAGGATTAGCACAGTGAGATAACCAAGTGCATCCCTGCTGCCTTCCAGTCTGGCTGATTATTGCTCCCTTCCTTTATCCCCCCCGCAGCACGCATGGCTTCAGGGGGAAGCACTGCACTTCTGAAGGGTTTTTGCTTCTAAAAGACAGTTCTGTGTTGTGCTTTTGCTTCTAAAAGATGAATTTGTGCTGCGTTTTTGTTGTTGTTAAAACCAGTTTAAAGAAAGTTTCGGTTGGCAACCCAATTCATTATTTCAGATGAACGGTTTGAATTAGATAAGAACCAAGAATTAGTCACTGAATATGTTTGCATGAAGCACAAAAACTGGAGAACTTTTATGAGAATTCCCATTCATTAAGTGTCAGCAAGGGCTAATTACTGTGTGTGGATGGGAGTAGGGATAAATTATGCATAGCCAGAGTGTCTCATGCAGATGCAATTTTATGTAACCATGTGCTCTAGGTAGAGGTTTGGAGTGTGTCTGCAGTTGGGGTTTTGCATTTCATGAGCCAGTTTTAAATGAAGAACTAAGAGCAGGTCTCAGTGAGGGCTGATGGGTGTGGAATAGGCAGGAAATCTGGATTTCACCTCAGTGCTCTGTCACCATCCTGCCCCAGGCTCAGGCTGCTGTGCCCTGCCTCTGGATCCTCTGTGTATTCCTGAGGAGCCATTTGGCAAAGCTGACTCTGAAAATCAATTCTTTCCCATTGTCCTTTAACATTAAAACTTCCTTTTCTGCCCTAGAATCTGGGTGTAAAACATGGTGAATCTGTTTCTCCTCTGTTATAAATGCTGCTGTAGGAGCCAGAAGTTCTTTTTTCTCCTGTTTAAGGTGTTTTTGGGGATAACTTGTGTGAGGCCTGGTTCATCTGTTCTCCAAGCTTTGTGTTCATAGAATCCCAGATTGGTTTGGGTTGGAAGGGACCCTAAAGCCCATCCAGGGACACCTTCCCGGGTCCCAGGCTGCTTTAAACCCCAATGTCCAACCTGGCCTTGGACACCTCCAGGGATCCAGGGGACTCCCCAGCCTCAGCCTCTCTGGGCACAATCCCATGAGTGCAGAAAGACAGAGCAAAGGAATCTTTAGAGATGTCCATGAGACGTTCACAGTGGATTCCTGTGGAGGTGCTGCTTTCCCAAGGGCTGCTTCAGGTCTCTCCAGCCTCTCCTGGGAAGCCTCCTTGGGGCATGGCTGCTTTTTAAAGGGATTTTCCTCCCGTATTTCAGACTGAAGGTGGCACTGTAACATCTTGGATAGTGACAGAGATGGGGCACGTCTTCCCCGGGCTGTGTGTGGGACCAGCGTTCAGCTGCTGTCCATTTTTAGGAGATGGGGTAGGAAGCATCATATGCTCCAAGTCCCACTGTGGTGGCAGAACCCACCTCAAATGTTTCACCTGTGCTCTGACTCCCAACAAAATACCTTCAGAAAACTCTTGGATTTCTGCCCCTCGGTAAATAAAAGAAAAAAAAAATTCAGAAAATACAATTTTAAAAATTGCCTTTGCCAAAAAAAAATGAATTTAGGACACTTAAATTATATCCACTGTCAGTTTGTGAGTTGTTTCCAGTGCTGCTTGTACAGTGCTTTAAAGATATTTTAAGCATTGTGGTATCAAAAGAATCCTGGACAATTTCATTTATGCAGTTATTGAATATTCAGGCGCCTTTTAAGAGTGATCTTGAATTTTGATGTTTTCTTGTCTAAAAATAACGTGTGTAGAAAGGCAGTTTTGAGGATTCCCACTGTACTGGATATGGCAGAGCTGGATCTGGCCCATAGCATTCATCCTGCACCCTTCACAGTTCTGACCCCACATTAAAAGAAATTTTAGCCTTGAAAATCAATGATTAACCGCAATTCCTTAGTGAATTTTATATTTCTTCACAGACAGAAGCTCATTAAGTTCAAACACATCACGAGGAAAGAAGTCATCAGGTACATTTGGAAACAGAGTTGAGTTTAGGGCACTGAAGACTGATCAAAAAATCAAAATTTAAAAAAAAACCAGCAGTGATCTGACCTGAGCAGCCTGGGCTAGTTGGAGGTGTCCCTGCCCATGAGGCTGCAGCAAGATGAGCTTTAAGGTCCCTTCCAACCCAAACCCAAGTCTGGGATTCTGGGATTCTATAAAATAAAATCCACTAACTGTTCTGACAGTGCTGCTGTGACTCTCCCTCCCATAACCCTGTGCTGGGACCAGTTTGGGGCTGTTGGTGGCTCTGGGATCTGGACTGATGTGGTTGAGTCCTGTGCAGGGCCAGGCTGCCCTGGGCTTGTATCTGCAGGTCCAGGCTGCTGATAGAAGCTGGAATTCCTGCCCCTGTAAACAGGGATAATGTTCCCTTTCATCCGGAGGGGAGCTGTGCCTGCTGTGACAGATGATGTCAAACTCGGGGTATCTCTGGAATCTCTGCTGGGAATCGCTGGAGATGCTCAGGGAATGGGGCTGCAGGGGTTGGGGTGGGGCAAGCTGAGCCTGTGCACACCCCAGTGCTGCCCTGCCCCATCCCTGCCCTGGCATCCTGATGGGAGTCAGGACACGGCAAATGGATTCCAGCAGCTTGGCTTGGAGCAGCTCCCCTTGGCAATGCATCCCTGAGCCACCTCCTTAATGTCGATTTAATGGCACAGACAGTGCTGCAGGATGTGAGAAAACATCTCTTGGTAGCAGAGATGATCTCCAGCTCCTGGTGTTTGTCCAGTTGTCCTGGCTGGAGCAGGGATTGCCTGGCTCCATCCCTGGAGAGATGGTCCAGTTTGGAGCAGGGTTTATTGGGGAGCAGGGATTGCCTGGCTCCATCCCTGGAGGTCCAGTTTGGAGCAGGGTTTATTGGGGAGCAGGGATTGCCTGGCTCCATCCCTGGAGGTCCAGTTTGGAGCAGGGTTTATTGGGGAGCAGGGATTGCCTGGCTCCATCCCTGGAGGTCCAGTTTGGAGCAGGGTTTATTGGGGAGCAGGGATTGCCTGGCTCCATCCCTGGAGGTCCAGTTTGGAGCAGGGTTTATTGGGGAGCAGGGATTGCCTGGCTCCATCCCTGGAGGGATGGTCCAGTTTGGGGAGGATGCTGAGGCTGTGCAGAGCTGGCAGCCCGGTGCCTCCCGTGATTCCCAGGAACAAAGGCCCCGGTTCTGGAGGCTGTGCAGTCACCAGGAAGATCAGGTGATGTCTGAATAACACCCTGTGTGTGGGAGGTGGGGGGATCCACTTATCGCCTTGGCCAGACATTGACATCCACACCCAAGTGACTCATGTGAACTCAGTGCAACTCCCTGCAGATCAGTTCCCTTCCACGTCTTATCTTCCCATCCTGGCTGCAGAATTCCTCCTGGAGTTCTGTGCCTTTGCCTGCAGTTGCTGTGGCAGCACAGCAGCCCTGCCAGCTCAGCTGTCACCGGGCCCTTGGCAGGGCTGTGCCACAGCCAGCTGTGTGCAGGCATTTCGAATATGTCAAATCTCTCACTCTGCAGCTCGGCACGGAGAAAACCACACAGGCACCCGGGGGTTGTGTGCATTCCTAAGCTGTCTGCAGGCAGCTGCATGGGCTGTCACAGCACAGACAAATATTTGCATGCCCAGCTCCTGCATGCCCTGCTCTGCACCTTGAGCAGCGTGGGTACGAGCCATGGGGTTGTGCATGCAGATGTGCTCATTAAAAAATGAAGGCTGCTTTGGAAAAGTTTTTAGCACAGAGCTTCCTAGCTAGCTGCTGCAGTTCCCACATGTTTTTAATCCAAGCAGGAACTGTGTCATTAACAACCTTTATTACAGAAATGAGGCAGAGCTGTCATGGTTGCCCAAGATCCCATGTGGGTTTCGAGGGCACTGAGTTCCAAACCTGGATTGTGTTGTCATTGAAAAGGAACCATTTACAAATGGGAGTGATGGCAGAGATAGCCTTAAAGGAATTTGGAATAGAAATGAAGGCTGCAGATTTCCCTTTGTACCTTAGTTAGCCTCTGTGTACAAACCTGGGGATTCAAGTACATTATTGGGCTTTTTCCTTGGTGTCCTGAGCTCTGTCCTGTAATGGGAAGTGTTTCTGATTCTGAGTTTGAGTGACTGCTGCCTGGTGAGCAAAGACAAGGTTCCATCAGTGTCAGGCTTTTAAATTGCATCCTTTCAGAAGTGCAAGTGTGACTAGAAGCCTTCCCCAGGGATTCTGGAAGCACAGTCACTGTGCTCTGAAACACAGCAGGAAGGTGGGATCCACCAGTGGGGATGGCTTTGAGGAGTGGCTGTGTGTCCCAGGCTCTCCATGAAACCCCGTTCAGCTGGAGGTGGCCAGGACTGGCTTTGCTCCCACGGGAATGACAAGGGCAGACCATGAGACTTCCAACCCAAAGCATTCCAAAAGGCCCTTAATGATTCCAGCACTGGTGAAAGACATATGTATGTGAAATTACAGTCTGAGAAAGTGTTGGAAACCCAGTCATGTTCATCTGTCATTTGTGCCTGGAAATCCTGTACTTCAGGCAGAGTCAAATAGGAGAGATTTGTCATATCAATATTGAGCAAAGCAGCTGCAGACACAGGAGTGAGCAGCATGTGCAAATGACTGGGTTACAGATGAGGAAATTGGGGTTTTGGGGCTGCCAGTCACAGTGATACTGGTGCAAGCTGGCAGAGGAGGAGGAGGAGGAAGACCAAGGAGGTCAGGATGTGACCTGGAGCTGACAGTGCTTAGTTTGGTGGTAACTTCCCAACAAGCTGCATCTTGAGATAGCTGGCTAGAGTCAGCCAATATAATTACAGGGTTAAACAAGAAATCATGGCAGAGGCTTGGAAGAGCCAAGAGCGTTTGGCAGCAGGCCCTGGGCTGCTGGAAACACTGTGTCATAGGCACGGGCTGAGCTCTGTGCTCACACAGGGAGGAACTTGTTCCACCCTTGGTGCAAACCAGGAGCTGCACTGGGAGAAAGGAATGGTCAACCTCATCTTCCTCAGCTCTAGTGCCCAGAGCAGCTGTGGCTGCCCCTGGATCCCTGGAAGTGTCCCAGGCCAGGTTGGACAGAGCCTGGAGCAGCCTGGGGCAGTGGAAGGTGTCCCTGCCATAGCAGGGGGTGGAACAAGATGAGCTTTAAGATCCCTTCCAAGCTAAACAATTCTGGGATTCTCTGGAGTATCTGAGCTGGCTGCCCCATGGTGAGCTGCAGGAAACCCTCCTGCTGCTGGCAGGAACCCCACATAGCCCAGTGCTTGGTTTTCTCTGATAAACCCCTTGGTATCCATGCTGGGAATCTCGGGTTGGCATCCCAGCTGGCCAGGCAGAGATTTCCCTTAGGCTGAGAGTGAGTATGGAAATGGCCTGGGTGGATGGAAGCAGAAGGAAAGGCTTGGGGCCAGCTGTGGGCCATGGGATGTTTGCATAACGTGCTGGGTTTGGGTGGATCCCAAACAGCTGCCAGGGTGGGTGCCCTGTCCTGCTGCTGGAGCAGCGCCAGCGCCCCGGGAGAGGGGGAAGGTTCCTGCCAGGAAACCATGGGGTGACGCACTGGGAACACAAAACCACTGGGAGCACAGAGCCCCGTGGGGCCCAGTGTGCCCAGGAGCTGCCCAGGGCTAGGGCTGGGCTGGCCCTGAGTCATGGCCATGACCCTGCTTGTGCAAGAGGACGTGGGTGACAGCAGCACTGCCACCAGCTGTGGGCTCAGCCTGTGCTGGGGAATTGCTTGTCCTGCCCAGCTGTGGAGGTGTAAGGTGCCCTACTTCAGTGGGGATGCAAACAGCCTGGAGGGGCTTGGTGTGCAGAGCTGGCCTTGTCCTTTTGGGAGGCAGGACAGGCCCTTCAGGAATCCCATCCCTGCAGTCCCTCATGCTTGGGTGGTGCCTGGCTGGGCTTCAGTGGGTCACCCACAGCACAGCTGTCCCTGGGCTGTGGGGCCATGGGCATCCTCCACCTTTGGGAGTGGTGGCTGCGTTCCAGGTTCCCTGCTCTGCACCTGCCCAAGTGCCACTGGGGTATTTAACAGAGAAAAGGAGGTTATTGCACCCTAAACCTTGTGCCCTCAGCCTCCTGTGTGACAACACGGGCATGTGAGGAGTTGAGAATGTTCTGAGTATGGAGGGGGGACACTGCCAAGTGCTGGTTTTTATAGAGGAAAGAAGTGCAGCTTGGTGTGGAAGAAGTGATGGTGAGCCCTTTGCAGCAGAGAGAGAACTTGATGTGGGGATTTTTCCAGGAAGCTCAAGAAAGACCCAAGAGGAGTCCCATCTCACCACAAACAAACAGATGAATTTTCAGAGTGCTTCACAGAGCTCTTTGGTAGCTGTCTGGGTCTGATTTTTAACTTCCCATGACAGAAACTGAAATTAGCTGCTGCCACCTTTCCTTGCTTGTGTTCAAGAAACAACTGGATGTGGCACTCAGTGCTCTGGGCTGAGTGACAAGGTGACAATGGGGCACAGCTTGGACTTGGTGATCTTGGAGTTTTTTTCCAAGGAAAATAACTCTGTAAGTGATGCTGCTGGGCAGCCCTTTGATGGCAGCTGTAGGGATTTATTTTGGATAGGGTTAAATTAGCCCTTCAGCACAGGGGTAGCTGGATACATGGAGACCCTGGGGAGGAGTGGAGAGTCCTTGGGGCGAGGAGAGCCCCACTCCCTGCCATGCCTTGGCCAGGAGGAGCAGAGCTGATGCCTGTCCTGGCACACAGCTCGTGCTGAGGTCGCCTCTGAGCCTTTCTCAGAACCAACTCTTCGGCAGAAGCCGGGAGGAGCCGGCGCTTCTCAGAATGAATCGCGCGTGCATCACCCGGCACCGCTTCCTCTTCCTCTTCCTCACATTTCCAAGCGGGGATGGTCAGCACCGTCACCCCCGTGGCTGAGATCCGGTGATGCTCGCCTTGCCTGACAACGGGGACTTTTCCAACTTTACCTGGAAAAGAGGTGCAACCTGAAACCTGAAACCAGCCCTTGCGGTCAGGCAGCTTCGTCAGCGCTGCTGCAGCACAGGAGCTGTGCCCGTGCTGGGAATGGGGAGAGGAGGACACCCAGGATGGTGGGAATGGGGAGAGGACACCCAGGATGGTGGGAATGGGGAGAGGAGGACATCCAGGATGGTGGGAATGGGGAGAGGAGGACATCCAGGATGGTGGGAATGGGGAGAGGACACCCAGGATACTGGGAATGGGGAGAGGACACCCAGGATGGTGGGAATGGGGAGAGGAGGACACCCAGGATGCTGGGAATGGGGAGCTGAGTGTACCCCAGGATTCTGGGAATGGGGAACTGAGTGTACCCCAGGATCCTGGGAACAGAGAGCTGAGGGTACCCCAGCATCCTTGGAACAGAGAGCTGGGTATACCCCAGGATCCTGGGGCAGAGGGAGCACAGGGCATCAGTTTGTGGTGCCAGCAGCTGCACAGGAGCACGGGCAGCCTCCCCTCTCTGGGCTCTCAGTGCCTCTAAAACACCTCCAAAGCCCCCAGAGGGATGTGAGGCCGTGTCTTTAAAGGCACTCCAGGGCTGTGCTGAAGCTCAGCAGAAACTGGATCATGGAGATATAAATCTTTTATTGCCCCCTGAGTGGCAGTGCTGGGAGCCAAGCTGGCCCAGCAGGATCACCATCCCCTGACCTTTCAGCATTCCTGCTCCATTCCGCTGGTGCTGGCTCTGCTTAAATATTTATTTATTTGAAAGAAAACACCCCCACACTCGCAGCAGGGCCAGGGATGGGCTGTGTGTCAGCAGCCTGGTCACATCCAGCTCCTCTCTGCGGGGCTGGGGGAGGCTGGAGAGCAGGCTCAAGGTTTCCAGTGAAATCCAGGGTGAAGAGTGTGTGCAGAAGGCAGAGCTGTGTCCTGCCGTGCTGGCAGCTTCCCCCTGTCCTCTCTGCAGAGTCCCAGCACCAGCCTGGGCCAGGGAGCATTACCTGGTACCTGCATCCTCAGGGATTTTTCTGCACCTCTCCCCCGGTGCTTTCCCAGCCTGTGTGGGTGGACACCCCCTTCTTTCTTGCTGGGTGGCAGTTGGACATGTCCAGGTAAATTCTGGGTTTGGGCACCAGTGAAGGGGAGGCAGATCATGGCAGCCCAGTCAGGGATGTCCAGGTCCTTCCCCAAGGCTGTCCCTGCACAGGGAATTCCCAGGTGCCCATTAACCCTTTCCCAGGTGGGTCAGCTCTTAGCAGGGCATTGCCAGTTCCAGCTGAGCTGTGAGCCCTGTCCCCCAGCTCAGAGACACCCAGAGGGCTGTGTCCTTGTCCTCAGCCTTCCCCTTCCTCAGCCTGTGGAGTTCACGTGGAGCATGGTTTGGTTTTAATCTTTCAACCTTGGCATGAGGAACTAGAGGTGCTTTATTGTTTATTCCAAATCAAAACCAAGATTTACCAACTTTGAGGGCTGGGGCTTTCAGAAACTCAGCAAGAGGGGAAGCTGTGAGGAGGCTGCAGAAGCTGTGGGTGCTGTTTGATTTCACCTTCTGGCCAGGAATGATCAAGTCACAGCCCCTGCAGCAGCTGCAGCTTTGGCTTAAATTGCAGAGTAATGTTGGAAAGTGCTTGGGGTATTTGTTATGAAACACTGCAGGTAGGGAAAGTTGGTGCTTCCCTCATCCCTTTGATCCTTCTCGAGGATGGGGCCTGGGAATGCTCTGGGGATGGCCTTAGAAACGTTTTTGGGAACAAGGAAAATATTTCTAGAGCAAGAAAGGGTCAGGCAGGAGCTTCAGGGCTCTTGTGTCTGCCTAGAAACCTCAGAACGTGGGCCTGAGGGTCCAGGCAAACCTGCAAATATAAATTGCATTTTAGTCTAATTGCCCTCATCCTCTGTCCTTGTTTCTTCCCTGGAGGAACAGGGGGAAGTGCAGTTGATGTAGTTGGTTTTCCCTGGGTGGGAGATGCTGGACCTGAGCACAAATGTTGAGCTGCCCCCTCCTCCCTAATGAGTAGGAGCTGGAAGAACACAGTTGCCTGTTCCTACTATTAAACCTTAATTGTGGGACTGGTGTTTCCTAAAGTCCAAAATATTTTGGCACTTGTCTGGCTAAAGGCTTTTTTTTTTTTTGTACATAGATTTTTTTTTCCCTTTTATTAGCAGAAACCATCTGCCCTGTAAACAGAGATCAGGAGCAAACAGCCTTCCTGGCAGTTCTGCATCACGTGGGGATGCTGTGGTGCCTGCATGGGAAAGGGCCTGCCTGCTTTCTGCCTTCTCATCCTGGCAAAAGGAAACTCCAGGCAGATCAGAAGCAGCTAATTTAAGCTGATGAGTCTTGGCACCACATCTGAATTGCAGAGAGGATGTGACTGGAGCTCTCTGTAGAGGTGCACAGCCCTGATTAAGCAGGATGGATGCTCCTGGGAATGAAGGGGAGCATGGAGGGGATGCAGGTTGGAGCTGGAGATTTAGGCAGGGAGTGACAAAAACCCAGGAGTTTGCAGTGCTGCAAAAAGAAGCTGAGAGGCCAGAGAAGAGCCTGGCCAGCACGGTGTGGGGTGAGCTTTGGTCGCTGCTAATCAGCAGTGTTGATTGATTTTTGATGAGCAGCATCCCTTGGTGTTAATGCAGTCACCCATCACCTGGCCAGCTGTGTCACCTGGGAGAGCACACACACCCTTATCTCAGCCAGCCCGAGTTCAGCTTCCATTTCAGAGCACATCTCCAGCGTGGGAGGAGAACCAGACTGGATGGGAAACCAGTTTGATGTTGAACTGTAAGGTGTCAGGACATGGGGTGCACCCCTCCTCTCTTGTGGCTTTCTGTTCCGCTCCTGCCTTTATTTTTAACATCTCTGGCATGTACCCGAGTGCCTGTGTGACTCTGTGCAGGCTCCTCAGCCTGACTGTGTGTCCAGTGACATTCCTGACTGCAACTTAGACAATGGAACATTAGAGAATTTGTATGGCTGAAGGAAAACTTTACAGGCAGTGCATTGTAACGTATCTGTCCCACACTAGACAGTCAAAATAGGATTTTCTTTTTCATTAAAAAGGAAGTATTTCAGTTATGGAAGAATTTCCAGGTAGATCTTGGTTTCTTTTATCAGAGAGCACAGCCAAGCTTTGCTTGACCAAAAAAGCAGAAAATCTTCCTCAAACACAAATTAAAAGATTGTAAGATGGCAGTGGATTTCTAGCACTGGGAAATGCTTGTCCAGACATGAGATCTGGGCTGGTTTAGTGTCCAGTGGGTTTAACCTGAGGTGTGTGTGAGGGAGCAGGGGCTGGGGCAGTGAGTGGCTGGAGAGAAAACCCCAGCCCTGAGCAGCCCCAATTCCCAGCAGTGCCTCGGGCTGGCACTTTGCAAACTTTCCAGTGAGATGCAAATGCAGATAACTGCAGATAAGTAGGGAGCTGCATCCCAGGAATGTCCCGTGGCTTTAGAGCTCTGTCTGTACTGTGCTCTTGGGCAGGTTTCCATGTGGCTAACGCTAATTGTGCCCTGTGTGATCCTCAGGAGAGAAACCTGGACTGGTTCCCCCGCATGAGAGCCATGTCACTGGTCAGCAGCGACTCCGAGGGAGAGCAGAACGAGCTGAGGAACCTGCAGGAGAAGTTGGAGTCCACCATGAAGCTCGTGACCAACCTCTCTGGGCAGCTCTCAGAGCTCAAGGATCAGGTAAGGAGCAGCACACGGCTCCTGGCAGCCCCTGGGACCAGCTGGGGTTCTCCAAACCCCGGGGAGGCTTTCCCAGAGTCATTCATGGTTAGGAAAGAGGTGAACAAACCAGATGTCCCTCCAGAGCCCCAGCTGACCTGCCTGGTGCTGACCCAACTGGAGAGTTCCAAAGTGGCCACATCAGCAAGGGAAAGCCTGTGTTAAAAAAATCACCAGAGTTAACTTCAATCAGTCCTGCCTGGTGCAGGAAGCCTGTGTGTGGTGATGTTGTTGTTGTTTGGGGTTTTAACACAAAGATCTGAGCCCAGTCCTGTCAGCCAGAGGCTGTGACACTGACACAAGGGCTGTGTCACTGTGGGGACCTCAAAACCCACCGAGAAACTGGAGAAGCACTCGAGTGGCTGCTGGTGGTGCAGGTCCCTGTGTGCTGTGGCTGTGCTGCTGTGCAGGTGTGGCTGCTGCCACCCTCATCCTGCAGCACACACGTCCCCAGGAGAGGCTTGCACTGCACCAGGCGCTGCTGCTGCGGGTGCTCCACACACCTCGGGGTGTTCTTCTGGTGCAGCAGCTTCTCTGCAGCAAGAGCTGCTTGGCTTCTGCCTTGGCTGGGCTCGAGGGCACCGTGGGGCTGGTTCCCAGCCCAGGCTTTGTGAAACACGGAGGCAGCAGGGCTTTAGCTCGAGGTGTTCACAGGGATTCCAGCCTGACTGGAGGGAGCAGAGAAAGCACTGCTGCCTGTGCTGGTGGGAGCTGTTTGTGGTGGCTGCTGGTCTCTGTGCATTAATAATCTGAGCCAGATGGTTCAATTAGTGCGTTTATGTAGGTATTGGCACTGAGTAAGATGAATTGCTGAGTTGTACCCAGGTGGTGGATGGAGCTGCCCGCGGCAGGAGTGGCCCAGCAGCTCTGGGTCAGTTCCTCTCCCAACACCAGCCCCATCCCTGCTGGGCTGGCTGGGTGTCTCCATGGAGCCCTCCTCTGTCAGGAGCACACAGCACTGCCTGGCATCTGGCTCCTGCCTTCTGATCACGCTCTGCACTTGGGCTGGGGCTGGGCCCTGTCCCCAGCACCCTGTGGAGCACAAGGAAGGGATTAATGTGGGGCACTGGGAGCTGACAGCCTCGCTGCCCCGGGCTGTAATTAGTTCTCAGTGCCACAGAGCCCCTTGCTCCAGTTGGTCTGAGGATGGAGGGCACAGGCAGTTGCTCTTTTTGTCTGGGCTTTCATTCTTGCCAGGCAGTGGTTTGGCTGTTCTGCCTGGAAACAATTATCCTGCCCCATGTGTCCTGTGTCTCCCTGCTGAAGGCTCTGACTCCAAGTGCTCTGCAGGCACAGGAGCCTCCCCACCTCAGCAGCCTCACACACATTTCTTCCTGAAGCTTGCAGCCCTCTTGGCTGACCAAGCACTAAAACCCCTCCTCTCTCTTTGTGAAAATAAGAATGAAGGGTTTAGCTTTTAGAGAGCTATTTGACTGTAAAAGCAAGAGAGGAAACCAGCTTCATTAATGTGGTGATAGCTTTTAGGAATTCCCCTAAGTACCATTATTGAGAGCCCTGCTGAAGATGCAGGATGCTCCAATTATGTGACAAAGCCAGTATATCCCTCCTCCTGATCAGGAGCTGTCTCCAGGAAAGGAACTAACTCAGGGAATTTTTATTTGTATTTATTTTCTTGTAATTAAATAAAGGGAAAACCTCTCATTCATTTGCTCTTCAAGCTCGTTAGGTTTCTGGAGACTCTAATTATTAGAAGCCGAGTTCCAGCCCGCCTGCTTCCCCAAAGTGCACCAAGAGCCATTAAAATCCTGATCTCTTTAATTCTGTGCGAAAAGATTACACCATAATTGTGTGCAGCAGCAGGGGATTAGATGTAATCACCCAGAAATCCTTCCCTGCCCCTCCTCTGGTGTCACTGAGTGTGAACATCGCTGCTGGGGACAGGTGGGGACAGGGACAGCTCCAGGTGTGGCTCAGGGTGACTCAGCTGCCAGCAGCCCCACGGGCATGGCCGTGGCCAGTGGGGATCCTACTCCTGGAGGTGACTCCAACTCACCCTAACCTTTGGAGCCAGGCATTATCAGGGAGCCCTGGCTCAGCTGAACCCCTTGGGCAGTGTTTGGGTCCTGTCAGCACAATTCCAGGGCCTGGCAGCTCCCTGGGGATTCGCTGTGCCTGGCTTTTATGGCCTGTTAGCCCAGGTGTGCTGTCACTGGAAAGCTTCTGCTGGAGATTTACTCTCCAGTAAATGGGATGGCACCAAGTTGCTCCCTCCTGCAGCCCTGTGCCCTCCACACAAGCATGAAGCATTGTGCAGGATTAATAATGTTCTGCATCAACACTAAAATTGCATTTCTCCCTCTTATTTATGGTTAGTTGCTTTATTCTTCCCTTTTTTAAAGCCACATCTTCTACAAACACCTGCACCAGGGTGCACCATCCCTTTTCTACACAGCCTAAAAAATATCTCCTACAGTCCCTTTTCATTATTCCTATTTTATTTTTATTCCATGCATCCTCTAAATCAGTTTATTGGCAGTGTGAAATTGTGACTCTTGTTTTGCTCAGTGAAGATAATTAATGTAAAGGGGTGTTTTTAATCCAAGTCCTTGTGGTCTCTCTGCATTTCCACTTGTGAGTTATCTTAGAAGCAGTTTAACATTCAGGTTCAGCAGGGAGTCATGTGTGTGTTCAGAGAGCTCTGGGAAGATCCCTCTCCTGCTGTTCCCATTCCCTGTGAAGCATTAGAAGCTTTTTGTGGAGAGAATTCCAGCAGCTGTGCAGAGGAGCAGGAGGTGTGCCCTGGCCCCGTGTGGCTGCAGGCAGCCCTGGGGAAAGGGAAAACAGCAGCTCTGCCTCCCCTTGGGGCAGGCAGTGAGCAAAGTGCTGGGCTGAGGTCATTAATTATGGTTTCAGGAATAATGATGGTGTTTCAGCCCTTTTCCTGCTGCTTAAAGGAGTGCCACTGGACACTTGTGGAGGCTGTCCAGCATTGCCTGTTTGGAGCAATCCCATTCCCCACAGAGAGCTCCAGACCCTGGGTGAGACATGGCTGTCCACCAGGAGACCCTGCACCAGCATCAGTGCTGATACTGGGGTTTAAACACATGAACTCAAGTGGTTTAGTGGTGACCATGGTGGTGGGGCTGGGTTGATTGTTGGATTTGATCTTGGAGATCTTTCCCAGTTTTAACAATTCCATGATCCCAAGTGTGTCTCAAATGAACCAAAGGTACACCTCCCTTCTCCTGGAGTTGCTGCCACAAGCAGTGACACTGGCTGGCATTTGTCATTAAACAGCAAAATCTGGAGGAGTTAACGGTGGATGTAGCTGGAAGGAGCAGCAGGAGCAGGATGGGAGTGTGGCTCGTGTGCCATGGTGTGCTGAGCCCAGGGGGTGTGGGGGCACTTGGGGGAGCCCAGGTGCCCTTGGTGCAGGGCTGGGGCTGTCCTGGCCTTCCCTGTGAGCCATCCCACGTGTTGGCTCATCCACAGCCATGACACGGTGGGAGCTGTGGGATCCAGCTGTGGGATCCAGCTGTTCAGTCCTGAGACCCTGCCCAGCCAGAGCCATCCCTTACATGGCTTATGTAACTTGTCAGAAACCTCCCAAAGTTCTAAAAAACCAGAGTGGAGCCATTGGATTGTGGCCATTTCTCGATATCAGAAATAACAAACAGTGATCCGTTTTCCACAGCTCACCAACCAGGAGAACATTATTTAATTTCTGGGAAGCAGGTGGGGAGTGCCCAAGTTTGGGGTGTGTGGCAGTGAGGTGGTTAAGTCCTGCCTTGGCAGGTGGGAGGGCTGTTGGCTCACTGCACATGAGAGCAGGGAGTGTTCAGTCTTTTCCAGCAAAGGCAAGGGTATTCCCAGCCTGACTGCAGGGCTCGCCCCTTTTTCCGCCCCCTCCGTCTGGTCTGCTGGCCGGGTTACAGAGAATTCCTGACAGGGGAGGTTTCTGCAGGCTGCTCCCTGCATGGATTCCCAATTCCCACTGCCCAGCAGGCTCTGCCCAGCTGTCCCTGGCACATGTCCCTGTCCCATGTCTGGGCACACATGGGCTTGTGGCCATACGGGGCTGGAGTCCCCCCCTGCCCCGGGAGCAGGCACTGCTTGTAGCCAGTGCTTCAGAGAAAATGCCGAGCACACCAGGCCCTTGGGCGAGCTGACGCACAGGAAGCACCGAGGCCTAATGAGCAAACTTGTTAATTTTCCAGATGACAGAGCAGAGGAAGCAGAAGCAGCGCATCGGTCTCCTTGGACACCCCCCGCCCATGAATGTGAACCTGCAGCAGCAGCCAGCCTGAGCTGGGAGGGTCACGGCCCCTCCGGGACACCCC
Organism: Sturnus vulgaris; assembly: GCF_052056855.1. Classification (NCBI taxonomy): domain Eukaryota; kingdom Metazoa; phylum Chordata; class Aves; order Passeriformes; family Sturnidae; genus Sturnus; species Sturnus vulgaris. The sequence continues at coordinate 1,280,155 of NC_142253.1, read as the reverse complement.
AACCATCCCCAGCCCGGAGGCTGCTCCCTGCACCTTCTGTGCATCCTGTAAATACCCTGGTTTTATACTTAGATGTATATGACTGCTACTCTATCAAGCTGAGGGCACGTGGATTGTGATTAGAACTGTTGGCACGGGACGGAGGTTAAACTTTGTGCCAAAACTATCAAAATTGCCTTTTCCTTGGAAGGACTAAAGAGAGCACCTGAATTGCACTTGAAAAGATTATTTGACTATGTGACATGTATTTTGTATTTAAAAAAAAAAATAATAGAATAGCTAGTATTTATGTTTTTATACAATTGTGCAATATGAATTATGCAATCACAATATATTTGGAACTCCTGAATGTCCTAAAGGGAGTGCACATCTTTGGATCTGGTGTGTTAGTACAATGTAATAAATGGTATAAAATTACAGGTGTAAATGAGGCTGCTGCAAAATTGTGTAACTGGTGATTTTTTTCATACCCTTGGACATTTTTGTACCATGTGTGTAAATATCTTGCAATGCCATATTTGTTGCCTCTTCCTCCCAGGGATGACGCTGGGACTCCGTGAGCTGTTCAATTGGTATCGATTAAAGCAAAACATTATTTTGAAGCTTCCGAGTGAGGAAAGCAGGAGGTATTTTTCAAGAGATTTCTTTAGAGTACTGAGGCTAGAAGAGCTCAGACACCGGGTTTTTTAAATGCTAAGATTTCTTAAAGGGAACTTTTTATGCAAAATGAAGTTTGGAATGAGGATGCACTACTGGCGAGTCGGTGCAGTCTCCCAGGACCGAGCTGAGGCTGTCCAGGCTTTGCATTCTCAGTGTGTAGGATCCTCTCCTTCTATTTTTTCATTAGAGACCTACGTGCCTGCTAAAGCTTTAGCAAACAGGCACTGCACCGACTGAAACGTGTCCTGTAGCTGAGCACTGATGTGTGTCATGCTTGTGTGAGAGCCACTGGTTTGAGGCTGCTCTGTCCCACCCCTTCCTCTCCCTGTCCCCTTTCATTCGGTCACTTTCTTTGGTTTCTGATTCTCCAGAGTGTGAAAGGAAACTTGTCGGGCTGTTGTTTGGTTGGTTTTTTTTTTCCCTCTGATCCGCTGCATAGTTTTATACATGGACCTCATTTTACAGAAGCTGACTTCTCTGCAATACTGTCTACAAAAGAAAAAAAAAAAAGAAAAAAAGCTACAGACAGAGTTATGAAAATTTGTAAATGCATAAATATAGGTATTTAAATAAATGATGCAAAATACTCTACAGTCAGAGGCTGGTGGTGGTTTGTGTCCCCTCCAAGGGGGTGTGTGGCAGTTCTGTGTTTGGGATGTGGTGTCACTTGGCAGGTGAGGATGGGGCTTTTCCCAGTGCCCAGAGGGGCAGAGGTTGATTTTTTTAAAAAACCAGAGCATGTCCCTCCTCCAGCGGTGAGAGGCACTGGCACCCAGGGAACTTCACCAGCGCTCACTCCGGGTTGGGATACCTCACACTCTCCCCACTGATAGTTTAGCTTTGTGGCTGTGAGAGTTAAAAACCCCTCCAGCTCCAAGTATCGTGTGCACAGGAGCATTGCTGATTATGTGTATTTGATTAAGATGCAGCAGGAACTACCTGGTACAATTAATCATCTTTAATCGGGTAAGTGCACACAAGTGTCTGAGGTGGGTGCGTGCCCCTGGCTCAGGTCACCAGGAAAGCTCAGCGGGAGGGAGGAACGAGGGCAGCCCGACCAGCAGTCTCCCAGCCAGATTTATCGGTGAGATTGTGACTCCTTAATCACATGTATTTCCATATATATCTCCTGGCAAATCTGTCTTCCCCTCTGCAGCAAGGTGTGTGCAGAGGGAGCGCTGCGGCTGCCGCCGGGCTGGCGCGGTGGAGGAGGAGCAGGATTTCGGTGGAGGAGCAGGATTCCGTTTTCCCTGAGCAGCAGAGCCACGGACCTGACTCACTCCTTCCCCTCCTGCCATCCAGGGATAAGCAGACACAAATTTGTCAGGCTTCCCGGAGCCTCTGCCAGTCAGGTGAGAGGGAGGCGGCTGAGCACAGCCTGAGAGGGCACCCCTGAGGATGTGCAGCGTTGCTTCATCTTTACCTTAAAAAGGCAGAAGCAGCGTGTGCCTGAGCAGTGGCCCAGCCCTGCCCTGCTCTGTGATCCGTGTGAAAGCAGCGGGGTGCAGCCTGGGCTGCGGCTGTGCCTTCCCAGGAGCTGTGGGGAGATGCACAGAGGGACGTTCTCCCCCGAGGCTGCAGCAAGAGAAGCAGAGCACAGCCACCGCCCCGGCAGCGGGGGATGCAGTGGTGCAGGGTGCGGGGGTGGGTGGTTCCAGGGCTGGCACAGATGGCTCAGGAGGTGACACTCTGTCCCCAGCCTGAGCAGAGGCTGTGTCAGCTGGTCAGCAGAGGAAGGTGACACTGTTCCTCCCCTCAGCCCACGAACGGGTCATTCACGTCTGCAGATTCATTTCTGCAGTGACATTTCATGCATGACCATTTTCCTTTTTTCTTCTTTCACTCTTGGGTTTTCTAAGCTTTTTATTTTTTTTTTGTCATTCTGGCTGAACTCCTCTGCCCATGACGGCTGTGCCAGCAGAGGCAGAGAGTGGTGAAAACCCTGCTGGGGCTGCTGGTGGTTCTGTCCCTGCAGCTTCCGAGGTCAAATCTGTGTTAGGACTTTCCCATTCTGGACTGAGATCTGGTGCCCCATGGCAACTTCCTGATCTCAAAGAAAAACTCTGCGAGGGATCTGTTTAATTTCCCCATTTGGGGCACTATTTTCCACAAAAGCTGAGTATCTCTGACATCATAAAAAGCTTTATTCACAATTGTTGGACTCTCAAGTGAAAAAAATTCTCCAAAACCTGACTGAGGCATCGGTAAGTTTAGGTCCTGTACAGGAGGGAGTTTTTTGGCTCTAAAAACACATCACTGACATCCAGTAAAATTAATGATTGGGTGACAGACAGACGGCTGTTGGTTTAAGGATTAGATTGAAACCATGGAGGTTCCACCTGCCCTGCACACACCTGGGTTTTCCTTTGGCATCAGCTTTCATTAAGCAGGACTGCTGGATGTTAAAGTTTGGGACCACGATTACTTTGGCTCTTAAATAAGAACTTCCATTTGGAGGTGGAAATCAAAAGTGACCTTCTGAAAGAGGAAGGAACAAACCGAATCTACCAATTTTTGCTAATAATGGAAAGTCCTAGAGGGGAAGGATCTCCGTGCATTCCTCAATTTGCATGACTGGCCAAGTGTGTGGAGGAGCCTTTTCTCCGCTAATGAAGCAGGTGACATGCTAATCAAGGCAATGCAAATAACTGCTCTCAAAGCCCAGCCACAGCCCCAGCGCTGCCACAATGGCAAATTCAAGCCTCATCCTCAATTTTGCAGCAAATTGGCGAAGGGCAGGACAAAGGAGCCGGGATTGCAGCCTCGGTGCTCGCGGCGGGGCTCACACTGGGGCGCGTGTGATGGAGACCTCGTTACATAATGGGGGCTTGATTGATATCGGGGAAGTCACAATACAGCTCCATAGCAATCCCCCTCGTCTCCCCGGATGGGAAATGCTGCTGCACACGCGCCTAATCGGGGTTTTAAATTGCCCATTGTATTTCCGAACAAGAGAAACTTATTTGGAGTACTTTGCAGTTTCCAACATAAGCAGCCGAAGACGCTGCCACGCGTGTTCTCTGTGCTCTGCACACCCACTGCCTGCATTTCCAGGCTCACACCTGATGCCGGGATGGGTCAGGTGGGGAGGGATCACCTGGTCCAACACCTCTGCTCCATCAGGGCCATCCCAGAGCACGTGGCAGGAGCACACGGGAGGTCCTGGGGGTGCCTGTGGAGCCACCCCGTGCCAGAACACCCAGAGCCAGTTCCACGTCAGTGCCTTCCCCACCAGGGGACACAAAGGGGCCGTAAGCTCGTGCAGATGGACTGGGGTGGCTCCATTTCCACGGGACACTCCCTGGCTGTGGGCCAGCGTGCCCAGGTTCTCACATGCCACGCTGGAATTCCGTGCCAAGCTGCGAATTTCCTGGGGCTAGCACAGAGTGTAACCTTTACTCTGAGCACGATGCATTTACTTCTACAAACACACTGACCAGGCTTTCAGCTCGCTCTGGATGAGTTGTGGATACTTGGAATAAAATCAGGAAAATATTCCTTCTAAGTGAAACTGGCATTGTCACTGCGACATAAGGAGTAACTTCTGGAGAGATGCTGTATTTCTCCCTCCAATTTTTTATTTACTACCTTTCCAACCTTCTTTCAGACTAAACATGTTAATGAGCTGAATGTCAAAACCACCCACGAGTAAACTGAGCTGTCCCATCCAGTAGGCTGATGTTGGTTTGTTTTTAGTAACTAGCAAGGATGCTGGAAAACCCCTATAAAGATTTCATTTTTAACAAAAAGTACCAAAAACTCCACCAGTTTTGCATCACAAAGTTGTGGTTAAAGTCAAGATTTGAGTCAAGCAGCATGTCTGTGGTTTTTGTGGGTGGATGCATCTCGGAATGACTATCAATCTGTCAGAGGGAGATCTGCATGTCATCTCTGCATATGACAAGCAGAATCTGCAGTGACAAATATCTTTCCAGTACTCGCTGCGCTGAGCTCGTACACCTCCTGCCATCCAAAATCGCCAAGTCTTGTCAGCACATAGCTTGGACTCGCTTTTTTTTTTTCTTCTAAACCGACACAAACAGAGGAAGGAAAGACAAATATAGAGCAGTGCTCTAGAGATGCCACTGAACACCGCTGCCAATGTGCTTAGTCACCCCCAAATTGTGACGTGCACACGGGAGATGCCATGCTGGACACTTGGATCAGAGCAGCCTGCCCGATCTCTGCAGTGTGTGTGTGAGGGGGACACTTGGAATTGAAACTGTGTAAGGAAAAAAATGAAAGAATAACTCTGGACCGAATCAGAGTAACAGGAGATGCAGCTGGAATTGCACAGAGGAGTTCACAGGGGGAAAAAAAGTAAAACAAACACAAAAAAACACCCAGAAAATCTGATTGATTTAGAGCTTGACTGCTGGTGTGGAAGTGCCCAAATTTCCCTTTTTACAGGTCTCCATGGGAGAAATAGGAGCAGTTTGAGCCACTGCAACACAGGAAAAAAAGCCTGAAATTCAACAATAACCAGGAGGTAGGAAAAGCACCCTGTGCACAGCCGAACTCCCAGTGCTGGGCTGCATCCAGAGTCTGTGTGAGAACACGCTGACAGCTGGATAAATTGCCTCGAGGCAGGTGCTTCCCCAGGAGCCCCACGGAGCAGGAACAGCCAGACCCATTTCCAGGCAGCCTTTCCCTCCAGAAGCACTATCATCCCTCAGACCTGTCTCTCAGCTTTCTTACCCATTAGTGCTCCTCAGCTGGCTCTTCTCACCCTGACTCTCAGCCCTTTTTTTCCCCTTTCTTGTCTCATCTCAGGAATGACTTTGCAGCTCTGGCTTGCCCAGAGGCCTTCCACTGCCTGGAAATGGTGCCTGGTCCCAAGGGAACGGGCAGAAGCAAAGCCATTCCTGGGCTTTATTGAGGCAATGGGTTTGTTTTCACTTCCCTTTTCTAGCGCTAAGTAAATACACAGAACACCAAATCCGAAGGCAGTGAGGAGTGGAATTCCATCTCTGTTCCATGTGTTCCAATATGACTCTTAAAATAGTGGAGATGCTGTGTTATGATTTCCATTTCGCTTGTGTCCATAACACTGTTTTACGCAGCAGAGATGGAAACACAATCTGTTAAGTCTGTAAGAAACTTTTCCTTATGAATGATGGGTGCAAACATCATGTACAATCACATTCCAGGAAGAAAATTCTATCCCCTCGGTGTTAGCAACCCCAAAAGGAGCTAAAAACTGCAGCTTGCCTCTATTTACACACCACAGGAGTTTTCACTTCAATTTAATCACGGGATGATTCATTATTCACAAACTAAAGAATCATTATAATCAAGTAGAATCATAGAATTGTTAAGGTTAGAAAAGACCTTTAAGATCACCAAGTCAATGGTCAACCCAGCCCTGCCACCATGTTCACCACTAAGCCATGTCCTCAATGCCACTTCCACAGGTTTTTTGGGACACTTACAGGCATGGTGACTCCTCCACTTCCTGGGGCAGCATGTTCTAATGCTTTACAACCCTTTCTGTGAAAAAATTTCCCTAACATCTATTCTAAACCTCCTCTGGTGCAACTTTTGGTTGTGCAGTAGCACAGCTACCTGCAGGATCCAAATCAGAGAGTATCTCCCAGTGTCCAACCCCAAAGTGGTGGGAAAACTGCCCCACATCTTTAAGAACATCTCCACGTGATGCTAAATTTGGTGTAGATCTTTGCAATGTGGCCCTGTGACTGACTGTCTTTACTGATAAATGTTCTTATTGCCTTTCATTTGAATTTTTTGCTGCCAGTGAATCTCATTCTGGCACAAAAGGTCACCTCAATAGCCAACAGAGTTCTGCAGAGAGCAACCCAGGTTGTGTCCACTTAGATCTAGAGCTGATGAGAGAATTCAGCTATTTAAACCCTAAATGCAGGGAAATCCAGATTCACCCTGGAGACACCCCCAGACTTACAGCTGCTCCAAGTCTGGAAGAAGCCAGGACTAGGGCTAGGGAAAACCTCAAACAGGCAGGGCTGGCCGGGCAGGATGAGTCATCCACAGGGAAATGCTGCTGATGGCTCCTCCTGAACGTGCTCTGCTCGCAGACATCCTGCTCTGCTGCGTCAGGAGCCTCTCTCCCAAAGGTGTGTGCTTGTGGTTGGCAACCAGAGCTTGTTCCCTTTTTTCCCTAAAATTAGGAAGTGGGAGGAATAGAAGGGAATGGTGGCCTCCAAAACCTGCTCAATGTAAATGTTGGGAAGAGATGGAAAGGCAGGTTCCTCGCAGCCCTTTGATGTCAGTGCCATCACGGCCACTCCTAAGTTTCTTCCTGGCCCTGTGAAAATTTCCTGCACAGAGCCAAGGGCAGCAGTGCAAAGGATGTCTGGGATGAATGGATGGCTCTGAAGGAGCCACCTTGTACCAGCCCAAACAGAGCAATCTATTTATTAAGGGAATGCTCTACCAACAACTATTCCTCAACATTGGCAAAGATGCACAGGGCAGGGGTGGAGTGAATAAAAATCCTTGGCTGTTGCCTGGAGCAGGCATGGACAGCAAGGCTGTGGGCTGCAGGATCCCCTCACCCGGGGAGGGGTTTGAAGGGGTAAGTATCCAAGAAGGAGTGAAGCAGCTCCTGTCTCAGGGACATCTTGCTAGTTAAAGCTTTTACCTGGCTCTTCCAGGCTGCTGCCCAGTGCACACTGAGTGCCCAGTTCCCACCTCGCCCTGGGCAGGGCTTCTAGCTGTGATTCCAGCATGGAGAAAAGCAGCTGGAAGTGTGTTCCATGCTGACCACAAGCTACATCCCTGTGCCAGAGGCTCTCCTGCCTCCTGTATACACCCACCCTTCTCTGCCCATCGCCTGTCTAAAACTGACCCCAAACTCAGGGCCTGACTTGGTGCCTACAAGGTAAGAACATAAACTCTCGGATTTTTGCTTTTCAGATCTTTTCTAAGCCTCACTCCTGGTCTTTCAGTGGGTCTAGCACTCAGTCTGACGTGGCTGTAGGAGAAAATCTTGCTCCTTACCCACACACTCACCCTAATTCTTATCAACTGAAATTGTAAAGCAAGAGGGAAGATTACATGCTTGTACAGTACCTACAGTGCTGCCCCCTCCCCTCTCTCCCAGTTTGTCTCTCTGGGAAACCAGGGTTACCTCAGCCTGTGCCCAACCCCGCATTTTATACAGTGAAAAAATAAATAGGCAGAACATTCAATTTTCCTGGACCAAAAGCCCAGAGGTAGTGCATGAACTCGTGCAGGAGCAGGCCGGGCAGACAGCGTGAATCAGAGGTTGGGGTGACTCCAGGGAGCAGGAAAGCCCTGGTGGCAGGCGGCCAGGCTGAGGCACAGCCCCTGCGGCGCATTCCCGCAGCATCCTGCCCACCTCTGACAAATCCTTGCAGGCACCAGTGAGTAACAGTGGGGAGCTGTGACCAGCATCCCTTCGTCAGTGCCTCCTCTGGAGTGACTGTTTAAGGTGCTCTCTGAAAGTGAATGGCCTTTAAATTCACGGTTGGGGTTTGGCTTGTGATTCTAGCCTGTCACCCACAGACAGGAGCTGCGTGTGACGAACAACTGTCCGTGAACAGAGCAGAAATATCAGGGTGCCACCTCCAGAGAGGAAAAGCACCTGGTTTCAGTTCTAAATGCCCTTGAGCCCAGGCTCAGCTGCTGGTGGGCAGCAGTGGGTAGAGCCCTTTGCTGCTCCCCGGTGCTGTTGTCATTGTCTCCAGGTGCAGGTTAAATTGGGCTGGTGGGGCTGGGCACGGCTGCTGACCTGGCTGCTCACCTTTGTACACCGTGTTTAGGGTAAGCATGGGCTGGCTGATGTCGATGAATTATTGCTGTTGTGTTACACTCAGTCCTTTCTACACCTTTTTGGAGACGAACTTAATTTTTAACTCCAAATCCAGACCGATATAAATCATTAAGCCGTCCATCCTGCCTAAATTAATATATTGCCGTCTTTTAACATATACGGGGAGGAGCGTGTGTGAGCTGCCTGGGAGGGGTCTGGGGAGGAAAGGGCATTTCTGCTCTGGCTATTCCGATGCTGTCCCCCGCAGCAGCGGTGACCGTAAAGGTTAAGCCTGTCACAGACTATTGTACCCAGCGGCACTGCTTGGCTGGGCTTTGCAGTCTAATTGCCACTGACCCCGTGACAATGAGGTAATGTCTCTGCCTCCCGGGTCAGATAAATACTGCTCATTTTATAACCACCAGACACGTTACTGAAAAACAGATAGGAAACGACCCAAAGCCCCATGATCACTGGAATATAAACTCTACTACAGCTGGTGCTCTTGTCCTTCATTTGAATGCTCAGGGGTTTTTCTTGTAACACCCACTCAGGGGCAGAGCTCTTGCCCAAGCTCCGGCCGGGGATCTCCTCAGGTGCCCTCACCCGAACTAAGAGGGCAAGGTAGGAAAATGCCAGAGCGAAGGATGTGATGGGTAGGAAACAACGGGGATAAAATTATCTTCTCACAGATTTCTAAACCTCAGCCACCAGAACACCAGGGATGGGAATTCAAATGAAGAGCTGTGCCGGGGACCGAGAGCCAGCAGCCTCACACAGTTCAAGGGAGCTGGCAAAGCCCCCTTGAACACCCCAAGTTCAACGCTGCGGGCTGCAATCCTGCCGGTAGTGCAGCCACGGTTCGGCCCAAAGTCCTCATTCCCACCTCTCTGCCTGTGCCCCAGTGCAGCTCCCTAACGACGGGGCCTTTGAAGATAAATGCCCGAATGACGCCAGAGTGACGAGGAGGACTTTGCCCCCCTCCTGCGGGTACCAGCGGGACAGGACAGCGATAACCCTCACTCCAAACCCATCCCCTGGCCTGAACCCTGCGCTCAGCCAGCCCCAGCCTCCCTTCCCGGAAAGCGGCGGGCATGGGAATGGCACGGAATGCTGGAGTTGTTTTGCTGGAGTTGCAAAGCAGCTTTTCTCCCTCCAGCACCGCCCTGCATCCTCTGTGCTGGGGAAAACGGGGTTACAATAAACCCTGCGGTCTTAAACCAGAACGATCCCCAAAATATTTACAGACATTGACTCAGAATGACTAAGAAAATCATGCAATTTTCATTGATACATTCTTATTTTATATAAAATACCCCCAAAGCTGAGAGGTGGTTTTGCTGCTATTCAGAATTTTACCCATCTACTCTGCTGACTTGAAGAAGTTGAGGGCTTTTTTTTTTAAGCTGTTGAAAAATGCTGAGATGAAAAATACTTTTGTAGTTCCTTACCTGATGTTTACAATAATTTGGGCTTTATAAATGTTTAAGTTGTTTTAAGCATACTTATCTTGGTATACTGTCCCGTAATTGTACGCTGTGACTATCGTGAAGGAGGGGTTCAAATTCCAAACTCAAAAGCTGCAGGATGATTTTTTTTCTTTCCCTCATGATAGTTTTTTGGGTCACACTTTAAATTACCTTTTTTTCCCCCATGCTGGCCATGACTCAGCAGTGTTGATTTGCTGGCACTTTGCATACAAGCTACAGAGAAGTGATTTAAATACAAAACGGTCAAATATTTCATAGACCTTCTTTGACCTTCTCCATTCCTGTGCTGCCAATTTCTCTTCACACGTTTTGATGGGGAGGGTGATTCCTGGCATGGGATGCTAGACATTGTTCCAGGTTTCTCCACATCACCATCACCTCTCTGCACAACCTCGCTGGGATTTGGATTTGCCATCTCTTGCACTAGGGAAAAAGCTTCCTGCTCATTCTGAAGATACATACGTGCGTTACATACGTAACCACTGAGTAGAAAAATTGGTACAATGAAACCAAAACGCGTTTGGGAAAGTCACTGGTACTTGGGAAAGTCACTGGTACTTGCAGTAACCATTTGTTGATGCACTTTAAAATTTTCTTTTAATGTAAGAAGCTCTGCGTTATAGTCAACTTACTTTTTAAAGGTGTGTATATATATATCTATATATATATATATAGATATATATCCCAGACCCCTCTGTGTCAGGGCGAGGCAGCAGCAGCTTCTCCAACCCCCTGGACGTCATGTGAAAATACAGCAGAAAACATTTTCCCTCTTGGCTTGCCACAACCTCTGTTTGACTTAAAAAATGACTGTGCTGGGGGTTTTTCTCTTGGTTCTTGTTAACCATCACCACCTTTCCCTCTTTACTGGAACAAACACTAACACATTTGGACTGCATTTCAAACTGTTTTAAAAGTGAGATTATGTCTCTCTGTGCCCTGTCAGGGCTCAAGGTATACTTAAGGCATCACTTATATATTAAGCATATTTTATTTAAGAACAACTGCTTTTTTACAGGTTTATATTGGGGAAATACGATACCTCCAGCAGATTAGGAGACATTGAATTAAAAACTCTGAAAGGTTTCTTTCTTCAAGGAAGCAAGACATTGATTGTGCTAAATTACCAGTTTCTGCTGAACCACAGCAATGCATTGACTGGGGCAGATGAAGCATTTAAGACCAGCCCAGAATGCCACTAATGGCACTGGCACATAAGACGTGACATTGAAGCCGTAAATTACCCACTTGGTTCCAGATATACAAGTCCCAACACAATAAAATCTGGAAAATCACATTGTCCTTGCAAGCCCGAGTCAAGTGGATCAGTCAGATCCCACATAACTGCAGTTCTGCACTGATAAATAATAAACTGCAAGGTAACAGCCTGAGAAACAGTGTTTTTATTTTAAGTAAAATATTATCTATAAAATGTTAAAAAGCGGACATATCAGTTTCTGCAAACTGAAGTTCTGACTGCACTTTTTTTTAACATATATTGTGAAAAGTAAAACTGAATGTAATTACAGGCATAACACTTGACAATTATGCAAGTGCATGCTTAGGCCTTTTGGAAAGAACAAGGTCTCACATGTTCTTCTATTTTAAATGCCTGCTTCACCTCCCGAAATCCCCGGGGAATGTGCTTAGCAAAAGGTGAGCTCAACATTTCCAAAGGCACAGAGCCGCTCCGCCGGGCCGGGAATTCGGGAATTTGGGAATTCGGGCATTGGCGCTGTGCGGGATCGGCACAGCGGGCGCGTCCAAGGCTACGCGGGAGCCCTGGGGGCTGCGGGTGACATTCCTGCCCATGAGGCAGCCCCGGAGTTTAGCTTATAAAACTCCAGCAGTGCTGTATTTTTATTTTATCTCAGAATGGCTGAGAACAGCCCTGCTGGAAGCGGGCTCAAGGGACGGGCGGTGACGCGCGGCAGCCGCTACCTGCACCCCGTCCATCCCCAGCCCCTGATGGGGCTGGGCCGAAGGGGGTCCTGGCCCCCGCGGCTGGCACCGCTCGCGGTTTTGGGGGCGTTTTCTGCCTTTTGGCCCCGCGGTGCAGCCCCCGTGCCGGGCGCGGCGGCGGCGCTGGAAAGCCCCGCGGGGCGGCTGCCAGGCGGCGGCGGGGGCGGCAGGAAGGCGGGCGGACACGGGCCGTGCCCGCGGGGGCCGGGCTGTTGGGAGGGAGGGAGGGAAACAGGACGGGAGCCGGCCGCCCGCCCGCCTGGTCGCGACACGCCTTGGCCACCTGCCCGTCCCCGTGCGGGGCCGGGGCTCGGCCGGGCAGGGCCGGGCTGGAGGCGGCGCTTCCCCCGCTCCCCCGGCGGCGCGGCCCCGTCACGTTCCGCTCCGCATGGCCCGGGCGGGCCCGCCCCGCATGGCCCGGCCCGCCCTCAGGGGCCGCCGCGGGGGCGGCTCGGGGCCGCACAGCGCCCGCCCCTCACGGGCCGCGCCGCGGGGAGCGCGGCCTCACAGCGGGTCAGGCTCCTGGGGCAGTCACACAGGGATGAGCCCTCACGGGCCGTGCCTTCGCAATCAGGTCCCGGGGAGCCGCACACCGCTCATCCCTCACGGGCCGTGCCCTCACAGCCGGCCCGGTCCCGGGGAGCCGCACACCGCCCACCCCTCACTTCATCCCTCCTCAGCTTCCCGTAGAAACGGTGTGAATTCCGCTCCCCGGCGACACAGTGGATGTCCCGGCCGGGCAGCGATGCTGCTGATGGAAGAGCGTGGGAAACGGTGTAAAGTGAACGCGACATTTCCTCCTTCGCACCTACGCGTGTGTGTGAGCGTCCTCAGCGCTGCCTCACTGCGTGTGCTGCGCCCAAGGGACACTCACTGTCCTTTCCAAATTCATGGAATCACTGAATGTTAAAGGGTTGGAAGGGACCTTAAATCACATCCATCCCCACCCCTGCCATGGGCAGGGACACCTCCCACTATCCCAGGGTGCTCCAAGCCCCATCCAAGCTTCCCTTGGACACTTTCAGAGATGGGACAGCCACAGCTGCTCTGGGTAACCTGTGCCGGGGCCTCCCCACCCTAACAGGGAAGAAGTACTTTGTAATAGCTAAACAAAATTTCCCCTCTTTTGATTTGTACACGTTATTCCTTGTCCTGTCACGACAAGTCATGGTAGAGTCCCTCTCCAGCTTATCTGTGGCCCCCTTCAGATACTGGAAGGTTGCTATGGGGTCTCCATGCAATCTCTAAATCGCCTCCATTTGTCATTAGTGACCATCCCTCACCCATCTGTGGTACCTCAGTGTCCTCCTGCCACTCGTACCCACCTGCATCTTTTTTTTTTAACTACACAGAAGTGCTTCCTGGGTCTATTTTGCCACACAAATGTCTCCTTGGTCATTATTGTCCCCACTTGTACCACAACTGGCACAGAGAAGCCCCAAATGATTAAAGCACAGACACGAAACATTCCTCAAAGGCCAGTTCTGTGGCTGCCAAATCCGGGACTGAAAAGAGATGCCTGTGCAAAATTAATTTGGCTTATCTCTGGGCATGGATTAGAAGCCTTATTAGATATTCATCTCCTGCTTTTTGCACGGAGCCCTGTCTAGCCGGTGAGCAGAGCAGAGGGTGTTTCTTAACGAGCAAGGACTCGGTGTTCTGCTTTACCTTTGTCACTCGGGGTGTTGCCTGTGGCTGAGAGACCCACACGCCCCAAGCCAGCTGTGGGGCAGTCAGCCATGCTCTCACAGCTTTTTGCACGGGGCCAGAAGGTTTCATGGACACTTTCAGATGGTGGAAGTGCAATGGGAGTTAGATGATTTAGGATCTGGTTGAAGCTCTAAAAGGGGTTTGGGCCCATCAGGACTCTGTCCTTCAGCCTGTTCCTCTGCCTTCCACTCTCATGGCTGCTTGTGCTTACATCCTTGCCTGGCCCCCAATCTCCCTTCCAGCCCTGCTGCTCTCTACCAGTTCCTGGAAAAAAATTAGTTTGAGCTAAAGCAAACTGCAGTTTCTCAAACACAAGTGCAGGTGTTACTCTCTTAGTGCTTGAGTGGGGCACCTTCCACCCCCAAAGATCCCTAGGAAAACAAGGAAGTTAAATATCCCATCTTCAGTCTGAGTGCCCAGGCTGAGCTCAGAGCATCTGCAGCTGCAGAGGAGAGCCCTCGGGGCCTCTCATGGATGAGATCCTCGGGGAATTCAGCTGGGAGCATCTACCAAACCTCTGCTGAAAGTGCAACAACTGCAGCTTCTCAGAAGTTTATCATTTATTAGCTTATCAGGTCAATGGCCTCAGCGTTAAGATGGCAGAACTCACCCTTCCCTCCACGGCCAGGTTTTGGGTGCAAGCCCAAGGCACGTTGGCATCAGACCTTTCCACAAAAAAACATACTTAGAATTATTTTAGCATGGATAAAATATCCCTGCCCTCTTGCTTCCTTGGCAGAGAGAGACAGTGAATCTTTTCAAAACTGTAATCAACTTAAGACAGGGGTTTTATGGTGAAGAGTGTTGGACAACCTTTGTGATCAGTGTACTGCTCTCGTCTGGAATATTCATGGAACAAACAAGAACAGGGCGGCGTGCTAAGGATGTGAGTGGGTTATTAAGATAAATGTCTGGAAGGAAAGTTCAATCACGGTGCTCTCTGCAACCTAGGAAATGTTTGTGCCGGGCACCTTGCGGGCAATGACAGGGGTGGTGTGGCAGTGAGGAGAGGCCAGAGTCCACTGGGAACACGTCTGCCAGGGAGGCAGCGCTGCCCTGACCTCTGCAAGCACTCACTGGGCACGTCCACGCTGGACCAGGCAAACAGAGAAGGGTTGTGGGGATGAAGTTTGGTGGAACAGGTACAGACAGATGCAGCTGTCCCAGCCGGAAAAGAAGCAACGTGACAGTGTTTGAGCACATAAATCTGTGTCTGTCAATGATTTATGTGCTGGGGGTGGCTGTGTGTTGTGACTCCCCTCACCTGGGTAGGGAGCTGAGCCCCAGGCTCACCCAAAGGTCCATCAAGCAGGTCTGCAAATGCATTAGAGTCAGAGTGGGATGGAGGAAATAAATCTTCATACAACCGCTGTTTTCATATAGCAAGATGCAGCCACCTCTTCTGTGTCCTCAGCAATGATAAATGTGCTTGTTTGGGTAAAGTTGTGCCCTTCAAAAATCTGTCTTGTGGTGACAATTACAAGTTTGATTAAAAATCTCATGCTCTTTCTGACAAGCAAGGCCTGCATAACAAAATAAATGTGACAGACAATTGGCTTGCTAATAAGTGCAATTAAGCAGTATGGGGGCTTGGTTTAATCACAGTTTGTTGGGAAAGCCACAGAATTTTTTATGCAGCTGGTTTCACGGAAATGAAATCATTGATAGATTTGTGCGGGAATGCCACGGAAATCCTTTTGTTTCCTGGCTCAGAAGACACACACCATTTTTCAGAGTGAAGGAATTCATTTGGCTCCTCTTTGTTACTCACAATTACTTTCTGAACCCCTCACCCAAGGAACCTTTGTGGGGTGGTCTCACTTGAAGAGCCTCACCCCTGGGTCAGATAAAATTTACATCAAAGCTGGTCAGAATACAGCTGTTTGTTAATAATGCCGTGAGGGATCAGCCAGGATCCAAGAAAAATTATCCAGCTTGCTTAACCTGTGGAGTCTGAAAATGCTGTAGCCTTATGCTGGCATTGTCCCCAGTGCCATGGAAAAATTGTAGGAGGTATTCTAATTCCAAAGAGAGGTTTTCTTTTATTTCTGTGTGGCTGGTGGGCTCCTCATCAGAAACAGGGATTGAGCATGGACCTGAGCCCCATCCAGCCATCTTCAGAGCACTTTGTGTTAATGAACTTATACAGGAACTCCAGCATGCCATTTTTAGGGCACATTTTCTATTAAAAGGAAATATTTTCTGGAAATAAAATACTTGTACATTAATTGGAAGATAATCTGAAGAGAAGGTGTTGTGCTACAGAAGTGTAATGTAAGAAATGGAAGTAATTGGTGAAATAAAGCATAGACCACCCCTCTAAAAAACTGTTCTGTGATCTACCAATCACAGAAAGGGCAGCAAGCAAGAAATCAGGATGGTTTGCAGGTCGTGGATTCATTGGAGGCCACAGCACAGAGACAGCTGTTAGCACAAAACTGCTGCTGGAATGATCAGATCACAAATGATTTGGGTGGAAAAGGGAAAGGAGAGGGAGACAACCTTCCCGTGAATGCAAGCACAAACAGCAGGGAAGGGGAGCACACAGCTGGTTGGGTTGGGGCTGGGTTGTTCTTCAGGAAAAGAAAACCTCATTTACTGAGAATCATAAAAGGTTGCAAAATCAAAGAGCCAAGGACTGGAAGGGCTTTGGTAAATATTAACAAATAAAGACCTGCATGCTTTGAAAGACTGAATTAAAGGCAGTAGGAGTCTTTATAGCGATTTGGATGGCTGGGGGTCAGTTCTTAGTGAGGTTACACAGGGCTCACGGCCAAGGGGTGTCCAGGTGGGAGCTGGGATCCTTCCTTAGGGCGTGTCAGTGGCTGCTCCAAGGAAAGGGCTGTGCCAGCAGCACATCTGTGCTGCTGGAGGCACCCGGGAGATACCTCGGAATGAATCTTCCTGCAAGGGACAACATGGGAGCAAAAAGAGACTGGAGAGGAGTCAGGAGCTCAGAAAGGGCTGAGGCACACCTGGGTGGAGGAGCCCATTCACAAAGGCTGGCAAAAGCATCTCCCACCTCTATAAATGAAGGATTGTCAGTTCCATTTTTGAACTTTGCCCTCCCTTGATGATTTGGCATTTGCACGGTGGCTGTTCCTGCTTGTCTTCACCTCAGCAGTTATCTACCAGCAGGGTCTGATTATCTCAGGGCAGCACTCTGTGCCTGTGACATCCCTTAATTAAACTCTGACAGTTGCTAACTATGGAAAAGAAAAATACTGGAGGGAAAAAAACCCTGCCTGCATTCTCATTAGACCACAGTATTTGAGAGAATTTGGGTGCCACATAGGAGGGCGGTACAAAGAATATTTTTAATGAGCTTCAGTAAAGGTGCCCTTGATTTGGGTTTGTCTCTAATTGTGCAAGCTTTGATCTTGATTTCTTCAAGAGATATTTTACTGTGCACTTAGATGGCACTGAGAGACCTGAACAATTTTTCTTTGTCCGGTTTCTAAGAGAGGAAGAAAGTTTCCACTGGAAAATGGTTCCAGGGAAAGTTTCATCAGGGAAAGCAGCATCTTCAGGATCTGTCCCTATAATTGTCTCCAAATAAGTTCTGCAGAAGGAAGTGTGCTCAAGTGATATGGAACACATGCACTGGGACATGTGAAGTCAAATGCTGACTCCAGGGATGTGTTTCATGCTTGGCTGTCATGGGCAGGGAGAGGAAAGCTTTAGGAAGGCAGGAAAGCAGCTGAGGAATATTGCAAGGCTGTGTAGCTGCACAAACCCAGCTCGTGGCCTGGGACTTCTTGGCCCATTCCCTCTCCCTCACATTATGGCTCCAGTTAAGACTGGAAGCCTCGTGGGAGGGAATTTCTGCACTTATCACTTGGCGTGAGCGCCTGGCCTCCCTGAGAAGACTGTTGAAATCTCTTTTCTAATATGAATCATTTAGTATTTTGCTTATTAGTAAAGCAAGAAACAAGATGCAAGCTTGAGGTAATTGTAAAGCTGTTTTTAAATTAATCTTGGCATTTTGCAGCTTGACAAATCTGAAGCCTCTGAAATCATTGCACAGCTGTAACAGATGAAGTTTTTATTCAGGAGAAATCAAGTCTGGAGGTTTTTGTGTTTCTAGCCATGGCTTTACAGCTAAGGCTGGCAGGAATTAAGCTTTCTAGAACTAGACTGAGCTTACTGAGGGAAGAGCCTTCACTTCAGAAGGAGCTCAGGCTCCCTCAAATTAATACTTGATTCAGGGGAGCCTCAGAATTGAGTTTAGGGGTTGCTGGCATAAAGGCAGTGCTGGAGAATATCTGTGGTGTGAGAACAGCTGCACTCAGGCTCTGAACCCTCCTCTTCCCAGCAAGAGCACAGGATAAAACCTGCTGAGACATCCTTGGTACCCTGCCACGAGCTCCCTTCTTCGGTGCCTTTTCATCTCTTCCCCTTGCATGAATATTAACAGCAGTTATTTCCCCCTGAAGAGCTGCAATGCTAAAATCCAGGCAGGGCGGGCTCGGCTTTGCAGAGAGGAGCTCGCTCAGACCCCGACAGCCGCTGTTCTGCAGCGGAGCCATGGACATGTAGGACACTCGAGCAATCAAACACGCTGGTGACTTCTTGCCATTATTGAATTAGGCTGGATTTAATCAACAGCCGTGGCGAGCGCAGCATTTCCAGCGCTGCGCCCTCAGCGTCGGGTGCTTGGAGGTCACCGGTGGGAGGGAATGCCAGCCTGGAATCCGGGGCTTCCCTGCTGACAGGCTCTCAAAAGGCAGGGGGAAAAGAGTTCATCTGAAGCATCACATGTTCCCTGGAATAAAGTTCCAGCGTAGTGAAAGTTTAGCTGCAGTGTCTGCAGCTCCTTCGTCATGACTCAGGGGAAAACCTCCTTTTTATTGGTGTGAGTGAGTGCTTTACGGGGCAGGTCGGCAGCTGAGGGAACATCCAGGTACTACACTAACCTTTCGAGGTGCTGTGAAAGCACTTTTGGCCCGTTGTCTCCTGGATGTCTCTTTGCTTCTTTTTTATTTTTTTTTTTTTTGCTTTAGCTATCTGCAGATTCCTCCGACGAAATTACTCGGGGAGTAAATCACTGCCCCGTGAAAAGCACCTAATCAAAGAGATAAGTCTTGCGTTTCACCCTTGTCTCTCTCACTCCCACACATGACTTTGCATGTGAATCTTTAAGACCTGTATGCCCTATATTTTTTTCACTCTAATGCTGCAATTAATCACATTACATAACCAGCCTACTGCTGTTTCTAATTAAATTTTTCGGGGAGGGTGGGGAGGGAAGAAAGAACCCTGCATTTAAATACCGTGAAGGGTCTGTCTTGAAATGACAATGCCAGGAAGCGGCGAGGGAAGGCTCCCTCCATCCTCCTCCTCTCACCCCCGTGCGCCGGGAGCTGCGGCGCAGGCCCGGCTTATGCAACATCCCACGCCGGCGTCTGACTCACGCGCACTTACCTCACCCAGGACAGGCTAAAAATAGGGATTCATTCTTAACTCTGCACAGCCGGGCTCTGCCTCGCTCCCCAGAAGACCCTTGAAGGGATTAAAATAGAGCGCGTTGTGCGCTGCGTTTCCTGCCGGGGATGCGCGCCCCGCTGCCGTGCGCCGGGCTCGTCCCGGCTCGGGGAGCACGGCAAACACCTTCCTCCGGTACCGGGGCTCCCCACACTGCTCCGGACACGGAGCCAACGACGAGGGACTGCCCAGCGCCGGCCAGACATCGGCAAGCAGCGCTGTAGTAACTGCGTGCCAGCGCTTGCCGCAGCTTTGGGGAAGATCGCCGGGCTGGAGGATGTGAAATCAGCCCTGGGCTGGCTGCGACGAGGCTGCTGGTCCAGGAGTGGGGATGCACCGGGGATCCAGAGCTGCAGAACTCTCTCTGCAGCTGCAGCTGAGACCGGAGCTCTGCCCCATGTGCCCCATGTCCCCCTCTCGCTCCGGGGTGCAACCAGCCCTGTCCCCCACACGCTCCCATCGCTTTTTTGGGAATGGTCCAGCACAGCACAGGGCTGACACAGCTCATCGCCCCCAGGACGGGCAGTGACGGCACGTCCTTGGCACAGGGATGTTCCCACCTTTTTGAGAGGCTCACGGCATGTCCAGAGCCCCCACGCCTGCTGGGGGATGTCTCAAGAGCTCTCAGTTTAAAACAAAGCAGTTTTCGACCTGTCCTGGCGGCTGCAGAAGGATCTAAAGCTCAGATGAGCTTCTCAATACTCAGAGCAAGTAAACTCCCAGATGAATTAGAAAATTTTAAAAATATTCAGGCAATTGATTCATCACTCCAATACATTTTCTGACTGTCCTGGAGCCTCAGGTTGGTGTAATTGGCACCAGGCTGCTTCCCTTCCCCTCTGCTTTCTCAGCACATGAATCTTTGGCTGAGAGCCATTTAGAGGGGCTGGAGATGTTTTTCTCTAAAAATTCTACCTTAAATTGTTTAAGAGTGAAAAGGTGATGTGAAAACCCATACTCATTTTGCTTCCATTGGCTTTTTTGAAAACATCTGTTTCTAGGTTGCCTTATTTTCCCTGGAGTTTCAGTCTCAGCCCATCTTTAACCTGGCAGTCGGGATGAACAGTGAACCAGAGGCTCTTGTGGCAGAGCTAACCCAGCTGGACACATTCTTCATAGCTTTACCACAACAATAGAATTTCTTAAACACAAATCTTGGGCTTGAGGAGATCCACGACCATTCCCTGATTCCGGAGCTAACTTTAAAGTGTATTTGTAAGGAATTTTAATCAGATTATAAGGAACATATCTAATTCCTAAAGGCCATGTAAACACTTGTCTTCTTTAGCTTTCTGCTCCTCCCCGCGGGCACGGGCAGTAGAAGGGCAAGGTAGCTGTGTCCCGGTTATTTTGCCTCGAGCATCCGATCCCTCTGAGCCCTAAGCTCAGCTCAGCCCTCCCCCTGTGGCAGTCAGCATCATTCCCTTCATTTTTTACGTCACAGGAGCAGCAGAGCTGCCCTTGGTGGCCTGAAGAGATGCACAGGAGGATGTGGCTTTGGTCAGCCAGGCCAAAGGTCAGGGGCACAGCAGTGCCTCACACATTCTGTCACCTCGGTGCCATGTGAACCTGAGCTCCTGTTCACGGGGCCAGGGTTCAGTGGGATCTGGGGAACGGAGGTGGCAGGAGGCTTTGATGCCATGCGGATCTCTGAGGTGTTTTCCTGATTGCTGCTAAATTGAAATCTCCTGTTTGATGTGATTGAGAAAGAATGCAAATAGCCTTGCAGGAAAGCCCAGGGAAGAGGAAGGATAACTGTGAGAAAGAGAAGACGATAAGGGAAGGGAGGAAGGAATAAGACACAGAGAGAGAGAGAGAACTATTTAAGGAAGCAGGCACTTGGAGCAGATAAAACAAAAAAAGAATGGGACCAGAGTAAGGGACAGCAACAAGAAGCAAAAGGTTTAAACAAGCAGAGAGCAAAGTTTATAGACCAGAGCACAGAGTGAAGGAGGAGAATTAAAAGCAGGGAGCTGATTTATTTACAGATAAAGAAAAACAGCCTTGTGCAACCTGGGTTTTCATGGCAAGGCATGGGACATGCCCTACATCAGTGGAGCAGCCAGGAAAGGGTGTAGCTGAGGGATGCTGCTTTGGAGTGCTGGAGCCTAATTACTGCCTCCTGTTATTTGGGACAAGTGTTTTAAATTTGCATTCTGCCCTGAGAGGCATCACTCCCTCTAATAATTTCAAGTCTTGGTTTGGAGCTGGGAGAAGGAGATTTCGGAATAGCATCAAAGTAAGTCGTGGGCCTTGGAGGTGGGAGCAGACCTGGTATGAGTGTGGCAGGAGCCAGGTGCTTGGGTTTGGCATTTCTTCAGTGCTGGCTGCTGGCCAGAGGAGAAACCTCTTGTGCCTGCCTGGCCTCCACCTGAATCCAGAGCAGGGAAGGTTGGTGGAGACCTTGTTTCATGTGAATTTTCATGGTTGTGGGCCAGGTTCTGTCATTTTCTGTGTTGAGTGTGCTGCTCTGTGTTGTGTAAAGCAAAGCTAACCCAAACAGAGAGTCCCAGAACAAAAGTTTTTGTTTATATAAAACTAAGAGAAGTATCCTCAATGCTTCCTGCAGTGTCCAGACAATTTGCTGGGACATAAAGGATGGAAAGTGGAGGAGCAGGGCTGTCAGTGCCTGTGAGTTGGATGTGACAAAGTATGGACTGGTTACAAAGGCTGGAGATGTGGGACTAGAATCCTTGATGGTTTAGAGTAAGTGTTGGGAAGAAATTCTTTATTCAGAGACTGGTGAGGCCCTGACACCTTGCTTAGAGAAGCTGTGGCTGCCCCATCCCTGGAAGTGTCCAAGGGAAGCTTGGATGGGGCTTGGAGCAACCTGGGTAGTGGAAGGTGTCCCTGCCCATGGCAAGAGTAAATTCTTCTGTGATTCCACAATTCTGTGGCACAGTTTTCTTAGCAGTGAGGCAGGAATTGAGGAGGCAAAGGCTGTTCCTGTGGGCTGAGGCCCATGGCATGCCAGCCCATGGAGAACCCAGGGCTGGGAACCATTGGCTGCTAGTGGCCCAAGGCCAGGTGCTGGTTGCCCAGCCCTGCTGAAATGGGTGATTTCTCTCAGAGAAGAGCAGTGATATTCTCCTGTTTTCCTTGTCAATGCAGCTTGGCCTGACAGTGCACTAATTTGGAATCCAGAGATTTCCCAGGTGCTTGCAGCAGGTCTTGCTGAGATCCCTGTGTATCCCAAGCACAGATCCCACTCTGAGTTTCCTAACTGGGCCATTAAACAAACAGACACAGCATAAATCCAGTGTGGGCAGTGAACTCCTCAAGCTGGAGAGCCCAGAGACATTGCATTGCTGCGGGGTTCTTCTCAGGGCAAGGGAGGGAGTTTGAAGTTAATGCAGGAGAGGAGGAAAAAGCTGATGCAAGGCTGGAAAGGAGGAGGGAGACAAAAGCAGGGAAATATCATGCATTTCTTTATTATGCATTGGATGCCATAATGCAACTCAGCTGTATTCCATCAGGCACAACCCAGAGGGACGTGGCTGGGTGGGAGCAGGCACGGAGCACCCTCAGGGTGTGGAATCCCCAGCACTGCTTTGGGCAGTGGGGCAGCCTCCTGCCAGGGAATGTGGGCAGCAGTGGGGCACAGAGCTCCCCTGGCAGGAGGACACCAGGGCACAATGCCAGGGATCCCTTCAACAAACAAGCACAGAACCAGAGCTTTTCAGCCTTTCTGTGCTGCAGGGCCTCTGTCACCAGTGCTGGTGCTGCTCCTGTGGGTGAGGTGATTCCCTGCATGGGCAAACCAGACAGGAAGGGCAGAGCAGCTGTCAAAGCCTTTGTGTGCCCGTGGGCTGGTGTTTGGCCCTGTCCTGTCCCACTCTAAGGGCTGTGCTGGAGGCTTTGGGACTGTCAGCTGATGGCTTTGTTGCCTGTGCTCTGGTTGAGCAATGTGCTTGGGGCTGGCTAAGGGAGTTTGTGGCATTACTGTGAATAGAGGTCTTGTTATAAGCACCAGGAGGGAAAAATAGACTGCAACTCCCCAGAAAAATAGTGGCTAGTTCCCCAAAACTCTGTTCATGACCTGAAGGGAAGGAGGATATGTTGGGAATACCTTATAGGCATAAAATCCACCTCTGGCTCCAGCGTGGTGCTGCTCACCCTGCTGCTGTCACACACAGAGCTCCACAGGTCATTCTGCCATCAGCAGAACAGAGCAAGCCACCCCGGAGCAGCTTTTGCTCAAACCACATATTCCCAAGGAGTGTTCATTCATTTCTGAGAAGGGCATTCAGGGAGGGTTTGCTGCTATTTCTTTGCAGAGCAGCCCCTGTTTCCCCTTTTGCAGTACCCAGTCACTGCTCAGCCCGTGAAGGTGTTTGTCCTCACAGGAGCTGAGGTCTGACCATGCTGGCCATGATGTGCAGCTGTGTCACCTGGCCCATCCCAGGATGGGCTGCCCAAAATCCCAAAGCCTGATGGATTGGCCTTTTCACTTGAGGATTCCTGTCCTGACTTATGGGCACAAGTCAAGCCATTTGGAAGTGCAGGAAGGTGCTGCTGATTGGTTCTGATTTATCTGGGACTGGCACTTAGTCTGAGAATATTGCTGGATGGAATTTGGAGAAGAACCCACAAATGTTGCTGCTAGCAATGGAATATTATGGATATATGGCTAGTGGGGGAAAACTCTCCATTGAGAGTTGAGATGAGGCAACTACAATTATCAGTCTTGGGAAATTTGAGCCACCCCATCCTTCTGTGATAATTGTAATATTTATGAACTTTTTAGGGGAAGTTATTTTGGGGTGAGAAGCTGGAAAAGTCCTTGGCTCAATGTAAACACTGCTCAGCAACAACTAAACCATCAGAGCATTATCAGCATTACTCTTATCCTAAATCCAAAGCACAGCCCTTTATCAGCTATTGGGAAAAAAAGTTAACTCCACCCCAGCCAAAACCAGGACATATGATGCTGAAAGCTTCTTCAGGCAACATACCTTGCTCATTTAAGATCACATGCAAATGTAGAAACCTGAATTGGAACCTCAGAAAACCCTCAGAGAAGTATTTCTCTGTCTTATCCTCAAGAGGGTGAATTGGAAGCTCTGGCTGAGGGAGGGAGGGGTGTGTAGAGATTGTAAATTAACTTATGCACTCTTCTGATAAGCGCAAAATTCAGTCCACATTTCCAAGATTTCATGTGTTGAAGAGCCTGTTCTCCCACTTCCCTGACTTTTGTCCCTTGAATGAGGAGGTTTGTTCTGCATCAATTTGCACGGATGAGGCTCAGAGTGTTTTACTCCCAGTAGCAAACAGGGGGTCCACGGGCATTTCTCTCCTGGCCCTGCCATGGGACTGTGGCTGGGTGGATTTGGCAGTGCAGGTGCTGGAGCCTTGAGCATTCCTGCCTGGTCTCACCTGCTCCCCTGGGGCTCCCCAGGCACCAGCACTGTCTGGCACTGCTTGCTTGCTCAGCCGTTGTGATTCAGCTGTTGATGCTGTAGTTAAACCATCATTTAATATCTTCCTTCAGAACTCTGATTAAAGAGGAATCTATCTGATGTGCTGCACCGGCAGAGGAGGCAGCTGGGTGGTCCCAGCCCGGTGTCTCAGGTGGCAGCAGCTGGCCTGGGGCAGCCACCACGGCTCCAGCTGTGGCAGCAGGGCTGGCGTGACTCTCGGAAGTCATCTGGGGAGGGTGCAGACATGAATCAGTCTGGATTTCTCTGATGGTGTCCTAGCCAGAGTCTTCAGGCAAATATGTACTTTTGCATCATAACAGCTGCTGCCCTTTCTGCCAGTTTCTAACACTTGCGGTCGCCGGCTTGGCTCTGGCTCGTCCTTCCACCCAGTGTAAACAAATCCCACCCATGTTATGTTTGGGAGATGAAAGCAGAGATCAGTGTGTGAAGCGAGGAGCAGCGATGGGAAGTGTGGGATGTGTGCTGCTCACTCATGTGGTCAAGCGTGGTTATCAGGGAGCACATGAGCTCCTCACTGCACCAGCCCTGCTCCCAAACCAAGGGTTAAAGGTTGGGCTCCGTGACCATGGAGGTCTTTTCCGACCTAAATTGATTCTGTGAAATCCAAACTCGAGGTCTTTATTGTTAATGTAAAGTCATCCCTGTTTAAAGGAAGGAATTGAGACATCTTCATGGTTTAAACATCAGAGCTATGGTTTGCCTTAAATTTCCTGGGAAAAGGCATCTGTTGTCTCCGTACTTCAGGGCCTTGGAGAAACTGTTCTTAGATGTCTTCTGATGTCTTGTGTTTGTGACTTGAGGGAGCACTAAGCAATTACATCTGTGAGTAATAACTGCTCCAGAGTGTCTGCAGAGAAAAGTATATGGCAGTGACAGATGAGATATGAGAGGGGATTGGGAAAGGGTCAGGATGGTGACAGAGCAGATGAGACAAGGATGCTGTTGCTCTGATCCAGAAACCAGGACAGGAGCTGTTGGGAGCAGGAACTTCCCAGGATCACCACAGCTTCTCCCTGCCCTAAGAGGAGTAGGATATTGGAGAATAATGGAGCTCCTTCTCCTTCCCACATGTGTATGAGTTGATCCTGTTTTAATGATGCTCAGTATTTGCACATCATTTTTCTCTCCAGTAATGTTTTGTTTTGGTTTTTTTGCTGTATGAAGCCTTTAAGTGGATTAAGAGAAAAAAAGTGACGATCTCCTATATTTTGATTGTGCTGCACAGTGATTTCTGCATCTGCACTGGGGGTTTCACTGATGTTTGTAGCCTGGTGGAGCCAGCCCGGAGGTGCCGGCTGGCTCCAGCCGTGTTGGCAGCTCCCTGCCAGGACATGAAAGAAAATGTTTGAGGAATGACAGTCAAAGCTTTCCTGTGCTGGTCCCTGTCCCTTTATCCAAAGGGAATTCCCTGCATTTGGAAAGATTGTTCAGGCTCAGGAATTGCAGCCAAGATCCTGAGACAGGCAGCAGAGGTCCCGGTAGCTGTGATGGTAATGAAGGAGCAATAGGGACATTCTTTCCCTGGCAGCAATCCCGAATGCACTGCCAGATCAATTCCCGGAGAAAAAAAAACGCTTTATACCTCAAACAAATGGCCTTGGGAGGCAGTTAATGCTGGAAAGTTGGCCAAGGCAAAGCTTGCTGATGGGAGGTTGGTGTTGCCAGTGTCTGGTCCCAACCTCAGGAGCAGTGGGAATCAAAATTGGGGAGCAAGGGAAAGATGGGAAAGGAAATGTGAGAAAATTAATGGCAGTTCTGTGTAGTGTTTTACATAGTCAAAGGGGTAATTTTGAGCCTTTTTGCATTTTACTTTGGGTTTTTATGTCCCTCGACTCTCCTGTGAGATGCACACCCACTGTGTTTCTGCAGCCCATAGTCAGAAGGAAGTTCCACTGAAACCATGGCTTGTGCAATCCCTTTGCCATGGCTCTGACCCATTCTGATTCCAAAGAATTATAGAATGGTTTGGGTTGGAAATGAATCATAGAATGGTTTCATTTTGAAACTTATCCCACTCTCTGACCCTGGACACCTCCTGGGATGGGGCAGCCACAGCTTCTCTAAGCAGCATGTGCCAAAGCCTCACTTCCCTCACAGCCAAGCTTTTTCCCCATAGCCAGTGAAGCCCTGCTCTCAGTCATCTTAAGGCCATTCCCCCTTGTCCTGTCACTTCAGGCCATGGTCCAATGTCCCTTTTAGGCCCTTTCACCAAGGCTGATGGGAGCCTCCAGAGACACATCCCAAATTCAGCAGAGGTTTTCCAATGATTTGAAAAATTTTTCCCAGAAAGTGTTCACTGGTAGAGAAACAGTGCCTGGCCACCATTAGCAGCATTTCAGAGTCAGCTACAGCCATTACCTCACCCTGAATATGTGCACAAAACACTTAGAGAGAGACTGGCAAAAGCAAAGAAAAAGCTTTTTAAAATTATCTGGACTTTTGGTTGGTTGTGGCCCCTCTCCTGGTTCAAGAAGAGCAGCAGCAGCAGCCGGCCACGGTGCTGTTAAATGTCAGCATGACTCAACCTGTGTTGGGATCTGCTGGGTCAGGAGGGGACGGGGTCATGCCCAGTGCACGAGGCTGCTGGAGGTGATGTCCTGGCCAGGAGACAATCCCCTGACCACCCTCCTGCCCGCCCTGCTCGCTGCCCACCTGGCAGCTGCACCACCCTTGAGGCTTTTGGAGGGACACTGGGGTTACCTGGGCACCCCAGAGTTGTGCTCACCCTCCCCAAAGCCACCTTTTGTACCCAGATGTTTGTGTCGGCTTGGTGAGGCTTCCAGCTCTTGTTCCCTCTTGCTCTGTCTCTTTAATTTAATGCCTTTTTAATTGAATTTTATTTAAACTTAAATCCTGTAACAGTTGCCCACTAAAATTCTTTGCTGTCCTCTGGATATCCAAGGGTCGGTGGGACCAGGCTTTGCTGGAGTGAGGGTGAGGAGGAGCTTTGAAAGCAGAGCTATTGATTAAATAATTAAATGGATACAAATGAGCTTTTCTTGGGATTTTGTTTAGCTGGTTCTTGGGTGTTAAAAAAAAAGTAGATGGCCTGAGAAGACCAGTATTCTGCCACATCTCATTCCTATTTGCAAAGGGTCTTTGGAGTTTCTCACTGCAGGAGATTGCATTGCCATCAATAATTTATTTCTCTTTAGCAAAGAGACCTTTCCTATAGTGATGCCTGTGTCAGAAGCCTGTCCTGCAGCACACCCAGCTCCCTTCTGGTTCCAGGCTGGGATTTCTGTGATTCCCACTGCAAACAGTAGTGGGGAGGAAGTTGTGGGTCTGGTGGCTTTTCTCCCAGTGCAAGTGAACACCCTGCTGAGCCCTGCACTGCTCTTCATGGCAGCCTCATCCCCCTGAGCTCTGGGCTCTGTGGGACTCTGGTTTTCTGTGCAATGATGCAATGATCAGTGATAGAAGGATGGATTTGTGCAGCTTTTAGCAGCTTTTGGGGAAGATTAGTATTTCCTGAGGAGGTCTCTGGGTGCCGGGGCAGTGCTGGAGGCACCGCCTCGCATTCTTGGAGATGCTTCAGGAGCCGCTGGGCACCGGAGGGTGCATGGAAAAGGTGGATCACAGCCCTGGCACGCCCCAGCCTGAGCTGGAGCTGTGCTGGCACTTCCCACAGCCCGGATCTGTCCAGTCCCTCCAGGGCTGGCTCTCATTTTGGGTTCACCTGTTAAAAAGTGAGACTCAGACACCTCGTGAAATAGGATTGGTTTTGTCTGAACACGCAGCATTCCCTCTAAATCTTCTTTGGAATCCTGTTTTACCATTAAAAACAGCTAAAATGAGAAAAAAATTGCTGAGAGATTTCAATATTAAACCAGGGCAATTTTTACTGTCTTTTCCCCATTTTTAATTTTGTTTAGAACTGATGGGAACTGTTTGGAAAAAAGAGCTGGAAAAGTTAATCCTTGAATAGCCAACATCCCTGAAGGGAGAAAGGGGGGAGAGAAAAAGGGAGAATGGTCCTTTCAAAGAATCATTGACCTAAATTGCACTTTAATGCACATACCACGCTGTCCACACCACCTACGTGTCTCCAGGAATCCTGCTCAATAACAAGCACTCAATGTTTAGTCATTTCCTGCAGCACGTTTGCAGGAGCCGGTGGCTCCGTGCGATCGCATGTGTCAGTGCTCGGCAGCTCCAACAGTTGCTTTCCATATCAGCAGCTGCTGGCTCCCATCTCCTGTTGGGAAAGGTGCCACGGCCAGCCCAGGTTAATGTTTCAGTGCCTTCCAGCAGGAGTTCCAGCAAAGGCTGTGGTGACGTGGTGACACCTCACCCCAACCCTGGGGTTTTCAGCTCGCTCTGGGAAATCCTGGCTTCAGAACCGAGCGGGCTGCACGGCAGGAGATGGGTTTGTCCTTTCCTTGGAAAGGCTTTTAAGGAGGTTTTATCCTCGTGTTTATGAATCTGGTGAGTTTATGGGCTGGGTGGCAGCGAGTCACGCAGGGGAAAGCAGGGGCTGCTCCGAGCCGTGCAGCTCTGGCTCGTTCTGCCCCAGCTGCCTGCCAGGGGTGCCAGGGTCCCCTGCCCGCTGCCAGTCCTGCCTTCCCACCCAGGGCTTGGTGCTCCTCACATCAGCCCCAGCTCACTCCCTGCTGCATGGGAGGCCAGAGCATCAGGGATTTATACAGCCAGGCGGTGCTAGGACAAGAGGGAATGGATTTAAACTAAAAGAGGGGAGATTAAATTAGACATTAGGAAGAAACTCTTCCTTGTGAGGGTGGGGAGACCCTGGCACAGGTTTCTCAAAGAAGCTGTGGCTGCCTCATCCCTGGCAGTGTTCGAGGCCAGGGCTTGGAGTAGTCTGGGATAGTGGAAGGTGTCCCAGCCCATGGCACAGAGATGAAAAATGAAATGAGCTTTAAGGTCCCTTCCAGCCCAAACCATTCTGTGATTCTATTAATTTTATAGCCATTATCCCAGCCTTTGCTCAGCCGTGCAGGGAAGATGATCTTGCCCAGAGAGGTTTGCAGTTTGTGCATTGCCCTTTCAGACAGGCATCGGAGCTGCGTTCTGCCCAAGGAATCGAGGGCTGCATCCTCTCACTTTTTTAAGTGTCTGCCTTCAAAATGGTGGCTGCTTCTCACTTGAAGTTCATGGGAACAGATGGCTGGATCTCAGAGACAGGAGTTACAAGCTATAGGGTGTTTTTCACCACATGTCTTGCTAGTTTCCCTCCTAAAAAAAAAGATCTGTGTGAGAACCCTCCCAACATGCCAGGCCAAATCTGACCGTCTGTTAAGTTCACTTTATATAATCTCTGTTTAGAGCTGAGAGCCCTTTAAAAACCCAGGCAGGGCTCCTTACTGGGAGCTCCCAGAGCCCAGGGCAGGCAGCAGCTGCACAACCACCCCTACCCAGAGCCCAGCAGCATCTCTGCACTGATATTTGATTTTAACTCTGGAGGAGGGGGGAGCTGCCCAAACCCCCTTCGCAGGGCTGTGTGGGGGCTCTGTGTGGGTGCTGGGGGCACAGCCAGGGCTGCTTGGCAGCGTGTGCATCCCACAGGCACATCCAGCAGGAGAACACGCCGGGATCTCACAGCTCCAGGAGCAGCATATGCTCCGGGAGACCTCGCTACGTTGCATAAGCCTCCCATCCCAGGAGCTGGCTGAGCACAGCACATGAGTCAACAGCACAGCGAGACTTGTGCCGTGGGAGTCACACCTACTCTTGGCTGCAGAATTATCCAGAGAAGCAGAAGGTTAATAGGAACAAAATAAAGCCTAAGGAAGCCTTAAAGGTTAGTTACAGGATTTGATTCTGTTGGAAGGAGAGGGGAAAATGGGTCAAGCCAAGCAGGGGAAAGCAGGGTAATGCAAAGCCATGGTGTCTGTCTCCTCAGGAGACAGTCCAGTTTGGATCAGTAAAAATGTGATCAATAAAACATTTGTACTTTCAAATTACCTGCTTCTGGAGAGGGCCATTGTTAATTACAGAAAGAAAAAATCACTTCACTAATGAGAAAGAACGTGGAGTAAAGCTCCAGGATGCTCAAGGAATATTAACAGTGCATGAAAGCAGTTCTGTAAGACAGGGAATGACTCCTCAAAGTGTGTAAATACAGGCGCAGCAAGAACCTGACCTGGAGCATCAGCACCACCAGCACAGTCCTTGGCTTTGCTTCTGCTCTGTAGATCATTGCTTCATCTATAGATCATCATTTTATCTTGGGACAGTTTAGGAATCGGAACCAAAGCAGGAGCAGGTCTGTCTGTGGCCTCTGAAAACCCTGAGCATCTGTGGTCCGTGCAGAGCAGAGCAGAGCTGCAGTGCAGTGCCAGCAATGGCATCCTCGCAGGAGGGACAGTGGGGCTGGGCTCCCCACTTCTCACCAGCTTAGCCCCAGTTTGGGGCTAAACTCAGTACCCCAGGACCTGGGGCTTACTGGTCTGCTGCAGTTTGCAGGTTGAGTCCCCACTCAGATCTGATCCAAATTTCCAAATGGGATCGTGGGGCAGGGTGGGAAATGAGGATATCCTGAAAAGATGAATTCACAGGATTTCAGTTTATAAATATGCTCCATTGAGTGATATTTATCTTGATATTGAATCCTTTCTGTAGGTCATGTAAATTAGTTTGGTTTATTGCATTTGTATTGTCAAGAATGCAGTGGGGCCTCCCTGGCCTCAGGAGAAGAAAAGAAGGAATACAGAAAGTTGTGTTTAATTTCCAGGACGTTATCTCGGTTTTTTCCCTCTAAATCAAGATTCCCATGGCCAAAGCTGGTATTGCTCGTGATGCAGACTTGCCTGAGGTTCACCTCAGTCCCAAATCCATGCTGTAAAAATCGGGGATTACCAAGGTGGGAGTGGAAACCCTTGGAGGCTCCGAGCTGCCTGGGAATCGTGTCCTTGCTGTGCTGGGTCCTGGCTGCTGGCCACGGCTCAGGATCCGTGGGGGAGGTGTTGGGCAACACAAGGGATGTTTCATCCCTCACTCCCGGTGCTCTTGCACAGGGAAAGATCATCTTGTGATCAGGGCACAAGACCAGGAGTCAGGAGATGTGGGTTACTGCAGGGTTCGATTTGCCAACGGGACTGAGGAGTCCTGACACCTCCAGAGGCACAGGCACTCCGGGAAGGTGCAGGTTGCCTTCTGCCATGGCAGGTTTGGGGTTTTTTGTGGTGGTTTTTTTGGAGAGTAACAGCTCAACAGATTTAGCAAAATAATTTAAGTGATGAACTCTACTGTGATGGAGCCAAAGAACTCTTAGTGGCCTTGGGCTGAAGTTTGGGGAGAAGGCCCTTAGGATGGGTGGATGAAGGGTAAGGAGGGAGATGGATTAGGTGTGAATAGTCAGTCTCCACAGGCATCCCAAGCGAGAGGGCATTGCAGGGTGCTCATCTCACCATCAAACCCTGCACGGAGCTCATGACAGTCACTTCTGTCTCCTGAAGGTGCCAGAATCTCCTTTCCATGCAGGAATGTGGAATGCCCAGGGAGCCATCCCTGTGCAGTGTGTGTGTGTGAGGTGCTGGGTCCTGCACACAGGGAGAGCACAGGGGTGGCCTCAGCTCCTGCCCAGGCCTCTTTGGGATGGAGGTGTCACCTGTCCCTGACTGCAGCCGTGGTGGGAAGGGGATAACACCTCTGGCCAAGCTCCTCCTCTGACATGCAGGGTCCCTCCACAGCCCCTGGGCAGTCACAGGACTCCCAGGTGTGGTCATCACCTGTCCTCCCACTCACACCCAGGTGAGGGGACCCAGCTCAGGTATTTGTGTACAGAGCCCAAAGGGGTCCCCAGGAGATCTGAGCACAGCCTGTGCTGCATCCCTGGCAACGAGCACAGGCTCTGAGCTCCATCCCTGCCATTCCCTCAGCATCTGCCATGGGTCCTGGCACAGGAGACTGCTCAGTTTTCCCGAAATCTGGCTGATCTGTCTCCCGGGAAATGGGAGTCAGCTTGCTTGAGCTCCTGCTTGCATCAGTCCCAGAGTGGCAGGTGGGAAGTCAAAGTCCCTCTTTAGCTGTAGACACACAGAGGAGCTTTCATCCCCAAAATGTGCAAGGCTTGAAATGTTCATGGGGGAAAAAAGGAATGTTTCCTTATAGGGGAAAAAAAAGGATAAAATTCAGTAAATCAGTTTGGCTCCTCCATGACTTCTTTCAGGTACAGACTTGAGGAGCTGGAAAGAGGCAGAAAGGAGGGAGAAATCCCAGCTGAGAAGGGTCTGTGTGATGTGTCCAGGTGGTGGGAACCTGAGTAGAGGTCCCTGCTTGGCTGTGGGGTCCCTTCCTGCACTACTCAGCTCCAAACCACCAGTCTTGTGATTCCTTCTTTTTTTTCTTCTTCTTCTTTTTTTTTTTTTTTTTAATTCTTATTATTTCAGTCGCATGATTTTGTTTTCATCATTCCTAATTCTTTGCCTTGGGGAAGGGAGGCAGGGAACAGCACAGATTTGTACTGCTGTGGTTTTCTGGGTGTCGTGGGCCATAATGTGACATTGAAGTGATGAGGCATTGCCAGCCAGGCTGCAGAAATCAAATTTTTTGATGGAAGGGGGGTAGTGCAGTTCTAACAAAGCTGTGGGTTTACTTCTATTCATTTCAGTATTTCACTTCTTTCCTTACTTTACCTAAGCAGTGAAAATCCATCAGCCATGACCCCACAGCAGAGCCCTGGTGTGGTGTCACTTCAGGACAGATACCCAAACACCTTGGTGAGCACAGGAATGCACTTGGCCAAGGTAAAGATTAAATCCTGCTCCAGAACTGAAGGGGTTATATTATTTCTAGGTAATTTCAATGGCACTCAGAGATAGTTTCAAACTTACACAGGGCTTTCCATCCTAAAGAGTCCCAGAGCAGAGAATTCCATACAGAAACTGCAGGGAGATAAAAGCTGGCAATTGAGTGCTAGTGCCTGGTAAGAAAAGTAAAGAACGACCTTGTGTTTTGGATGCAGAGGGAGGGGGGCATCCAGCCAGCCAGATCTGTGTGATGTCTGTACACACACCCTCGTGAGAGGCACGAGAACGAGCACTGGTTCCCAACCCCCAGCTGGAAACCAGCCCAGCAGTGCCCTTGTGCCCACCTGACCCAGGGCTTCCCCATCCCACTTGCCCCAGGGCCAGCAGGGCTGGTGAGACCCCGTGACCAGGCTGACCTGGACCCTCCTGCCCTGAGTCACTGCTGTCCTGCTCAGCTGCCCTCGGGGCATGGCCATGTCAGCCTCCAGGGGCTTTCCATGCCTTGCAATTGGAGAGAAGCAAGAGGACAGTGGCGGGTCATCAATGTCCCATGGGGTGTGAGGTGTGTGTCACCTCCTGCCAGCTCTGGTGGCATTCTCGTGGCTCCATGGCAGCTCTCAGTGTCACACAGAAAAGGCTGTGTGTGATTAAAGGTGCCCCTGAGCCAGCTGGGAGAAGTTCCCCAGAGGGCTGTTTGTCCTGGGAGGGTGGCATGGAGGTCAGGCCTTCCTTTGGCCACTGCATCCTGTCCTTGGCTGGGAGCTGGAGGAGATTGCTGCTGTGGGAGTGCCAGGTCCGTGTGTGTCCCTGCTCTCCTCACCAAGGATGGAGGCTCTGGTGTTCCAGCTGTGAGCCTGCTGTGCTCTGGCAGGGTGGCTGTGTGTGCAGGCTGTGGGGTGCATGTGCACCCACCCCTTCACAGAGCTTCACATCCCCGTGCAGGAGCTCAGGGAGCTGCGTGTCCTGCAGCTCTGCACCACCCACCCACGGTCCTGTCCGTCCTGGGGCCACATCTGAGGAGTCTGAGGGACTCCAGAGGGAGCCTGCAGCTCTGGCACCCCCAGCTCATCTGCCAAAACCCTCCCCACCACGTTTCCCAACAAGACACAAAATGGGAAAAGAAGTTCCTGCCAGGGAATTTCCACCCCAAATCAGTAACGTTTGAGTAGTGGGAATAAGCTGCTAAAAGACGTGACTTTTTTTGAAGTTGTTGTTGGTTTTTTAATTTCGTTTTTCTGGAAAGTTGGCTGTGCAGATGTGTGGTGTGGAGGTGGGTGTGGTGACCCCACAAAGTCTTGCTCATAGGGGTTGCTAAAGGATGCCTCAAATGACAGCCATGGCTGGGGAGAGACAGCCCCAGGGCAGGTCGGCTCCCAAATTGTTTTACGGCTAAAGGAGGTTTCGGAGTTTGCTTTGCAAACATAAATAGAATTTATCTGTATTTTAAAATCCCATAAGAATAATAAACCCCGAGATCTCCCACTAAGTTTCTGAGGAAGTTACTTTCTGATGGAAATAGTTTGGTATCCAAAATACACAAGGCTCGGTGGCTCGGGGGAGGTCATGGCAGGCAGCTGCACTGGTCCTGTTACTCAGTGCTCTGGGAGGGGGTTGTTGGAAGTCTGGAGGAGGTTTCACGATGGAAGATTGGGCTAAATAAAGGTCTTCCACCTCCATAATTCCGGCAGCTGCATTTCAGCACAGGATCCAGTCACAGTGTGACACGGCGTCTCGGATGGAGGAGGGAGCCTCAAACCTCGCTCGGTCTGGGGGCAGCCAAAGTGATTAATGGAGCAGCCTCTGCTCAGGTGGGTTGTTCCTGAGGTCCCTGTCCCTGAGGATTATCTGCCGTGAGTCCTGCTCCTGCTGAGCTGGCAGTGATAACGCAGTTTTTATCCTGTCTGTCCCCTGGAAGTGCCTCTTGCTGCACGTTAGCACCGAGGGCTGGAGCCTGGCAAAGCCACAGCACCCGGATGTCCAGCCCAGCCCCGTCATTTCCAGTGCAACTGGGGTTGTCAGGGGCATCCAGCCAGTCATGTCATGGTCTGGGCATCCTGACAGCTCCTGGCTGCTGGCTGGGAACAATACCACTGTTCCCAAGGGATGGCAAACCAAAATCAGAGTATTTTAGTGTTTCCGATGAGTTTGTGAAGAGTAGCCAAAATTGACGGGCTCCAGCCAGATGTTTATAAAGTCATGGAATGGTTTGGGTTGGGAGGAACCTTAAAAACCATCCCATTCCACCCCCTGCCATGGGCAGGGACACCTTCCACTATCCCAGGCTGCTCCCCATCCAAGATGCCCTTGGACACTTCCAGGGACAGGGCAGCTTCTCTGGGCACTCTGTGCCATGGTCTCACCTCCTCACAGGGATCTCCAGTCTGAATCTTTCCTCTTTTAAATTTAAAACCATCCCCCCCTTGTGCTATTGCAACAGGCCCAGCTGGAAGGAGAATGTGGTGGGATGTTTTGTTTCCATGTGCAGCTCCCATGCCTGGCTGCCTGGTTTAGTTGTCAGTGGGGTCAGGAATCAGCCCCCACTGATCCCCTCAGCTCACCTGGGGCTTCCCTGTCCCACAGGGCAGCCCAGAGCAGAGCAGGGGTTAATGAGGGTACCTGGGCTACTCTGGGAAGGGGCTGTGTGTAGGGGGAAGAGGAAAGCCCATCTAGGGTGTAGGAGAGACTTGGAGGTTGTTATTGCCATCAGGAGAGGTCAGGACAGAGGGACAGCAGGCCAGGTCCCACCTTCTGGCTCAGCCTTCACAGGGAGTTGCTTGTGAGGCCAACTTCCTCTGGGAGGAAGAGAAAAAGAGCCATGGAAGCTGTCCAAACCCTCTGCTGAGAAAGAGGGTGAGGCCAGACAGGGCTGCTTTGGGACTTTATTTGGGTGTGCTTGGAATTGCCTGTGCCGGGGAAGCACCGGGAGCCACAGGACGCAGATAACCCATGGGTGCTGCTGCTGAATCACCCTCCCACACCTGCACAGCACACCTTGCTGGCTGCAGGGGCAGCAGCCCTGCTAAACCCGGCTTTTTTGGGATGTAAATAGGAAATGAGCTCTGCAGCTGAGCCTCCTGCACCGCGCCGGGCTCGGCCAGCACAGGCACTTCGTTAATAAGCAAATATATGTGGCTCCATAGGGTTTGAATAACTCCTGGAAGCAAAGTAGTTTTGAGGGTTGAGTCCTTTGCCTGCTCTAAATGGCTGAAAATAATTGGTTTTATTTCACTTCCAAAGCGGTGGAGCCCACACGTTTCCGTGTAACACACCTGACTCTGGCTGTCTCCAAAGGAGTGATCCTGGCTGTGCTGGCTGGCCCTGGGGCTGGACCCCTCTGTTTTTCCAGGTGTTTGCGTGCCTGCACACCTTGCTCTGGCTGGGAAAAGGCTTGGGAAACCTGAAACCTGCAGCCTGTGGCTGTGGGAAAAGGGATTTCCATGAGGAAAAGGGATTGCTGGGGCTCTGGCAGCTCCAGCCTGCCCTGGGCAGAGGCTGGGGGTGACACTGAGGGGCTCCAGCAGCTCTGGAACCCAGCTGGGGCTTGGCCTGTGGCCACTGCCGTGACCAGGGGACCCTTTTCCGTGACACTGTATCATAGAGGGGTGATTCAGCAGCTTTCTAGAAACGCAAGGATCTAAAAGAAGTAAAGAAGGAAGTTTTCCTTCTCTGTTTTCCTTCTCTGTCTCTTTCTGCATTAAGAAAGAAGGCAACTTGGGTTCTCCCTTCAGGGAACAGGGAAATTTGGCACCAAAAAGCCCCTCCATCCCTTCCCACATCTCTGTACCACATGTCTCCACTTCACTTCTCACTTGTTTTGACATCAAGTACTTTCCCCAAAAAATATTAGTCACAACTTTGGCTTCAAGCAGCCAACTCTTAACCTTCCTCAAAGTGGTTTGCAAGGGGTGACGTTGGTGATGTGTGATGGAGATGGGGACGGGTGGGCGGATTCAGGGTTTCTGGAAGGTTCTGCATCGAGGTTGAGGAGCCCTAAAGCTGCTGCCTGCTGCTGTAAGGGAATCCCAAAGGACCTGCCAGCAGATCCAAGGAGCTCTGGTGGGTCCTTGGAATAACACAAGCTGTGAGGCTGGAAAACCAGGACATCTGGTGGGGGTGAGGCTGTCAATGGAGGCTGAATGAGCAAAGGGATGAGCAGGGTGTAAAGCTGACTAATCTGTGTTGAGGGGTGTCAAACTTGAACCAGCTGCCCAAAATCCTGGGTTTGGAGCAATAAGAGCTCTATTGAGCAGTTCAGCACCACCAGGAGGGAAAACTCCAATGGCATGTGGGATCAGATATGGATTCCTGAGAATTCCTGGGAAGGAAGGAGTGAGGGACGCTTGGGCTGGGCAGAGCTGTGGAATCATGTTCCAGGCCTGCAGCAGCTGCACACGAGGAGCCTGCAGAGGCTGTGGGATCCAGGAGAACCCAGCCCTGCCTTCCCTCTGCTTCCTCAAGTAATTATCACACACCTTGCACCCTAATGAGAACCTGCTCCATTTTTCCCATCGCTCTGCTCTTCCCTCATGGCTGCTCCTTCAGAGCTCTTTGCAAACCCCATCTGCTAAAGGGCTTGGATTTTCTTTTAAAAAGGAGAAATCATTGGAAATTAGTAGTTTCTCTGTGCGTTATTATGCTTATAATCCTCTAATTTGGTAATGGGGCTGTAATCACAGCCGTGCAGGAGCAGAGCCAGCCCAGAAAGGTGCCCTGGGGATTCCCAGCACAGCAGCCACAGCGTGCCTGGACAGAGCGTGATTCCATGGCAGGGAAGGCAGGCAGAGAGAGGATGGACCTCCCATCCAGCACTGCCAGTGATGGGAAACCAGAGCCAAACACAGCTCATGGGTGAGGAACCCTGAAACAAGAGGTGGCACCGTGGGCAGTGGGAGTCCCTGTGCCCGACTGAGCTTGACAGCCCCATCCCTCCACAAAAAGTCAAGGAAAAAACAACAAAGTCAAGGGAAAACAACAAATGCCATCCCTTTGCCAGGGATACTTCCTGCTCAGGAATTTTTCAAGGCAGGTGAGTTCCCAGGATGCAGGGCAAGGTGTGGGCTGTGAGTGAGGCCCTTCCAGCCCCAAATCCCAACCTGCTGCTCCTGAGGCTGCTGCCCAGTCCATTCCCACAGCAGAATTTGCCCCCTTCCTACACTGTAGTGAGGGGAATTGGTGCAAATGCAGCTTGCAACGTGTGGTGCTGTGCCACACCTGTATAAAAATCCAACCAGGGGCTTCCAGATTGTTAGACTGGAAAGATGAGGGGAGCTAATTGGGATTTGCAGAGCCTGGCTATCCAGGCAGGAAATCCATCCGTGCTGGGGCTGGTGGCTGCTCAGGGAACTGCTCATTCCCACATTCTGCATCCTGTGAAAGGCCTCCTGTTGTGCCACCCTTCCAGGATGCAAGGTGCTGGCAGCAGGGACCTTGCTAAACCCTGAGTAAAGCCCTGGTAAGCACTGTGAAAAGGAGACTGGGGCGGGTCTGGCTGATGTTTGAAATGGGTTATATTCCAAATAATGCTGAAACTCAGTCCCAGTGCAGGAGAGGTGGACTGGAGAGGTTCCCAGGGGCTGAAACCTCAGCCCTGATGGGCAAACTGGAATCAGGGATGTCTTCACTCAGCACAGCTGGCTCAGAGATCCAGGGAAAACCCTGAGCCTTGGGAACCAAGGGACTAGAAATGCAGAGCAGGGATGAAAATGATGAAAATGAGACAAAGTCACCACTTCCCAAAACCTTCACAGTGAAGGAAACACCTCCCACTGTCTGGAGGATCCATGGGAATATTACAATATTTGTTCCAAAAACATGACTGGGTGGATCCAGACTCACTGACGCAGACACAAGCAGCTAATTGAATTCATACGTAGGAACCCTGGACACCATCTGGCCTCAATAAAACGTGGGTCCGGAGCTGTTTCTTAGCAGATGGTTCCTCATTTTCATAATCTGAAATCAAAAGATCATTTTTCTATCTGGAGATCAAAGGCACTTAATGTCTCCTTGGTCGAGGGTTACAAAGCGAAACCTCTGTCCTCTGTTTTGGCATTTTGTGTGAGGCAGACAGGGGTTTTCCCCTGAAACCTCTGCTCAGGCTCTGGGCAACCACATCTGGGCAGCAGCTGCAGATGTTCACAGCTCTCCAGGGCTGGGCTTTATTTCCACGATAGGGACGTGCAGTTTATAAAATGAGAAGGGACAGCTGGAATAAGCTTGTGTGGCCATTTCCATTTCCTCAGACTGCTGTCTGTGTGACTGTTTGGGGATGGAATGATTCCTTTCCCCTTAGAAGAAGAGCTCAGAGCCCTGTCTGACCTCTCGGAGCGCACTCAGCTCTGCAGCCCCGTGTGTGAGGCCATCAGTGCCCACTCTGATGTGGTGCTTGGGGTGTCCTGTGCAGGGCCAGGAGCTGGCCTCGATGATCCTCGTGACCCCTTCCAGCTTGGGATATCCTATGATTCTCTGATCCCTGTGGGAGACACTCCTGCAAGGAATGAGACCAGCCTGGAGAAAAGGAGGCTCAGGGGGACCTTGTGGTTCTGCATGACTCCCTGACAGGAGGGGACAGCCAGGGGGTCGGCTCTGCTCCCAGGGAACAGGGATAGGAGGAGAGGCCTCAATTCAGGAAGAATTTCCCCATGGAAAGGGTGGCCAGGTATTGGAACTGCCCAGGGAGGTTTGGATCCCCATCCCTGGAGTGTCCAAGGAATTCCTGGACGTGGCACTCAGCTCTGGGCCGGGGACAAGGTTGGGACTGGGCACAGCTGGGACTCGATGATCCTGGAGGTCTTTCCAGCCTCAGTGATTCTGGAATTCCGGGAGTCTGGGCTCCTCCTGGGCTGGTGCGGGTGGGCGAGCACTCGCCTCCCCGGCGACGTCAGCGCCGCTCCGCCGGCAGCAGCGCAGGGGAGGAGAAGGGGGCGAGATGCGTTTCTGTGGAAAGTACTTCCACACCCACCCAAAAGCCTCCGGGATAGACGTGATCTTTGCCACCTAAGAACGAGAGGTGTGTGGTTACTCGGAGCAGGTTGTAACAAATTGAGTCCTGCTCACAAACCTCATTTTCCAGCGGGTACCTGCGGGCTCAGGGCCGTTCTCACCGGCCCAGGTGGAACCCAAAGGCCCCCCCGTCCTGCCAACCCACACTGCCCGAGCGCTCTTTGCATCTCAAGCTCTGATGCACCAGGTGAACATTTGTGCCGGAGCCTTCCCTGCTGTGCCTCCCGCCTCGCTGCAGTATGGAAATGATGCTCCCGGCAGACAGCTGAGTCCCACCTCGGTTCCCATTCACCTGGAGATGAAAGTGCTCTGGCTGCCAGTGTAGGCGGGGCAAAACTATTTAAAAACCTCATTAGAGAAAGTATTTGGGGAAGACAGCAACACCCTCAGTTGTGGTTTGCTCCAGGACTTCTCAGCCAGATCCCTGCTGATACAGAGGGAAGGGCACTATGAGAGACATTCCTGTCAAATACTACTCCTCGTAGGGATGCCTTGGGTGTCCTTTGCCTTCCTCTCTGTCCTGGTGGGCTGTGTTTTACCTAAACCTAAGCGTTCCCCCCCCCCGGGTGGTGTTTTGGGGTCTGGAATCAGGGCTCTGTGTGGCACAGAGGGGTCCAGGAGTGATGTAGGAGGGTCCTGCTGCATGCTGAAGGAACACAGTCAGCAGAACCGTGTGTAATCTTGATTAGGCAGAAATCCACCATGAATCTTTCCTATTCCATTTAATTCCTGTTTGTGCTTATTTCAGCTGAATTTGCAGCAGGAGTAATGCCCAAGCCACATCTGGCTCGTGAGGCACATGGGATCAGAGCGGGAGTTTGGGAGGAGGTGGATCTGGATTCAGAGGTTTGGCTTCTTATTTAGAAAATGACGGGTTGCATTCTCCCACGGCTGCTCCAGACTGCCCCAGAGCTCAATGATATTCCTGGCCAAGGGTTTTTTCAGTCTGCCTGACGAGGAAACAATGTCATGTGTATGGCTTGTCTGGCCTCGTGCACCTGCACTTCCCCTTCTGCCTTCATTTTCTTTGCATCCCATTTATTCCAAGAGGCCAAATATTCATTAAGTCCTGATGAGCTGGAGTGCCAGGAATCCCTTTTCCTCTCCCAGCACAGCCACCCACCCACCTTAAGCAGCCCCAGTTAATCCAGACAACTGCAGCTGTCAGCCAGCCCTGGGACATCCCGGGCTCTCCAAGCAGGTTCCTGATCCCATAGGATCCCACAGGGACCAGGCTGAGCTGAGGAAGGCCACGTGCAGCACATGGGGCTGTTCTCCCTTGGCTCCAGCCAAGGTGGCATCTTGGCAAAGTCCATTGGGTTCCCAGTGTTCCCCTTCACAGAACCACATGGGATCACAGAATCAGCAAGGTTGGAAGAGGTCGTCAAGATCATCCAGTCCCACCATCACCCCTAAACCATGTCCCCCATCCAGACAGGTCTTGAACCCTTTCAGAGGGGGTGACTCCACCACCTCCCAGGCAGCACTGCAGCCCCCAGCTCCCCACTCTGACCTGGCACACTCTCACCTGTGCCCTGAGGAACAGCCCCTGCTCACCCCTGTGCTGATGGCATTTGCAGCTTGTACCAACTCCCCCCGACCTGGCTCTTGGGTGCCCCACAGCCCATGAGCAGGGAGGTCACACAGACCTTGTCCCAAAGCCTCGAGTTGACAGGTCAAGGTTTAACTCACTCATGTCCTGACATGAACTGCAGGAGGAACACACTCCTGGGCTCTTCTTCTGCCTGTCCCAGCTTTATTTTATTATTATTTTTAGGGGTGGGTGTGTAATCTTTTTGACTCAATTAGCAAGTTCAGAATATTCTCTGTGTTAATATTTGACTCAGACATGATGCAGTTCGGCCCTGCAGCTGTTGTTACCTGCATCCCCCGAAAGAACAACATCTCCCCAGACTGGGAGCCTCGGTGGTGTTGATTCCTGCTGGGGTACGTGGGTGCCAGTGGAAAATAAATAACGTAGTATTTTCCAAGTGGCAGATCTGAAGGCACCCTGCTTCCCTTGCTTTGCATACTCACAGAGCATCATCCTCTCTGCTTCCCAGATATGAAAGCCAAGGCAGAGACATCTGATGGGGCTCCAGCGCTGACTCACTGTTTGATGTGAGGCAGGAGGAGGGATGTGATCAGATCCCATTGTGCAGAGCATCCACCAGACAACGCCAGCAGCGGGAGGAGAGGTGATTCCTCATCCTCCCTGCCCCTCCAAACCCTGCTGTCACTCCTCGCTGTCCCCTGCAGCAGCCAGGATGTCACCTCTGAGATGACTCTTGGGTTGTAGACTTCCATCCCTGGAAGTGTGCAAGGCCAGGTTGGACAGGGCTTGGAGCAGGTCTGGTGGGAGGTGTGTGTGCCCATGGCAGGGGTGGAACTGGATAACTTTAAGGTCCCTTCCGAGCCAAGCCAGCCCATTCCCGGAGTCCCTGATTCCGTGATTAGGCTGGTGCAGACAGAGCTGAGGCCTGTGCAGCCCCGGGGTGTGCCGGGTGTGCACGCCCGGGGTTCTTTCTCACGAGATGGTGCAAGAGCCGGGGGGGAACTGGTTAAACAGCGTGAGCTGCCAGGGTTTGGCAGGGCAGGATGTCACCGGGAAGCCGGCGTGTTTTATTAAACACGCTATCAAAGTGGGCTAAAGTCTCTTATTAATGTCCACAAATTTTGCCACTTCCAAATAGTTTCCACCTACATGTTCCTCCCACTGCTGCACTGGGTGCTGGCAAACATCTCTGCTCAGAGAGGGGAATGGCTTTCGTTTGAATAGTCCTGGGGCGAGTTTCGCTGAGCGATGCCAGCGTCATTCCCGCAGCTCTCACGTGCCCGGCAGAGCTCCAGGGTCGTGCCGGAGGGAGGGCACAGAGACAACAGCTCCTGCTGTGTTTTCCCAGGGCTTTATCCAGGCAGAGCCCATGGCAGCCTCAACCAATGCAATTAAGCAGCGATGGATGCACGTATTTGCAATATTAAATCTCGACTTCTGACTCGTGACGGTTCCTGCCGGTTTCACGGCAGCGAGCGCGGCCAGCTGCGCTATCGAGAGTCACACACAGCTGAAACCACCCGGCCTCACACCAAATGGGGCTTTTGCAACTCCCAGAAGGCTGAGGCAGAGCCCTGGTGGGTGTCAAGCTGCTGCTCGCACCCTGCGCTCTGAGGTCCCACAGCATCCCTCGGGACCGGCCGAGGGGTGCGGGCTCTCCCCCGCCTTCCTTGGAGCCTGCGGTGGGAAAGGAGCCGGGCAGCTCTCCTGGCAGCTCCTGCTGGGCACATCCCAGGCTGCCCACACTCCGCAGGACCCATGGGATGGAGGGATGGAGGGATGGAGGGATGCAGGTGCTGTCCCCCCGCTGACTGCGCCCAGCCAGTGCCTCCCGCCCGTCCCGGGGGCGGCAGCAGCTGCGGAGCCGCGGGGCTCGGGAGCGGAGCTGTCACGTTTGCCGAGCACAGGAGACAGCCCTGCTGCCCAGCCCGGCTCCCACAGGAGCTTTTCCTGGTGCGGAAAGCACGGGGTGTTCCTGCCGGAGGCTCGGGGCCGAGGATGCCGAGGGCTGAGCGCATCCCTGGCGGCACCGCGCCCGCGTCCAGCCCCGGCACGGCTGAGCTTTCACCTCCGGTGCCAGTAACCCGAGCCGGGATTGCTGGAAATGGGAGAGAGGGAGAGTCAGCGATTTGATTACAGGCCACAGGCACATGCCTGGCCTTCATGGATATATTAAGTAAGAGACATTTTAAAACAAAACCACCCTCAGTAACCTTATCGTAAGCTCGAATCCACAACCCATCTGTTAACTCCCGGCGCTGCCCACATAGGCTTCCATCAGACAGCAGTGCCAGGGATTTTTGGAACGTTTTCCCCCCAAATCCCCGCGGTCGGAAGGGGACAGTCCCGGGGAAGGGATAGATCCTGAGGCTCGGATTCCCAGCCCACCCCCGAACCAGCCCCCAAACTCTCACCTTCTCGTGCCTCTGTAAGTAACTGCAAATCCCCCTGGACACGAGCTGTCGCGGTCCTGTGACTCCCAGCCCTGCTGGAGGAGCGCTCAGGAGAGCTGCTGCTCCACGCATGGCTTGAGAGAATTCGGCCTTTTTAAACATTTTGTTACTGCCCGAATCGTGTGGTGTAAAGGAGCCCTCCATGTAGAAATAATTCAGCAAACACAAGCGAGAAGGCGAATTGATGATTGCATCAGCCCTTGCTTATGAAAACTGATCCCCAGGAAAATGTAACTCA
The DNA here is from genome assembly GCF_052056855.1 of Sturnus vulgaris. NCBI lineage: Eukaryota > Metazoa > Chordata > Aves > Passeriformes > Sturnidae > Sturnus > Sturnus vulgaris. The sequence continues at coordinate 1,235,696 of NC_142253.1, read as the reverse complement.
ACGCTCGAGCAATCTCACTTGATGCCCAAGAATGTAATAACTTCATTTGGATCCTCCTTTTAGGGGGACTCCTAAATCCTTGGCAACGTCCCTTAAGGTCATGAGCAAATCCTGATATGGAGAATTGTTTGGCAAGCACGAGAACAGTAAAAGGGCTAAATAATTGGGGATTACCTCTGACCCTGATTTGTGGCTCACCACCCACTGCAGGAATGTACCGAATATCTGAAGGAGCATGCAGGAGTCAGACAATCCACGGGCATGAAGCCGTCCACGTACTCTTGGAGCCTGAACTTCAAATGCAGAACAGGTTGGCCCCAAACCTCATTTTTCATTAGCAAAAGGCTGCAGCAAGCTCTAATTATTTCTGTTGCCTTGGACAAAGGGTCAGAGATGGGACAGATGAAAAATTGTCTGTGTTTTTTCCACCCTTTGTTTGGAAAATAACAGCTTGGTTCTTGGGGGCACAGGGAGAACGAACTGTCTGCTCCAGGGCTCGTTACTGAGGCTGGTCACGGTCCCTTGAGCTGCAGCAGGGGACAAAGGCATCACCCCCGTGTCTTCTGGTGGTTGTTGCTGAATTTGTTCGGTGCCTGCAGGAAGGAGCAGCTCGGAGCTGTGATTCTGTGGCACTCAGAGCTCCATGCTCAGCCCCAAGTCCTCTCCTCCACGGTGTGCCGGGGCTGTGACACCACAGGGACCCTCATGGTAGATGAGCATTGGGTTGAGATGTCTTTAAGATCCTTTCAACCCAAACCATTCTGGGATTCCAGGATCCTGGCCATAATCACCAGGTTTGCAGGCTTGGATGTCAAACGCTGAGAAGACCATGTTGAGTGGGACAACCCAAACATCTGTTTTGTGGAAGCCTCATGTCACTGATCCACTGCTGTGGTATTCACACTGGAGATGATGCTGGGAGCTTGTAAAGGAGATTTTGGGGTTTTATAGACCTTACATTTATGGCTAGCATCTTTCTGAGGCTCCAGCTTCCCTTGGGATTCTACCTGGTAACAAGAGACACCTTTGGATGGGGATAAACCTTAAACAGCCTGTCTCCATCTCCCACATGAAACCTCTCTGTGCTCTCATGTAGCACTTCCTTCCCTCGGGTTCCTCCCGAGGTGGAGCAGCCAGGACTCTGCAGACAATAGCAAGAGCTCAGTGCTGGAGCTCTTCTGTTCCCTTATCGTGGTAAACGCAGCTTTTATCAGCTGAGCCTGCCTGTACTTGCTCAGCACTCAGCAGGGAAGTGACCACGGCCCTTCAGGAGAGCTCTGCCTTGGCAGGTACACACAAACCATTATCATTGCTCAGCATTGTGCAACTGCTGGCGTCCATGGGCTGGCACGGCCATGGGATGTCATGGAATGATCTGGGTGGGAAAGGACTTTAAAATTATCATCATTCCAACCCCTGCCATGCACAGGGACACCTTCCACTAGACCAGGTTGCTCCGTGCAACACTTCCAGGGATGGGGCAGCCACAGCTTCTATGTGAACCTGTGCCAGGGCCTCCCCACCCTCACAGGGGAGAATTTCCTGCTGATCATAGAATCACACAAGGGTTTGGGCCAGAAGGGACCTTGAAGTTATCATCTATTTTCACCCCCTGTAATGGGCAGGGGCACCTTCCACTGGAGCAAGTTGCTCCAAACCCTGTCCAATCTGGCCTTGGACACCCCCAGGGATGGGGTCCTACCACCCCAAAACTTCCCTGCAGCATCACCATTTCCCCAGAGCCACATTTTAGCGACTCTCACTTAATTTAGTTTTCCTCCCACATTTCTAAACTTCCATGTCTACAGCTTTCTCTGGGTCCATGTTTGTGCTTGGGTCACTTTGGGGGTGATTTTTTTTCTTTTTTTTTTTTTTTTTCTTCCCCAATCTCGGGACGCAGCAGTAGTACTGCATAGTATGGCAGGGTGCTGTATGGCACAGCACAGTATGGTACAGCATGGTATGGCACGTTATGGCTCAGTATGGCACGGTATGGCATGGCACAGCAAAGCAGGGCACTGTATGGCAGGCACAGCACAGCACAGAATGGCGTGGTATGGCACGGTTTGGCACAGCACAGTATGACACAGCATGGTATGGCATGGTATGGCTCAGGATGGCATGGGATGGCACAGCACCACACAGCAAGGCACTGTATGGCAGGCACAGCCCAGCCCAGTCCAGCCCAGCCCGGCCCGATATGGCACAGTATGGCACGGTATGGCACTGTACAGCACTGCATGGCAGACACAGCACGGCACGGCATGGTATGGCACTGTATAGAATGGCACAGCAAAGCAGGGCACTGCATGGTAGGCACAGCCTAGTCCAGTCCAGCCCGGCACGGCACGGTGTGGCACAGTATGGCACTGTACAGCAGAGAACCGCATGGCAGACACAGCCCAGCCCAGCCCGGCACGGCACAGCCCGGCACGGCACGGTATGACACAGTAGAGCAGGGCACTGCATGGCAGACACGGCACGGCACAGTATGGCACCGTACAGCAGAACACCGCATGGCAGGCAGGCTGACACAGCCCAGCCCAGCCCAGCCCGACCCGGCCCGGCCCGGCCCAGCCCCAGGCCGCCACCCCGGTCCCCGCCGCGCCGGGACACACGTGCGGGGGGGCCCCGCGGCCCGGCCCCGCCTCCCCCCGCGCCGCCGCCACGTGAGGCTCATGTGACGGCGGGGCGGGGGCGCCGGGGCCGCCAGACGTGCCGGCGGTCACAGGGCTCCGCACGTCGCTCCCGTCCACCCACTCGCCCGCATTTAACCCGGCCCGCGGCCGCCCGCCGCTCCTCAGCCCGCGCGGCGCGGGCGCGGCATGAGCAGCAGCACCGGCACCGGTACCGGGACCAGCGGCACCGCTACCGGCAGCCCCTGAGCGCCCCGCACCGCCCGCGCCCCCCGCCCCGATGGAGCGCATCCCCAGCGCGCAGCCCCCGCCCGGCTGCCTGGGCAAGCTGCCCGCCCTGGAGAGCGGAGACCTGCCGGGGTAAGCGGGGCTCGGGGGGCTCCGGGGGGCTCCGGGGGAGCGGCCCCGCCGGCTCCGGGACGGGCGGTAACGCGCTGCTCTCCTTTCGCCCCGTGCAGGCTGGACTTCGCGCACATGTACCAGGTGTACAAGCCGCGGAGGGGCTTGAAGAGGAGCGAGGACAACAAGGTAAATGAGGGGCGAGATGGGGGGCGATGAGGTGAATGGGGGTTAACGGGGTAAACCGGGGGTTAACGGGGGTGAAGCGGCCGCTGCGCTCCCGGGGCGGGGGCTCGGCCGCTCCCGGGCGCGCTGGGCACGGGAGGAACCGCAGCAGCAGCGGGGCCGTGCGGGCTGTCCCGTCCCCCCCTGACCCGCTGCCCCGGCCCTACAGGAGACCTACAAGCTGCCGCACCGGCTGATCGAGAAGAAGAGGCGCGACAGGATCAACGAGTGCATCGCGCAGCTCAAGGACCTGCTGCCCGAGCACCTCAAGCTGACGGTAGGTGCGAGCGGAGGGACGGGGCAGCGGCTGCCCCGCCGCCGGCTCTCTGCTGCCGCTTCACCGCGGATTTGGGGTGGTTTTTTTGGGAGTTGTTTTTAATTTTTATTTTCTCCGCGGTGCCGCACGCCCGGGCAGGGTGTAAGCGCATCCCAAAGTTCCCCGGGAGCTGCGGGTCCCTGCGGGAGTTGCCCGCCGGCTCCCCCACGCCATTGCCGGGCGAGAACAGTCCCCAGCCGGGCTCTCCGGGCTGCCCCGGGTTCAGTTCACGGTGCCAGCAGGGGCAGCAGAACCGATAAATAAAACGCTTCTCTCCGGGCTATGCGGCTGGTCCGAAAGTACCCAGAGGGTTCTGCGAGAGCCTTTTCCATAGCCTGCTTTTTAAGTGATTTCCATGGAACGTTGCCGGTGTAGTCCTGCCTGCTCTGGGTGTCACCGTGTCCGTCCTCCCGCGGCTCCTGGGGAGGCACTGGCAGCCCCGTGGGGCTCCTGCCTGCGTGGCCCAGCCCGCGGCGGGTGCCAACCTGTCCCCTGTGCTCCCAGACTCTAGGGCACCTGGAGAAGGCTGTGGTTCTGGAGCTCACCTTGAAGCACGTGAAGGCACTGACCAATCTCATCGAGCAGCAGCAGCAGAAGATCATCGCTCTGCAGAGCGGTTTGCAGGCGGGTGAGTGCTCAGACCAGGGTGAGAGCCTGTGGGGGTGTGTGTGTGTGTGTGTGATGGACTTTCCCTGGGGAGCCTCTGAAATGCGGTTGTGACACCTTGTTCCCCTGAAGGGAGGAGACAACAATTGTGGCTTTCATGCTGTCGTTTTCTCAAGCTTTGCTTATGAGCTTTCACAAAAAAAAAGATGTGTTGCTCAGGGTGGTCAGTGCAGAGAGCCCTGGAGTTTGTTTGAAATTAAACTGGGTTTTAAGTAGTTTTATTACAGCCCAGGTTTGCTATGAGATTCTCTCCAAAGCCATTCCCATTTGTAAGCTTTAGATAACCCAGTCGGGTTTATTTGGTTGTTTTTCTCTGGAAATAGATGCAAATCTGCTTTCTATACACGTTTTTTAAAGTTTCTTTATAAACGAGCTGGCCTGTGCTCTGCAGGCAGAGGGGAGACTGGGTGCTTCAGCTTATCAGCCTTAGATGCACTTCCTCCTGCTGTTTTCACATGTGGCACTCACGTGAATCTGATACAGTAAACCCGAATTTTTTCGGAGGCGCTGTCCCTGCCCCGGCAGCCACAGGGAGTGCAGTGGAGCTGCTGGAGCTCCCCGGAGTCCCCCGGGGCTGCTGGAGCTGCTGCCAGGGCCGGGAGCTCCCTGCCCAGAGCTGCACCCTCCCTTCCCCGGGGACTTTCCTGGAGAAGCCACAGCTTGACTCACTCCCCTCTCCTCGCTCTGGTACCTGTTGAAGGTGGATTATACAGTAAATAACAAAAAAGAGCAGGCGGCACTTTACATAAAGTTATTACGTAAAAGTGGGCAGGTGGATGTTCCGATGGAATTGTCCATTTCTGCAGAAATCCAGGGATTTCTGTTCATAGAGTCCAGCCTGGCCATCACATTCCCCTCTGGCTGTGCTGGAGCCCAAGTCCAACGTCGCCTGCGGCCCGCCTCGGAGGTGAAAATGGAACTATTTAGCATGTTGTTAATTTTTAATTTCTCTCTGTTAATGTTTCCTTAGGTGACCTGTCATCGAGAAACCTCGATTCCAGCCAGGAAATGTTTCGATCCGGTTTCCAGATGTGTGCCAAGGAAATGCTGCAATACCTGGCGAAGCACGAGAACGGCAAGGAGCTGAAGTCGTCGCAGCTGGTCAGCCACCTGCACCGGATGGCCAGCGAGGTGCTGCAGGGCGGGGCGGCCCGCAAGCCCGGGGACATCCCTCCCAAAATGGTGGACTTGAAGGAGAAGCCGGTGGCCCTGGGCGAGGGCCACGGGAAGAACTGCGTGCCCGTGATCCAGCGGACATTCGCTCACTCCAGCGGGGAGCAGAGCGGCAGCGACACGGACACGGACAGCGGGTACGGGGGAGAGCTGGAGAAAAGCGACTCCAAATCGGAACAGCCCTATTTCAAAAAGGATACCGACCTCAAGTACGCTGTCCAGGAGAGAATAAGCTCTATTAAACAAGAGACTGAGGACCCGCCGGCCAAAAGGAGCAGGCTGGAGTCGCCGCAGGACGAGGGCCCTTTTGGCAGTGACATGATGGGCTCTTCCAGCAGCTTCCTGGGCCCCCACGCTCACCAGCCTCCCCTGTGCCTGCCTTTCTACCTGATCCCGCCGTCTGCCACCGCCTACCTGCCCATGCTGGAGAAGTGCTGGTACCCAGCCTCGGTGCCCGTGTTGTACCCCAGCCTGCCGGCCTCTGCCGCCGCACTCTCGGGCTTCATGAACCCCGACAAAATCTCCCCCCCTCTGCTGATGCCCCAGAGACTCCCCTCTCCTGTACCAGCCCATTCCCCCATCGACTCCTCAGCTCTGCTTCAAGCTTTGAAGCAGATTCCTCCTTTGAACTTGGAAACCAAAGACTGAGCGCAGTGTGACTGGTTTTTCTCTTTTTTTCTTTTTTTGGTTTTTTTTTTTTTTTTTTTAGTTTGAGAGACTGTTTCACTTTTATATATTGGCTGGACTGAGGTGTGGGGACGAGGTTCACTGTGCGTAGGAAGCTAAATCCCCTTTTCTCTGGCTTGTCAGGTAGCTTGGAGAAGGATGAAGGATGCACCCAGGTTAGCGATTGACAGCTGCTTCCAAAAGATTAAAGAAGGGTTTAAGAAGGGTTTTGTGCTTCACCCCTTCCCTTCCTCCCTCTCCACATCTACAGAGCAGCAGTTGACTCGGTCAGCTGCGAATCTATTGCAAAGCTGTGAAGAAATGTTCCATGGGGCAGACTTGGTTTGAGGGTCTGCCAATATAAAATTCGTGAATATAAAACACGGTACTTCCCTGAGCAGCTCTGAAGGCAATGGCCCTGCTGGCTCCTTGGAGCTGGGCTGGTGTCCTAGTGACCCTGAGCGTGGTGTGGTGGTGGCAATGCCACCGTGAGCGCAGGAGGAGCAGGGCAGTGGTCACTGCAGGGGCAGCAATGTCACCAGGAGGAGCAGGGCAGTGGTCACTGTGGTGTGGTGGTGGTGGCAATGCCACAGAATGCAGGAGCAGGGCAGTGGCCACTGTGAGGTGTGGCAGTGGTCACAATGCCACCAGGAGTCCAGGAGGAACAGGGCAGTGGTCACTTCAGGGGCAGCAGTGTCACCAGGAAGATCAGGGCAGTGGTCACTGTGGTGTGGCAGTGGTGGCATTGCCACCAGGAGGAGCAGGGCAGTGGTCATTGTGAGATGTGGTGGTGGTGGTGGCAATGCCACCAGGACTCCATGAGGAGCAGGGCAGTGGTCACTGTGAGGTGGTGGCAATGCCACCAGGAGGAGCAGGGCAGTGGTCACTGTGAGGTGGTGGCAGTGGTGGCAATGCCACCAGGGCTCCATGAGGAGCAGGGCAGTGGTCACTGTGGTGTGGCAGTGGTGGCAATGCCACCAGGAGGAGCAGGGCAGTGGTCACTGCCTGGTCACACACAGGTCGGGCAGACCTAAGACGGGTTTCTCTCCACACCCTTGCCGATACATAGATATTTTTTAAGAAATAAAAGGTAGCTGCTGCTTGGAGCTTTCCATGGCGTAATCTAATAAATAAATTAACCTGCGCCCTTCCTGTAACTTGAGCTGCTACGTTGGGCCGGGTCAGGGGAGCTGTCCCTGGGATCGCCTTGCTGGTGGCACCGGCTCCAGCCTCTGCTGCTGCTGCTGCACGGGCTGCGTGTCCCTCGGGAATGTCCCTGTCCCCTGGGGCATGGCTGTGTCCCCGGGCATCTCCGTGTCCCTCGGGAATCACCGCGGTTTCCCCGGCTCGGGAGCCTCTTGCCAGAGGGAGCAGTTCAGCCGGAGCTGGCAGTGCCATCCCCGCTGAACGTGCCCCTGTCAGTGCCTTTGGAAAATGACAGCGCTGGGATTTTCAAACTCAAAACCTGGTCCCGGCAGGGTTTGAGCATCTGGATTCCTCCTTGGCAAAGCCTGGCTCACATCCCCGAGTTAAGGAGAGAGGGGCCGGGTGGTGCCACTTGTGAACTGCAAGGGGCTTTCTCCACAGAGGAACATCATCTCCAGTTTAGCTTCTTTTTAATTAAAAAACCCCAAACTTCACTGCTAAGGGCAGTGCTCTTTGGTGTTTTTTTTCTGACTGGTTTTGAGAACTGGTGAGCAGAACCCCTGTCTGGATCCTCATGTCGCCCTCCCATTGCACCAGCTGTTGAGATGCACTATGCTTGATTGCAGATTGTGTTCTAACGTTTATTTTGTTGTTGGTTTTTTGGGTTTTTTTGGTATACAGTTGTTGCCTTTATTTGTAAAATCCTGTTATAAATATATATATATATTATATAAATATATTAAAAGTTAAAACGTTTCAGATGTCTATTATTTGTATAACTACTTGAGCATAAAGAAGTGAGAAATATGAATGTATTCTTGTTTCTGGGTTGTCTTTTTTTTTTTGAAGAGAAGAATATTCCGTTTTTCTCTCGGGAGAGGTACAGTGTTTATATTTTGGAGCCGCCTTCAAGGTGGGATATTGTACATATTTTTATCTTGAGTAAATGTTAAGTAGCTGTTTAAAAATGCTTAATAAAATAATTCTTTTCCTGTGGAAGATAAGGGTTTGCCTCCTGTGCTTTGAAATGTTTGAATAGGGTCATTCCACGTGGTCTGGTCCAGCAGGGGATGGCACAGGGAGGAGCAGGATCTCAGGAATCAGGGAGAAGGGGGGATGAGGGATACAGGGGGCAGTGGGACTTTTGGGGTGCAGGGAAGATGGGGGATCTCAGGGTGCGGGGGGAGCAGAGATCTTGGGGTGCAGGGAGGAGTGAGGATTTGGGGGCACGGGGGGATGAGGGATTTTGGGGTGCAGTGAGGTGAGGGATTTTGGGGCACAGGGGGGGATGAGGGATTTTGGGGTGCAGTGGGGTGAGGGATTTTGGGGTGCAGTGGGGTGAGGGATTTTGGGGTGCCTGCTCCCCCCACAGTTCCTCTGCCGCCGGTGCCTGAGGGAGCTCAGGGTCCCATTACCCGTGTCACCAGGGATATTTATTTATTTTAACTCCCTTGGCACCTTCAGGGATTTTTTTCCTTGCAGACTCGAGGGAGGTGCCTGGAGAGCCTGGCTGGCTTTCCTGCTCTCTCCTGATGTCACGTTGTGCTCCCTGTGTCTGGCATTTGGCTCCAGGGCCCCAAGCTCTGTGGGGAGGAGGCAGCCCCTCACCCCGGAGTGTCTCCACAGCCTTTGCCCAGTTCCTGGAGGAAAATGCACTTGCTGCAAACTGGTTTTACTTCAGCAGCCTCAGCCTGTGTCCCAGCTGCCCCAGGACTGGCAGGGATGGTGCCCACCAAGCCCCTGAGGGGTGTGAGGGTCAGGTCCTGCCTTTGCTGGAGTGATCCCTGCCACCCTCCCTGATTTGGGAATTCCAGCTGGCACTGGGGGTGCTGGAGCAGCCTGGTGCCTCCACTCCCAGCGCTGCAAAATGAGCCACAGGGCAGGGTCCTCTGCCACCACGGCTCCCTGCCAGCCCCTCCAGCAGCAGTGCTGCTTTCTGGTGCTCACATGAAACAACAACGACCCCAAACCTCCCCCAAAGGCAGATGAGGGGTAAAGCAAAGGGATGGGTGGGAGGATTTGGTTTCCCAGTGGTGCTGCCCGTGTGTGGATGGGGCAAGGGCACTTCTGAGGGTATTTGGGATTTTCACTATCACAAAATGTGGGGAGTGGTTTAAGTGTCCAGCACTGCTCAGTCCTGGGCTGAGCATCTCCAGGATCCCACATGGACAGGTCGATGTTAGACTGTGGTCAGAACTAAAGAAACCTTAGCTAAAGTAATGCTAGAAAAAAAAATGCTGCTTGCTTTAATGTGTTTGGAGCCTCCAAATGTCCCAGCGTTCATGTTATGTTTCCTTTAATTAGGGCTAAATATTGATCTCACTGAAGCCGTGTAACAACCCCATTTGGGGACAGCATTTGGTGCTCAGTGCAGAGGTGTCTCAGCCTCGGGACCCCCTGGTTTTCTGTCTCCTTTCCATGGCTCCCACTTCCCTTTGGCCCTCGTATTCTGACCCCCCTTGTCCTATGGTGGGACAACTTGCAGATCCTCAGGCACAGAGGAAAAAAATTGCCAAAAAAGAAAAAAAAAGTGGGAGAGAGAACATTTACTCAGGAAGCAAAAGATTATTATGGGCTGGGAATTTTCTCTGCTGCCCTGGCCCGGTGCCAGTGGAACAGGTGAGTTCTGTGGGACAGGTGAGTTCTGTGGGACAGGTGAGTTCTGTGGGACAGAGTGGGGCAGGGGCTGCACCTGTGGTGGCAGCAGGTGGGGACCCCAGTGCCAGAGCTGCCCCTCCCAGCCCTGCCAGAGCAGCATCCCTGGAGGAGAAAGAGGGGATGGATGGAGGGATGGATGGATGGATGGATGGATGGATGGATGGATGGATGGATGGATGGATGATGGATGATGGATGGATGGATGGATGGGGGATTGATGGAGGGAGGGAGGGAGGGAGAGATGGATGGATGGATGGATGGGTGGATGCATGAAGGGATGGAGGGAGGGATGCATGGAGGGAGGGATGCATGATGGATTCATGATGGATGGATGGAGGGAGGGAGGGATGTATGGATGGATAGAGGGATGAAGGGAGGGAGGGAGGGAGGGAGGGATGGAGGGATAGATGGAGGGATGAAGGGATGGATGGATGGATGGATGGATGGATGGATGGATGGATGGACGGATAGAGGGATGGATGGATGGATGGATGGATGGATGGATGGATGGATGGATGGATAGAGGGATGGATGGATGGATAGAGGGATGGATGGATGGATGGGGGATGGATGGAGGGATGGATGGATGGATGGATGGAGGGATGGATGGATGGATGGAGAGATGGATGATGGATGATGGATGGAAGGAGGGATGGATAGATGGATAGATGGAGGGACAGAGAGACGACCCCCGGCACGGTGCCAGCCCGGGACAGCCCGTGCCGCCCGCCCCGCCGGGGTGTGCTGAGTTCCCGGGCTTGTTTTCATGGTCTCACCCAGCTCTGACCTGCCTCAAATGTTGACACAATGTCACGTTTCCGACTGCAGTCTTTCATGTGCAGCCGGAGGCTAAATACGGCTGCTGGTTCCTGGAAAAAGACGTGCCTGGCACCCTTTCAGCAGAAACCCGATCCCCATGCAGGCTTGGCACAACAGCTGAATAACACGGCAATAACTCTTTCAGCAGCATTTCAACCCATAAATAGGGCTTCCCGAGCGACTCCTTGAAGTCAGACAAGGAGGATACAATGATTTTAGGCAAAAAAAAAAAAAAAAAAAAAAAAAAAAAAAAAGTTAGTGTGCGTGAAGAGCGGCTGCGAGGGGGCAGCGGGGTCAGGCAGATCAAAGGGTGCCGTGGAGGTGCTGAGTGAGGTTTGCTGAGTGGGAGCGCAGGATTGCCTCAAAAGGAAAGAAATGCTCCTGAATTTTTTAATGTCTCGGTCCTGTTTCATACCAGCCCTGTGGAGGCACGGGGAGAGCCTTCCTGAGAGCCAGGGCCTTTCCTAACCCCGGTGAGGACACACAGACACATAATTTTAGCTTTTCACCACCTGTTTGGAAAGCTCCCGTAGCTGAGGCTGTGGGACTGGATGGTTTTTACAGGCATGTACCCCGGGAGCTGCTTATTTGCATTATGCATGGACCAGGGCCTAAAATAATCTGCAGTGACGCACATTTTTTTTTGCTGTGATTTTTTTTTTTTTTTCTTCCCCCCCCCTTTTCCAGGACTCCATTTTTCTGAACGTGCCGTGACTTTTTGAGGACCACGCATGGTTGCCCAGCCCCGGGGCTGTTGGGGCCCTGATTCAGCAGGTCAGGCTGAGCTGGGGGGAGCTGCCCCATCCCCTGGCTGTGGCACACGGAGGGAGAAGAGGGAGAAGTGCCCTCGTGCTCTGCCTTGGCTTTCATCTGCAGAGCGTGTAGCTGCAAGTGCGGCGTGTTTACAAATGCAGGCATTGCAAGATCCCTTGAACTGTGTCCTAGTACAAAAGAGGCTTTGAAACGAGAAACACGTTGTCATGGCATGTTCCAGGCCAGCAGCACCAGACTGAACCAGATAATTGCTGTTTCTGCTTCGGCGTGGAAAAAGCAGCAGGTCTTGAGCAAGTCTTTTTTTTTTTTTTTTTTTCCCCTTTAGACATTTCGTGTGATGCTCAGGGTGGAAGGAGAGGGTTGGGAATGCCCGGGCAGCGGGGGCAGAGTGAGATGATCTGCACAGGGCTGCAGGCAGGATGACTGTGCTGGGCTCAGCCCGTGTAACCATAGCCTGCAGGGCTGGTGACACTGACCCTCGCTATGTGACACGGGCTGTCCGTGTTTTGTAACCCTGCCGTGCTGCCGGCGCCAGGAGATGCGGCTCTCGCTGCTCCCTCGTGTTCCAGACCTTTCCCACTGCCCTTCTGGGCCACTTGAGAACTCTGCCGATGCCTCTCGGTGCCACTGAGAGCTGCTAATTGCAGTGACCATTAGTGGCCCTGGGCAAGGCCAGGGAGCACTGGCCATGGCTCAGGGGTGCCCGTGCCCTCATGTCCTCACTCCTGGGGCACCTCTGTGCTGGAGTGTAAGAAATATTTTGAAAATTTTGAAATATTTTGGAATAATTTATTTGTTAGACGTGTGTCTTTCTCTCAGGTGTGTTGCTGCCCCAGGCACATCACCCCACGGAGGCAATTATTGCCATCACACCCAGTGCCTCTGGAAATGGCCAAACAGGAAAGCTCTGCATGGGGAGGGTTTTCCACCACATGTGCCTTGTTAAAACTGCAAACTGAGCAGGCTGGGTAATACCACACAGCTGATGGAAACAGGAATGCCTGGAAATAAAAGGCAGCTCCTCTTGTGCTCGTTGTTGTCCTTTGGAGCTGGCTGTCCTGGGCTGGCTGCTCCTGGCATCCAACTCTTTGTACCTACACGGAGGCAGGTAAGGCAGGTGGGTGTTTGCTGTAACCTCAGCCCTGCCCATGTCCATGAGTGGCCCTCTGTGGGGTGCCAGTGCTGATGGGAAAGGGCTGGGTTGGCATTACAGCTCCATTTACCTCCTCTCTGACCTCTGCTCTTTATTCCAGTCCCCGGGATGGGCTCCCACGTTGCTGTTTTCTGAACACCAGCTCAACTCAAGGAGTGATGGCCACAGGCTGTGGCTGCCAGAGCTGTCGCCCAAGAGGAATAATTAGTTTCTCTCTGCACCACAGCTTTATCCTCCCTTCAGCCCGTGGTGCTGCTGAAGTACAGCAGCATTCCCTCCTCTGTGCCGTGGCAGTGAGAGAAAAGGCCGAGATCTGTTCTGCTTTGAAAGGACTGATGAATATGCAAACTCTCAGGGCTGAAACGTTGCTTATCCGTGTCACGGGGTGTGCACGGAGCTCGTGTTTGTGCTGCTGCCTGAGGATGTGTACACCACCAGTGTGCAGCTGAGCAGCTTAGGGAAGATTTAACTCTTATTTCTATTCTTGACACCGAATCATTAATAAGGTTATGGCCATGTTGGGGGCCTTTCCCAGGGCCCTCCTCCTGCTGTGGCAGGGCCTGGGACCTGCTGGTGGGGTTTGACTGCAGCCATTGATTTGGGTAAAAATCCATCCCGAATGGAAGCAGTCACTGATGATTATCTCGTGGTATTAGTGCATGTGTTGTGAAATTGGTGTGATTTGAGATGAAATGTGACCTATGGGCATAGGCAACATGTTCTAATGTATTCAGAAACGCTGGGGCTGATGAGCTATTGCTGCTGGTAGCACACTGATGAAACCCCAGCTCGCTCTGCTCCCGTTGAAATCAGTGGGAGGTCTGTCATTGCCTTCGTGAGTGCTGGACTGGATCCAGGCTGCACTTCATGGGATGCATTATTCCACAGGATTAGAGAGGCACAGGCAGTGGGATTCCTCTCTCTCCCTGATCTCTGCTGCTTAGATGTTTGCCTTGGAGCTGGCTGGGACATGAAGCACCCAGCCTGGTTTGGTGTCAGCCCAAAGAGGACACGAGTGGTGTTTGCTCCTGAGGGTCAGCCAGGGCTGGGGTGCTGTGAGGGGCTGGGCAGCTCCCTGTGATCCAGAATTGCTGCTGGTGTGGGGACACAGGAGGCAGGGCTCTCATCAGCATTGCCTGTACCGAGTGTTTGACCCCCTAGTGCTGGAGTCCTGGTTCAGCAAAAAAAAAAAAAAGCCTAGGGAGCCCCAGAGGGGCCCTGGCTCTGCACACACACTGCTCAGGACCTGCCTGGGGACGGATTTTCTCAGGTTCTTGAATTCAGACACACGTTTGACCTCAAAGAGGTGCCAGTTGCTTCGGGGCTGAATTCCCCCATGGCATGGGAGGCTGCTGGGAGCACCTCTGCTGCCCATCCTGCCAGGGCCCTGCCATCCCAGCCCAGCCACACTGGCCCCTGGCTGAGCCCTTGGGTGGAGGATGACTCAGGGCCCCGTGGAAGGAGGGGGTGGTGGCCGTGACCCCCCCCCCCCCCAGTGCTGCTGGGGAACTGAAGCAATCTGTTTATCATGGAAAAACTGTTCTTTGCGGCAATTCAAATGGAAACTTCCCAGAATGAGTGTTGCAGAGCTTTCCCCTTGAATCACCGGGCCTCCCAAGAGCCGCTTTCTAAGAGATGCCCTCGGGAGCGCTGTCACCAGCCCTGCCGAGCGTGGAGCTCCCCCCGGGCAGCACAGCCACCCTCCATCCCTCCTCGGAGCCGTTCCCGTGGGAGCAGTGCCTCTCCCAGGCGGAACACGTACGGGACCACCAGCACACAGTGTCCCCGGGGATGGATGGCACCTCCCAGCCTGGGACCATCCCACGGGGAGGCTCCTGCAGCAGCACCGGCTGCTCTCTCACCGGGATATTTGCCTGTTTTCCCTTCCCTCTGGCTGCCCATCACCCTTTCCATGGCTGGAATGAGTGTCCAAGAGTCACGGGGAATTCAGCAGCTGCCTGGAGCTCTGGTAGCCGGGTGAATAAGGAGGGAGGGAGGGAATGAGTGATGCTGCATCCCGAGCTGCCCGGCTGTGGTACAGCGTGTCCCGATGCTGGTACGGAGCCCGTGAGCTGCCCTGGCCCGGCACAGGCTGCCCAGGGATGCTCCGGGCAGGGCAGCGGGCCAGCGTGACCACAGCGGTGTGAGCCCTGAGCAGATCGGGCACAGACAGCAGCGGGCTGGGAGTCCCAGGGGTGGGAGCCCACCGAGCCAGGCAAGGGCAGGGAGGGACGGCAGGTTAGGACACCCTGGTGATCCCACTGCCACCCTGGAGCGAGCTGCTGGGGATTTTTATGCATTTATTCCTGTCAGCCCCGTGGTTCTTGTCCCCATAGTAACAGAGCAGGCTGGCACT